>NC_092814.1:48346840-48686840 GCF_023375885.2 Dermacentor andersoni | reverse complement strand
CCAGCTTTGTCATGCGAATCTCGACATGCCGTCGTAATCATGCCATCACCGTCACACAGTCGTTGTCATGCCGTCATCGTGACGCTGTCGTTGTATAATTGTCATCACTTCAGTAACGTCATCTCATTGACATGATGTAGTCGCCGTCATACCGTCTTCCTCGTTACATCAATGTCAACCTTTTTCGCCGTTGCATTGTAACCATACTGTCATCATTCAATCGTGATTATGTCGCCCTTGTCGTGCCATTGTCGTCATTGCGTCGTGGTCATACGGACGCCATCATGCATTCGTTGTCATACTGTCGTAGTCATGCCGTCTTGGTCATGCCATCGTCGTCGTACAGTCGCCGTCGTCTCATTGTCCTCATGTCATCGTCGTCACAGTGTCGTCGTTGTACCGTCGTCATAATTTAAAGAAAGGACATATCATGGTCGTCATGTCATCGTCGTTATATGCCTCTGTAGTTTGATCGATATCATTCCTTCTTCGTCATTACATCTTCACTGCGTCGGCATCTTACAGTCGTCGTCATGGCTTCATGCTCATGGGACACATTGGAAAGCAAGTATCATAGCAATAGCAAAGTAAGACGATATCGGAGTATTTGGCATATAACCGAAGCAACGCAAGTCTCATTATTACCACTACACGTGTTAAACAAACGTGACTTCAGGAATATGATCTGTCGCTACATTGCTCGACTGCTATTCAGATTACCGTCGACAGTTAGCGTGAGATGAGTATTGCTGTGATCTTTTTTTTTTGTATACTGAGCGTTCCAGTTCGAGTTCTGTGATATGAAGTGGGAGAAAAGTAAAACAATGGGAGAAAATAATCCACATGCTCGTATGTGAAGGCTGGATACAAAAGAAAGGAAGGCCAATATCAACACAAGAAACAAAACAGTTTGGATAGCTCCTGATATAGGTAACTCCGCGCTGCGCAGATGTGCGCCTGCGAAATTTCGAAAGCTGCCCTTTGCAATTTTGTCATCAGCACGTGGTAAGCATTCTAATGTATCTACCTTTCGAAACATCGATGTACACTAGCGGTGCCATGCTCAACTTGCCGATGACACTTTATTCTCCATGTATTCTGGTAACTGATAGAATGGATACTTGATTGTAATTCTTTCATCTTGTTGCCTTAGTCGTTCAAATGTTCGGGGACAGCATTGTGAAGCTTTTTTACCATTACAATATCTATGTGAACACAGAGTCTATTTGGTCAAGCGTTCTCCGATTACAGTTTTTATTTTCTGATCTATTGTTTTGATAGAAAGAATATTCTTTATGTCAGTTACATTAGAAGACTTCTAAGTGAAGGTTTTTTATTATCTTTTTTGTACCTACGTAGTCGCTAGCGGTGCCAATTAAGACGTTTCGAAGATGTTTATAGACCTTACATCTCAGGCGAGGATAAGCTATTATTTGAGTGACTTGATCATGGATTTACACGCACGCTAGTAACGCCTTTAAGCGCGCTATATATATATATATATATATATATATATATATATATATATATGTGTGTGTGTGTGTGTGTGTGTGTGTGTGTGTGTGTGTGTGTGTGTGTGTGTGTGTGTGTGTGTGTGTGTGTGTGTGTGTGTGTGTGTGTGTGTGTGTGTGTGTGTGTGTGTGTGTGTGTGTGTGTGATAAACAAAAATAAATAAGGAGATGTGTAGGGTCCGGGGGAGTGTATCCTGACCGACGAGATCAACGAGTCTTGGAAGAGCAGCGTTGTTCCTGCAGAATGGAAGAGGGCCTGCACAGTGCTATTTCCCAAGCCCGGCAGGGCCCCGAACCTAGAGAACCTCAGGTCGATTTCTCTAACGTCCTGAGTCGGAAAGGTCATGGAGCGCGTCGTCCTCAACAGACTCCATGGGTACCTCGAAAACAATGAGGTTTACACGTACAACATGATCGGCTTCCGCGCCGGACTCTCGACGCAGGATGCCATGAAACTAATCACGCATCAGATCGTGGACGGCCGTTCCAGAGACGTCAAGGCTCTGCTCGGTCTAGACCTCGATAAGGCCTTCGACAACGTGCTCCACACCTTCATCGTCAAGACCATTTCGGACCTGGGTTTCGGTTCCTGATTCCACAGCTACGTCAGCTCTTTTCTAACGGACAAGAAGGCCACGCCTCGCATTGGAGACTTCCGCTCCGAAGATGTGCTCCTCGGAGGACTGGCACTGCTCAGAGCGCCGTGATCTCCCCCACACTGTTTAACATCTGTTGATTGGTCTTTCCGAGAGGTTGGCACGTGACGAGGACGTCAAGCACACTATCTAGGCCGACGACAGCACCATCTGGTGCTACGGCGGCTGCGAGGGTAGAATTGAAGAAGCCATGCAGGAGGCGATCGACGTGATCGAGAAGTATCTCCGCCCCACCGGTCTTCGATGCTCCCCCGCCTAGTCGGAGCTTCTGCTTTACATAAAAGAGAAAGGAGGCAGACCCAAAGATTGGAAGCCAGTCACCGAAAGAAGCATCAGTCTTCGCCCTTGTGACGGGGGGTGATACCCAGGGTCGACGTTATTCGGGCCCTGGACATGTTTGTCGAATTCAACGGCGGGAACGGAACGGCTCTCCGCAAGATTATGGCAAAGACGGACAACGCTTTCCACCTCGTTCTCAGAATCGCAAACCGGGACCGAGGCATGAAGAAAAACAATCTCCTCAGGCTGATCAATGCCTTCGTACTATGACACTTCATATACACGATTTCTATGCACAACTGGCTCAGAGCGGAGCGAGACAAGCTCAACGCTTTCATCCGCAAAGTAGTCAAGAGGGCTCTCGGGCTACCTATCAGGACCCATACCGAGGATCGCCTCTATCTGGGGTACATAACACTGCCGAGGAGATTGCCGAAGCCCAAGAACGCACGCAACTCACTCGCCTGACCACCACAGCAGCAATTAAACGCATCCTCGAAGAGCTGGGTTACCACCCTGCGGGATTCCCGATGGTCACTACCCCGATCCCTAGGTGCATTCGAGACAAGTTCGAAGTGGCCCCCGTGCTCCGAAACGTCCATCCCGTCCACAACGAGGGCAGACCCAAGGCCTGAGCATCAGCGATCCTCAAACAGATCAAGCGGCAAACATCATAGCAAGCTTCGTCGACGCCGCGGAGTACAGAGATGGGAAGACCTTTGCCGTCGTTGTGGTCAACTTCAGCGGCAATATTTCCAATAGCCCCTTGATTCGCACTTGAGAGCCCGAAGTCGCCGAGCAAGCCACCATCGCCCTCGCGCTGCCAGACGGTCGTCGGTCCGAGATCTATAGCGATTCCAAAACGGCCGTTAGAGCTTTTCAGAAGGGTTGCACCGCCGTGCAAGCTGCTTGTTTTCTTAGCGTCTTGAGTCGGTATGCTCTCACGCATCATTCGATTAACTGGTTTCCCGCTCAAGTAGGGTCGGTCGAGGGTGCTCCCCCGAACCTCAATGAGTCTGCTCGCGAGTCTGCGCGCCACCTCAACGACCGCGCTTCCTCTGTAAGGAATGCCGACTCCCCTCCCCCCTACGGCCACAGGGAGCTCCCGCTACTCACAAAGAGGTTACGAAATTCTACATGTCTAGAAGGGTCTTTCCACCCCTCAACCCAAGTTAAATAGGGCGCAAGCCGTTTCTCTTAAGACTCTTACAGACCGGCACATTTTCGTGTCTGGCCGTTCTACACGACGTTTACCTCGACATATTACACGACGACGCCTGCCCGTCCTGCGGGCAGACCTCCACTCTAGCACACATGCTCTTGGTGTGCGGGTCGAAATATCCCAAGTTCAGCAAAAAGAAGTGGGACTCCCTTCTGCGTAGCCCCGCTCTAGACAAGCAAATCCTGGCTATCCGGCGTGCCCGCGACTGGGCCGGTGAACTAGAGATGCAGGTCCTGACGTGGGACCAGCCAGGTGCGCGACGAGTTCGCGTCCTTACCGGACCTTCAATACAGTTGTTTCACTCACTCACTCAGTGTCCACCCGGTGGACGGTCCCTTTCGGCCGCCGCTGAACCAGCGAGAAGGGAAACTAGTTGTGGGCTTCTGTTTCTTTCTCGCTGGTACCCTAGCCCAGCCAATCAGCTGTTCAGCAGCAGCCGAAATGTGTATGCCCACTTGGTGGATATTTACAGAGCACCTCCACCCCCACCCCCCTCCACCGTGCGCCCTCCTTTCCGGTCACAATAGTATCGTAACGCAACACCTTTTCACTTCGTCATGCGAAAAGCACAAAAAGTTCAAAAAAATATTTAGAGAGAAAATAGAGAAAGGGTAAAAGGCAGAACGAAAATGCACGCACGCGCTACGCTCACAAGATGCGTTACGTGAAAAAAGTTCGAAGAGACCCGAGGAAGCATAGAAAATCCCGATGTGGACCGAAGTGTGCACGTTCGTAGGACCTAATTTAGACAGGCGCTTAGCGATATATATAAGCATAAATACACAAACGACCAAATAGTAAAGCCTTACGAAAAAAAAAAGGAAAGAAACAATTGAAAAGGTGCAAGCATACGCACTGATTTCATGGAACTGTTTAACAGTGCAGCACTCATAACAACAGCACTGCCCAAATATATGGGACTGTGTCGAAATTAAAATTGTGTCAAACTTCGGATATTGAGCCTGCATGCTAAAAACTTACTTGCACACAAGGTGGCAAGCATACCAGTAAAAAAATGTCGAATAACTGTTGAGCTATATCGAAAATTTTCCGCGAAAGCCGTTAAAGGAACCCTATTAATAAGCAAATTCCTTTGTTTACAGATTTTACTTCAAAGGTTGCGTACTCTCAATATATCGATCAACGAAGATTATTTACAACAGTGTCTCCTTGGCTCCTCAACCACCGTACTAATCAGTGGCTGTGGAGGTCGGCTGCTGCGCACGAGGTCGCGGGTTCAACTCCCGGACGTGGAGGCCGCATTCCGTCATGGGCGGAATGCAAAAGCACTCGTGTAGCGCACTTTATGCGCACCTTAAAGAACTCTAGGCGATAGAATGGACCATCTTTCCAGTGAGCGACTCCTCTAGCGGCCGCCACTTCAACTAAATTTGAGGGACGAGACACACACGCTCCCGCCGCTTCTCGCCTCTATGCAGTGGTAGGGTTTCACCAAGCAGGCTCTCGCCACGGCCGTCCCTTTGTTCTTTTGTCATTTTTTGTCGCTTGTGTTGTTGAAGTAGCTTTTCATCGTCCTGCCCTAGCGCGCGCGTGTTTGCTTACGTGCAGCTATAACACATTTTCCATTTACCGATGCGAAAGCAACATGCCGATGTGACGTCAACCTTTCAGCAACTTGGCCAGTACTTTGATCCAACTGGTCAAGACATGCGTGAGCATCAAATGCGTCGCGGCAGGACTTTCTTCAGGACGAACTCGAACGTCGTTTGCAGTGGCTCGACGTGAATGAGGCGGTCAACATACGCATGCGCGTGCTTGCCTAGAGCGAGCAGTGCAAGCCGCTCATCATGACGAACAAACAACGTGCAAACGTTCTCCACACGTACTGCAAGTTACTGCAGGACAAGTGTTGCTTTTATCTCGAGATATGTATCGTATGGCATGGTACGGAGGTGGGGCGGCGGGAGGGAGGGGGGGAGGCAGAAGGTAAGTGGACGCGACACGTTGTTTTGTGAAGCGCGTAAAATTTCCTTTGCCTGCAAAAAAGTAAGACTCGCGAGTTGTGTATAATTCGGCGCCGCGAGTGTGTCGCGTTGGTCTCGTACGACGCATTCCGATGGACTGTGTGGCGACATTCCTCTTACTGTTCGACCCCACGTAACCGTGCAGCTAGTTCGCCTGCATGCACCAACGCGTTCTACAGTCAATGGTAAAAGCCCTGCGATATGCATACCGGTAGAGTAAAACATCGCCGAGACTTCCGAATCAGTCGTATAGGGCGGAGGTGCAGTTCGAATGCTCACAGCGCTGGTGTCGTGCTTTTACCAGAACGCCGGCTTTCCTCACTCAGCAAGGATCGCGTGATGACTCACCGGTAACATGGAGTATGTAGTTTCTTTGTTTATTTTTTAATTTTTTTGTAGATTGACCGTGCGTGCCACACCAGTGCCATACGTTCAACATTCCAAGGCAGTTTGTGCAATCGACAGTACAGCAAATGTCCGGCATGAGACTCGGTGCAAACGCTGAGCTTATCGCTCGAGCGTTAGTTCGCGGAGTAGCTTTCGTCGACAAAGCCGCTTGCAGTATTTTCCACGAACTGCTGAAGTGCTTCCTTTATCTAATGTTCCCACCCGAACCCGATAAAAAGTCATTATTCAGTCCCTCAAACTCAGGAAATTGCCGCGGTTCATGCAAGGGACCGCGGACTCACTTCGCACACCTGCCCTGCGGTAATGGCGGCGCAGGTTAGAATGCAGCTGGGGCGAGGGTACACGCATGCGCATAGCGGAATTGGAATAAGGCCCATTTCACATTTATTCCAGACAACCCACCCCCCCCCGTCCTCCTTCCCGTTTACGGTCTCTCTCTAATTTCGCGTGATTTCTTTTGGGACGCTAAACCCCGTAATAGTACTTGATCCTTCAATTTATTGTTTTCATTTCCTATACCGAATAAAAAAAAAAACAAATACTTTTGCCGAAACCCGGGATCGAACCAGGCACCTTTAGATCTTCAGTCTAACGCTCTCCCAACTGAGCTATTTCGGCAGCTGCGCATCACCCAAGAACGGAATGATAAGCTCGCCGAGCGACGGCTGCGCACGCGACAGGTCTGTGGAGCCCGTATAACTGGTCGCTGCGGCAGCCGCGCTCGGAAGGATTTCCGTATACAAGGTGTCCCACGTAACGAGCCAAACGTTAACAATGCGCAAATGCCACGTAGTTGGACCGAACCAAGGTAATGTTGTTTGCCGTCATTTCGAAATACTCGGATTATTTTTTGCATTCCGCCTATTTAGATAATTTGTATTAATTAATTAATCAACTTCTTAGTTATTATAATTAGATTACAATTGTAAAAGAGAAAATTATAGAGCAACATGAAAAACTCTCGATACAGCTTTCTGTTGCTCAGTAGGTGCTACATAAAAGTGTTTTTCCGCACGTGAAGGAAGCCCGCGAATACACGCAAGATTGCCGCGCGACTGGCCGCTCGAGGCACTTTAAAAACGGCGCTCAATAAAAACACCACGCGGCAGCCCATCTGGACATTTCTGTACGGACTCGCAAAACGAGGGAAGTTTTTCACTGTCGATATAATAATCTTGGGCAAACTGAAAGCACAGAATCGTTTACAGACGCTATCTCTTTACCGAATACGTACAGTACGTGAACGCCACTGCGCGCGGTCGCCGCGATGGAGTCTCCCGAACCGGCTTCTTGTGTGAAAGGTAGGCAAACGCTGAGAAGTAAACTATGTGAAATATGTTCTTATAGTGGGCTGTCTGTATAACCAAATGGGGCATAACAGAATGGAGCCTCAATCCAGCGATCGCACGGGTTCGCAGCGACCAACTGCGCGTCTGCATGCATGCCCGCGCACAATGTTTTGCTTTCGCTGTGAGCGCGTTTTCGCACCATGCCGTGAGCTTTAGGCCGCAGCATATGAGCATTTGACAGCACACTAGCAACCATTGTTGCGTGGACGCTATCAGAGCTGTTCAAAAATAATTCCGTTATGAGACTTCGACGCCTAACTGTGATGTACCGTCGCGACGATTCAATCTTTTTTTGTCTTCTAAATTCTTGGACATTTCAATATTATTTCTCAAGTTGCGTCGCACTGTATGTTTATTGGTCTTCTCGGCGTGCGATTTCCCTCTGCTTGATTTTCGTAATCCAGTGCATTAATTCATAACATAAACATGACCATATGCCATGCCTTTTTTTAATGGGCGTTTTACCGCTCCCTTTCCGTTCCAGTGAACTTGCCAGTATCTGGCATCAACAAGTTCATAGACCAACTCGTCATGACATTAGGGCAGCGAGCGTCTCAGTGCGCGTTTTCTGCTACTCACCGAACATCGCAGTGCCGGCGCCTTAGCAGAAATCTTCCTCGCGGCTGTGCTTGCTGCATACCCGAGTTGTAGCCGATGGCTGTTTTCCGGTTCTAAGTTTCGCGAGCCAAGCTTCACGCAGCTTCTTGTGCTGCGGGTACGTGTGAATAAGGCTGACACCGGGCTCTGTTGCGCACCGAGCAGTAACCTACCGTGGTGCACGCCTCCAAAGGCAGCCACTACCTACTATGGTGCTTTCAAATGCGACCCTCTGCGCCGGGTGTGACACAATCGCACGGGCCCCTACCATTGGCCGAAAATGAAGACACCTGAGCGGGCTCGCCGATTGGCCGAAAATGGCGTGACTTCGAGACACCGAAGGGCTTAAAAGCCAGAGACCGGGAGCAGCAAGAGAGATTCCTTCATTCATCTCTTTCGAGCTTCTTGCCACGGGCCGCAGCATCCGAGTTGCTGCCGGCCCGTAATGACTTTATGACTGTTAATTTCTTTGTACTCTCACTGTAAATAAAGTCCTCCTCAACCTCGGCCAACTCCCGCACCCAATGGCAAGGTCCAAAATCTGGGGGACAGCAATTGGGATTGTCCTCCAAATCTAACACCACCTGATCCCTCATGCCACGTCACGCCGACGGTGGCGCCAGCTTTCTCGGTGGTAGAGCTCGCCCCCAATACGTGACTGTAATTGCTAAACCACTGCCTGATCTCCGCTCATACGTATTTCGAGCAGAGGAACCATTATGCGTGAAGTTTAGTTCAATACCGCGTTTCCCGGCATTACTAAGCAGTTTTGTCCACAATAAATTCGATGCGCCTATCGTATGGAATGTTTTGAAGAAAGGAAACACAACCGAGAACGATGAGAATTATTTTTTTAGACGAGAGAGGCCCCATGAGGTGTGTACTTTGTCTATAATGTGGACGAAAAATCAGAGAAAGAAATCAGCGACGATGTAGTGGTAAATGCGAGAGAAATGCGTTAGCCACACCTCTCTGAGTTCCTGCACCCATGGTGGTACCTTGTTCACCAAATTACAAGGTGTTGTTCAGGAGCTCACTCTCTACACGTTGTGGAGGTAGTGGTGGTGGTGGTGAGTTGTAGCAACAGGTGGGTTTAGCCTGACGATCAAGGCCGTCAATTGCTTCGTCCGAGGGTGTCTTATAGAATCACGGTGCTGTTTCACCACATGTCCATCAGACCAGTCTCTCTTAAGAATGGGATAAGGAGATGTGAAGTTTCTACACGTCCTGCCTCTTCGCCGAGCAAAATGCAACCGAGCATACCACTGTCAGTTGCACCATGTGTGTGTGTGTGTGTGTGTGTGTGTGTGTGTGTGTGTGTGTGTGTGTGTGTGTGTGTGTGTGTGCGTGTGTGTGTGTGTGCGTGTGCGTGTGTGCGTGTGTGCGTGTGCGTGCGCGCGCGCGCGCGCGCGCGTGTGTGTGTGTGAACGGAAAGAAAGGAAACTGAGGGGTCCCATTTTTATTACTCATGCCATAAGAAGTCAACCAATTATGACACCAAAGACAGCGTGGGGGAAATTGCTTGTAGTTTCTAATTGAATTAAAGAAATCATAAATAAATGAAAATGAAAGTCGATGAACATACACGCGCCTACATATAGCACACGAACCTACGTCTTCGAGATTACGCGTGCGATGCTATTACCGACTAAGCTACCGCGGCGCTGTTTTCCGATCCACTTTGTGGGGTATTTAGGCTCAATAACACCGGCGACTTTAGGCTCACACCGGCGACCATTTGCGACTGGCGATCAAGAAAGCGACGGAAGGCGACCGGTGCTCACACCGGCAAGCCCGGGCGAGTGCAACCTGCAAGTCGCACTCCCGGAGATCGTCGTTCTCAGCGAGAAAGAACTCTATAGGGACCTACGCAGTTCGCACGCACTCCGCTGGTTTCGCGTTCCGGCAACAGCCACGGATTTTGATTCGAGCGAAGAGCAAGACGTCGACACGGTGCTGATGTGCTCTGCCGTGGTGTCAGCTGTGGCAGGGCGGAAGCCTCCGAAGAGAAAGCGACGCTAGTGCGTGCGCCCGTCCTGCCGCTCGCGATAAGTGGCCGGCCACGCAAGCCGCCTCCTGCCCGATCTCCGCGCGCGTGACGGGGAGCATCATCGAGAGTAAGTTGCGATTTCTAGTTCGCGTTGCGTGGGAATCGGTGCATAAGTTTTGAGCATTCTTTCGCTGCTGCTTAGTTCCCTGCGAATGCTACCGCGTACATTCGACACGTTGCTGGAACTGCGGCGCCCCAGCATCACGAGGCAAGACACCAATTACATTCCTGTAGTCTGGCATGGTGGCGTGGACTTTGTTATTTGGTGCAACGTAGGAGGACGCGGATGAAAACGCGCGCTAACATAACTTTCGGCACGCCGCTCATTGGTTTAGCAGTTTTGCGACCACAGTTGCGCGACTGAAAAATCGAGCAGCGAGCGACTGGCCCGGAATAGTCGCTTTTCGAGAAAAAGCGACCATTTGCGACTAGTCTGGCTTTGCGACCAACTTGGTCGCGCGACCACTGTCAGTTACCGGTGTGAATGAATCTCTGAAGTTTATCTGCTAGAACTAACCTTGAGGGTGTTAAGCCAGTGCCACCACTCACGGCCTTGGCGGGGGATGTGGAACATCCTTTCTGCCGCAGGCGTCACGTCAAGGTGAACTTTTTGGGTGAAGGTAAGTGGTCAACAAAGCCACACGTGCTACCTGAATGCATCAAAGATGCCGGATTCGAGACCCTCGCTATATGGTGAACGGGAAGAAACGAAACCAAGGGCGCCCGATTTCACAGCGAAACTGTTAGCCTCTGGTTGGTCGGGATTTTTCTTGGCGTTCTAACCCCCCCCCCCCGCCCCCCCCAATCAGCTGGAAAGGGGATTTGTGTTTGAGTTTCCGCGTAACCGAATTATGTTTTCTCGTGTATTCGAATTACAATCCGATGCTATCATGTCTGCAGGTTGCGTGTAAGTCGTACTTTACGCATTTTCTAACGCAATTAACTTTTAAGTGTTGATTTGGTTCAGTAAGGCACTTGCGATTGACAGACGGCTTAGGAGGATGAGGATGTATGCTGCACTACCACACATGTGCGTGCGCGTGCGACGTATACGTTGCTTGTGGTGGTGGTACTTGTCTAACGTCCACACCAGCTTCGCTGTACATGCACTTTCAAAGGGTGGAATGGAGGCGGATTTTTTTTATTAGTCATATCATCAGAAGCCAGCAAACAGTGACACCAAGGACAGCACAGGGGAAATTACTTGTAGTTAATAATTGAATTAAAGAAATGGTAAATTAATCGAAATGAAAGTGGATGAAAAACATTTACGCAGAAGCTCATCTGGGAGTTCTCTATGTATGTGTAAGCATTGTGCCACTTGCTCACCTTCACGCAGCCAGGTTTCATTATCAATGTTGTGAAACCTGATCCCACTAGTGTAAACGACAGCGCTGTTATTATTATTATTATTATTATTATTCATCCGCATCGAACCATTATGACCCGTGATCAACTGTATTCCAGCGGCGGCTGCATATGGCACGGCCGCGCGGCCCCTATTTTGAAAGCGATCTGCGATGCAGGCCGAGTGCTGATAGCTTCGTGTGATGCTGTGTTCTTGCCGCTTAGTTCGCGTTGAGGCGAAAGGCAGCACGAAGGTCAATTCGCTCGCTGCTGCGGGCCCTATCTATAACGTGATCCTCTTACTTGGCGGACGGACGGGTTTCTCGTTGGCTAAGCATTTAAAATTGGCCGCAGGTGGGATACGAACCCATGTCTAGGCATTACGCGCACGATTCTCTTACCAATTGAGTCGTCACGGCGCTGTTTTCGCCACCCACTTGCTGGGGTGTATATGTTTATCTACTAGAACTAACCCTGGCAGTGTTAGCCAGTGCCACCACCTTGGCGGCGAATGTGGAACATTCTTTCTGCCGCAGGCGTCACGTCCAGGTGAACTTTTTGGGTGAAGGCAACTGGTCAATAAATGCACACAAAGGCGTCAAAGCTGCCGGATTCGAGACTCTCGCTATGTGGTAAGCGAGATTAAAGGGAACCAAGGGGCCCGGTATTTATTAGTCATATCATAACAAACCAACAAACAATGACATGAAGGACACCATGGGGGAAATTACCTGTAGTTCTTAATTGAATTAAAGAAATGATAAATAAATGGAAATGAAAGTGGAAGAATAAATAACTGGCCGCAAATGGGATACGAACCCACGTCATCGCATTAAGCGCGTGGTGCTCTTACCAATTGAGCTACCGCGGCGCTGTTTTCCCATGCACTTCCTGGGGTATTTTTGTCTACTAGAACTAAACCTGGAAGTGTTCGCCAGTGCCACTACTCCCGGCCTTGGCGGCCTGTGGGGAACATCCTTTCTGCTCTTCTGCACTTAGGACTGCAGCGGTCATGAATTGAGCCCTTTAAAGCGCCTTGGACGGATGGAGCGACCGATGATTAAAGGTTTCATCTTATTCGTACGGTGCGTTGCAGCAAAACAATCCTTTAATCCTGACCTTGGAGCGCTTTCCACCTTTGCACGTGCCGTCTTCGTAGCACGTGGTTTTGTTCGCGAGCACATGGGAGCACTTGGTAAAATACACCGGTCTCGTCTGCAATGTATACTTCGTCCGGGTCGCAGTCGCTGATGTCGTCGCGCACTTAAGCTTCTCGCCACGTGCTTGCAGCAGCGGTGTCTGCGCTGCTCGCTTCGCCGCAGACCTGTTTCCATGCGATTACGCAGCGCGCGCGAAAGCGATGCAACCATCCACTCCTTGCGTCAAAACCATTGGCATCAAAAAGCGCAGCGAATTCCACAGCCTTCTCTAGAATCATGGGGTCCTGGAACCGGAATGTTCCCGGATCCTTTAGCTATGTGGCAACAGCGTCGTCGACTTATCTGAAATACCCAGTGCACAGGCTTCTGCGCGCGGGGCCGAGCTGCGCACGTTCTGTTGCGGCCGCGATTGCTTGGCGCTGGCTCTTAATCGTAGACAATGACGACTCCGGAATCCCGAATGCCTTCGCAACTTCGACTTGACGCTGACCGGAGTCCAGCGCATACACGCAAAACATCCAGCTTTTGGTCTAGAGACAGGCGCTTTCGTTTGGCGCCCACAATGAATAAGCACGTGAATTAGAGATAGGTCGCTCAGGAGCGAACCGGATCTTTTGAGCCGATTTTTTTTTTTTTATTAAAGAACGCGTGAACCATGGTTCAGTATAAGAGAACGGCCGTTCTTTTAGAGAAGAAGCCATGCCAGCCTGTTCCGTCTGAGCCGGCTCTTCTGGGTGCGACTTCGGCAGTTCGGAGTTTTTCTCCTCATTCCGAACGTTCGGCCACGTTCGTTCGACTTCCAGTAAGCTTGGCTCGGACTCGGCTGCCGTTATGTTTCTCTCCTCTGCCGTCGCTCGCACCCAGCTCCGCGCCGCTAGAGTGCAGCTCCGCTCAGCTTATTGGCTCACTGGTCACAGGGGCGAGATCGCGGAAGCATCTCGCTTTCCTAACGTTCGCTTACGCGCTAGAGTGAACGCCGCCTACTCAGTGACCTATCAGTTACAGTATAAGAAGCATTTTATCGCCAGTATTAGAAAAGAAAGGTTCTTTAAAAAGATTTGCGCTTTTAGAATAAGAAATTATTAAATAGTCACCAAGCATACTCAAAATGCCTATAACACGCTTATTCTACTAACGCATATATCATTTTTTTTTCAAATCCAAGTAACTAGACTAAGTATACCGCAGGCTACAGATTTAAGTGAGCCGGTGAGCCGTTCAAATGAACCAGTTCATTTCAGTGCAGCTGAGTCGTTTCGAGCCGCTCACTGAAGTGAGCCGTCTTACCCATCTCTAACGCGAATGCCCCCCCCCCCCCTTTTTTTTTTTTTTTGCTGTTGTAGGTCTAAAGTTGTAGCTGTGGCTATGGCTATGGCTTCGGCTGGCCACGAGCTAATCTAGGCAGTCAGTCCAAGGAAGCTTAGCGGATCCAGTTCAAAGCTAAAATAGGCTCATTATTCGTCGCGCGATTATGAATATATCTATAGTGGTTCTAAACGTGAAAATATGCTACAAAAGTGTGGATTGTACTTGAAGTGAGCAATATGACATGGGATACATAGGATGATGTCGCGAAATATGTCCGTAGAACTGAAATGCGCACTGCACTGAATTTCGTTGAACCGAAGGGCGTTTGCATTGGATTCAATGGCGCTTCTGTGGGGGCTTTAAGATAGTTCGTACAACTGAGTAGTTCGTTTAAATGACGTTCGTTTAAGTGATTACTAAAACGAGAACAAGGTGAAAGCCGGAGCCAACGTTTCGACAAGTGGACTTATCTTCCAACTTCCCCGTGTTTTCGCTGTTTGTTCAAGCGGTATTTTACTTACGCACATACACACATAAACGCTCCTCCAAGTTCTCCCATCGCCTCTTTACCTCTACCACGTGACCGGATCCCACACTTCGGACACATTCATTTTTTTTCCTACTTTGACACTCCTAATGCTAACACATTAAAACTCAGCACCCCTATTTCCAGTCGTTGTCTACTCCGATCATCGTTAAGGCTAAATGTAAGAGGCAGTATCGGCCACAGTGAACATTGGTTTATACTCAAAATTTTTTATCCCTGATACGTAGCACTTAGCCAAGGTCTGAATATTGATTACTTCCGAGATAAAAGTCCTTAATATGTGCTACGAAATACTTTGGCGTTCCAGTCAAGTTTCCCAAAAGCGTCCCTCTACCAGTTTGGGATGTCAATTCAGTTTTTTCGTATTTTTAGACAGATATCTCGCAAGTGGTGCTAGCCTTGGGACTTCAGATAAACGGACGTAACTTCAAGGTATAGGAACGCGAAGAGCACGGGAAAGGGATAAATGAGCAGCTTGATCGGCTTGTTCATTGCCGATAATACCACAGTGACCTGGTAGCCACTAAAACAATGTTTTATCGCGTCGGGAAAGGCCCTGTGGTAGCTGAAACTTCAGAATGGATCGAGAGTGCATAAGCGACAATTCTAGAGACGGTGCAAATCCCACTCCGGCTAGCGTGACTGTGTGAACGAGTGAAATGAGTACTGAAAAAGAAAGCAAAATGCCGATAAGTCGACTAGGGGCTCTACAAGTGTATATAAGCTATAGGACGTAAACATTACGCCTGCCCGCTACAAAGGGAAAAAAATGCATGCTACTACCACCGCCATCATCATCGTGCAAACAGACTCGTCTAAATCAAAACAGGTCAGTATAAGACATATATCGCCGGGTGAATATTTTGCGCCATGCGTAGAAGTGGTTGAATTTTTTATGAGCTGCTGTAAAATCTCAGCAGGCAAGTAGCTGTGCAATAAACAGGCACTCTACGATTTGAATCGCACACAACGCACAGCACCAAAGTTGCCATAATCGTCGATGATTGGTCGGCGACGGCTTCGTCAAGCAACAACAGCATTTGTTGCTGTCAGCTAGGAGCATAGTACGTTGCTTTCAAAATCATTCTGTCGCTGTGTTTTCTCAGGTACGCCTCTTCTGTGATCACTTTGGCATTTCGAATGGACTAACGCGCAGTTTTCATGCCCACACAGAATACTTGCTGCTTCGACACTGTTTTGATATATGGTATGGTATGATATATATTTGCTCAGGCACTGCTTACCAACCACGGCTAGTTTGAGGTGGGATCGATATAATGTGGGCTCTCATAAGGCAAACAAGCTGCCAGCAAGGTGCCTTATGTGTGCTCTCAGCGTTTCAGTGGTGATGTGCCTATGGATGAGGTGGTCTCCAGCGATTGAGATAGTTGCTGCTGTTGATGTACTTGGAGGAAGATCTAGACAAATCCGGAACGCCATGTGCCTAAACACTTTATAGAGTACATAGGCTTGTTTTACTTGCGTTAATTAATGCTGACAAGCTTCCTGCGACTTGAAGGCGGCACTGCAGTGTTTACTGCCAGGTTTACGGCGCGGTCTGCATGAACAGTTGGTGTTCGAAATTACAAAGGACATACACCGCCTGACTGAGGAAGGACACGAAGTCACGTTTCAGTGGCTACCAGGTCACTGTGGTATTATCCGCAATGAACAAGCCGATCAAGCTGCTCATTTATCCCATGTAGAAGACCGCCACCCATTTTTCCCGCTGTCTAGGACAGACGCTGCAATGATACTCCGCATACTTGCACGCTAATACACCACATTTGAGTGGAATGAATCACATTTAATGCATGCCCGATTATACGCCCTGAATCCTACCACAAGCCTTCGACATCTACCAAGACTTTCCTGAAGAGAGGCGACCCTTTTGTGTAGGCTATGGTTGGGCGTCGCGTTTAACAATACCTGCTCGTTCCGCATAGGGGTAACCGACACCACAGCCTGTGGCCACTATGGAGACGAAGAAATAATCCGTGACGTTCTGCACCAGCTCCCGCAGTACAGTGTGCAGAGATAATCGTTTTTCGTCGTGCTCGACCAGTTGGACGACCGTGGCCTCCACCAGAAGAAAGAATTCTACAACATCGACTTAACATTGCATCAGAAGGCCGTGCAAGCGCTACTGCGCTTCTTGAGATCCACCTGCTGTGTGAACGCCTCTAATTGGAACGCCCTGTCTGTTAATTTTTTTCTCTCTCTCTGTCCACTTACAAATTACTATTTCACCCACCTTAGTGCAGAGTACAGACAGACAGACAAAAAACTTTATTTACAAGGTCCTGAGAAGCTTTGCCCTAGGGCGAAGCTCCGGGCCGCTCCCACGTGGGGGGCTGGAACGCCGACCCTAACCGCCGCACCGAGGGCTCTCTGGACAGCCCAAGTTTTCCGTGAAAGTTCTGAGCTCTGGGTGGCAGAGCTCCATTCTTGTCCCGTGATGCGATTTGGACCCTATAACGAAGGGCATCGCCAGAGCATGTTTGCGAGATTGCTAACAGCCCCACAGTCGGGGCAAGTAGAGCTAAAAGCCTCTGGAGTGATCGTATGAAAAAGGGCCTGGTTTGGATAGGACTTAGCCTGAAGCACACGTAAAGTAGACGCCAGAGGTCTAGCCAGTTTGCTATGAGGGAGAGGAGAAGTCCTCTTACCCAAACCGGAAATTCGCATCTGGTTAACCTCCCTGCCTTCCTGCCTTTTCTTCTCTCTCTCTCTCTCTCTCTCTCTCTCTCTCTTGTGAGATACTTTTTTTCGTTTTGTAGCCGCGGTTACACTGTCGATTTTAATGCAAGAATGCAGAATTTTATCCTGAAGTGATTTTGTAAACATGACCCCAAGGCCCGGATAAAGAAGGGGTCAGGCCAGGTCTGTGCCAAACACTCCTCCCTAACCCTCACGATAGCGCACGCGCGGACAAAGAGAGAAAATGTGACAGAAGAACCTTTAAAATTTGGGGGGATTTACGTTTTATGAGGCACGCCGTAGTGGGGGACTCCGGAATAATTTGGACCACCTGGTGTTCATTATCGTGCACCTAAGTCTATGGGTACAGGGGTAAGTTTGCATTTCGCCCCCATCAAAATGCGGCCGCCGTGGCCAGGAGTCGATCCCTCGACCTCGTGCTTAGCAGCCCAATACCATAGCCACTAAGCAACCACGGCGGGTAGAGAGAAATCAGTCGAACTTACGTATAAAGCCCAGCTTCTCATCCCCTTTGTCCTTTCTCTGAAATACTTACACCCACTAAGAACAAGACGCACCTGATCCTTTTCTAAAAAGAAATTCTGGCTACGCTGTTTCTGCGGACACTGTGAAAGTATAGTCAACTTTACATATCACAGAAAAGCTCATGAGCGCGCTCAAGTAAACCGGACTTTTAAAGGCAACTGGCATCTCTTATTACCTCAGATGCACGTGTGTGATGTGCACAAGAGCATCTGCTTTGAATATTCAATTTGATCTATTTTGCCTTTGTCTTCTTTGCATTCCTCGCAATTTGCTTGTTTCATTTTTCACGCAAGGCTCTGGCTCTTTTATCACTTGCGACCTTGTTGTAGAAAGTGTCAACGTCTAAGTAACTGCAGGGAAAGCGTAGGTCTTTACAAGACGAACGAATCGGTGGACCTCAGGCGTGAGTGACACTCCTGCTGATTTGGAACGATATGCTGGCGGCGTGCGGTAGAGGCTGCGCAGTACATCCAACGCTGTTTTCTCAAGGGGGACCTAATGCCTTTATCATCGTAGAACGAGACATATAGTATCATACCAGCTTGTCTGACGCAGGGGGAAACGAAAAGCAAGCGCTACTCGCATGTCGCCCACGTGACGTCGCGACGTACGTGAGGCATATTAACCCAGAAAATGAGCGCCTGCTGCGCGCATCGTTCGACGCTGGCGATCTGCGGCCTCCAGGGCGACAGCCCTGTTTCACTCCACTGGCAGCCGCATACGTGCGGGAGCGCGACCGGGAATCAAAGACGTTCGGTCGACCCTGGCAGCGCTCCTCTTCAGTGGAAAATGAAGCTCCCCGGGGAACTGCAGCAGGCCCATTGTTCATCGGGTCGTGAGAGGCACCGCGCGAGCCGCGATGGACGACGCCCGATCCGACGCCAGAGCGGCGTCAGAGCGCGAGCAGCAGCTAATCAAGAGCCCGCTGTCTCCCGAGACGGCCGGCCCAGTAATAGGCTTCCTTAAAGACTTTCGCGAGAAGCCAGGCGCCGTCCTGCCGTGGAGTCGACGGTGCTCAGCTGGCAGCCTCCCACTGACCAGCCGCCACGTCCTTGCTCGCGTATCTGTGCCTTGCTTCAAGGCGGGACGCAGTTACCAGCAGCAACTTGTCTCTTTCCCAAGCGCTGTTCGCTAGCTAGAGAAGGTCGGTCAGTGCTAAAGTGCAAAGATGCGCCGCTTTTACAATGCCTTGGTGTGTAGCAGCAGGATGGACTAGAAAGATGCTACCGCGGCGGCCACATTTCGATGGGGGGCGAAATGCAAGAACGCCCGTATCCTGTGCATTGGGGGCACGGCACAAAATTCCCTGGTGGTCAAAATTAATCTGGAGTCGCCCACTACGGCGTGCCTCATGATAAAATTGTGGTTTTGGTGCGTAAAATCCCAGAATTCAAATTCGAATTCAGTTCGACTATAGGAAGATGTACGATACTAGAACGGTGACCACGTTGAGTGGGTCATCGCAGGCTTCAATATTTAATTAATAACCTAATGCTCACGAGGGCATGGATCATAACCTTGAAAGCCATGTAGTATAAAGCAACTATAACTTACGGAACACTTCAGTGCTTACTGGGCGACTACAGTTCGCCAAATATAATTATTTATTGGCAATGACTTCCCTCGGTACCATGTGGAGCTCCTTCCGCGAACTCCGTCAGCTGTCAGCATCCGCAAGCATGAGCAAAGAACAGATGTTTTGGGCAGACTTCGTGTCAACAAAGGTCAAATTTGGAACATCAAGCTTAACTCAAAGCCGCCATGCGTGACATTGCGAATATTTCCGTTATGATTTGCTGTGCGCTTCGTTTACCACTGGTACAAGGCAGTTGATCGCAATCGATCGGCGGTGGGTGTCGATTTGCATTAAAACTGCCTAGGAAGTTTAGTAACGTTTTATAAACGCGCTTTGAATACGAATATACGAACAGTAACCAAGCTGGCGAATAAATCTATCTAATAAGCGTTATCACTGCGAAAGAAAACAACCGCACCTTTATTGCCGCTCCAATACTTTTCCTTGCGAAACTCGAACGGAAAGCGCACGCTGCGATAATCACTCGTCTTTCGCGTGCTTGGGTGTCTGCTTGACATCACAGGTGCGTCGAGTCGTTGGCAGCAGTGCGCCTGCATTTACAGTGGCAAACAGCCACTATAGGCCGAGAGGAAAGCATTGTTCTTTAGTAAGCGAATCTGCGCAACGCAATAATTAGCCAGTACCTGTTGTAAGGAAGCTCGAACAAAAGAAGCCAGTAGTAGGCCGAGTGCCGCTATCTCCTTTCCACAAAAGGCCATTGCTACATAAGGCAGCTGGGGGCGTATTGCCCAGGGCCGCTGACCCTGCTCTCTGGCAGCGCACAGCACGAAGCAGGACGGAGCCAGTCACACGCGTCGATTGCCGAGGTTGTTCGAGCTCCGGCGAATGCTGCTCAATGGCGACGGTACATTGAGCGTGCGAGCACGGAAAAAGGGCCAGCAGCAGAGAGGGCCGCCGGCTGCATGCGTGCGCGACTGGAAACGGAAAGCCCGCTGGAACAACCGAAGACCCGCGTGGACCGCTGCCGGCAGATATCAATTTCCGGAGAGCGAGCGTACAACTAGCGCGTCTTATTATCAGCGCTCAGGGTTCGCACCCCCGCGGCCAATAAACGGCGGCGGAAATTGACGTCATCCTCAAAATAAGAGTAACGGTTTTTCGCGTTCCCGTTTTTCCACCGCTCGAAGCCGCCGCGGAGCAAACACGACAAACCGGGAGATTCATGGTGGCGAACGTGCGCGCGAGCAGGACTCCCAGACTCGTCGCGGGAAGGGGAGAAAAGTGAGGAAAGGGCGGCAAAGAGAAAACGATGACACAGGCTCGGATTCAGCGTATAATAACGCGATTCCGTTGCGAAAACGTTGCGACGGAAGGAGGGCTCCGCAAAATCCCGTACGCGCGGTGCCGAGCGACCGAAAGGGATTCGCCTGCTTTT
The DNA here is from genome assembly GCF_023375885.2 of Dermacentor andersoni. NCBI lineage: Eukaryota > Metazoa > Arthropoda > Arachnida > Ixodida > Ixodidae > Dermacentor > Dermacentor andersoni. The sequence goes on along the minus strand of NC_092814.1, from coordinate 48,666,203 downwards.
TCCGTTTCCAGGCTTCGGCCTGAACCAGGGCTTCGACCTTGGTCACTGCTGCATCCGCAGCTCACGCTGCTGTGCGTACACTCTTAATATATGTGTGTGTGTGTGTGTGTGTGTGTGTGTGTGTGTGTGTGTGTGTGTGTGTGTGTGTGTGTGTGTGTGTGTGTGTGTGTGTGTGTGTGTGTGTGTGTGTGTGTGTGTGTGTGTGTGTGTGTGTGTGTGTGTGTGTGTGTGTGTGTGTGTGTGTGTGTGTGTGTGTGTGTGTGTGTGTGTGTGTGTGTGTGTGTGTGTGTGTGTGTGAAAAGAAGTACGTCTATTTTTGCAACATATATATTATGTTCTGTTCGGTTTTTGTTAGCTTGTTTTCCTGTTATTTCGCCAAAACAATGTGTTTATTGTTTCCTGTGAGTTTACAGAAAAAAACTGTTAGATAGTTTTTTTCTTCTTTTTCGTTAAGGGAGTAACTTTTACTCCCCTCATGGCTGCAGCTTTCATGTAGTTAGTCAAATGCTGGGATGCGGCTATAACAGAACAGACATGTAAAAATCGGCACGCTACGTAGAACATAGGCGATGCGACCCGCCCCCAAGTGAAGCTGCACACAAATGTTAATTGAGGATGGTATCTCAGTTCGCTAACAGTACGACAACAAACTTTCACTTTAACCTACGGGAGCCAATTGTGTTAAAATCATGAAAAAATTCTGTATTTGACTGTAAACAGAAAAATTAATTTTTCTGAAATGGAATAATCTGTTTCTTCCATGTAAAGAAAATTTCTGTAATAAAAATCTTAAACTTCTCGTTTTTCTCTTTGTTTTTTCACATGTATCTTTTACAGTGTAGTCTCTCGCGCTCCGCTCTGATGGCACGCTGTTGCGCTTCTCTTGAAGATTAAAACGCACCGAAAAGGGAGTCGCGGTGCTTAAAACTCCTTTAAACGTGTTAAAGCGAGGTCTTGCTCCATAGTTTCCAGATCTGTGAACCTGTCACCGGAGCCCACAGGTCTTACCATCCATAGAGTTTCCTACAAAAATTACTAGAGGGAACTCTGGCGCTGCAGTCGTTGTCCTACCATGGGAATGATGGGAAGTACATGGATTTGTCTGATCTTCGTGCTTGTGGATTCAAACGTTCTTGTGGCTTTGTATATTACGCTATATAAATCTTATTGTCGTATATTTCAGCGCAATCTATATTCTTCGAAGTGCAGAAGACGCCGGGAACGCGTACAATTGCTATTAATTGCAACGATTGAGCTTGTCCAGGTGGCCAAGTCGAAACGCGCCAAGCGTCTCTAGGCACTGGCATGCCCGCGATAAATTCATAAGGGCGTTTCATTCCCTTGTCGATACATGCCTCCGTGGCTTAATGGTTTCAATATCAGGCTTCTGTGCTAGAATCCCTGTGTTCGAATCCTGCCGTCGGGCAATTTTAATGATGTTTATTTAATTATTTATTACGCAATACACTGTTGAAAATGACGAGTTTACAAAGTCACAAAGCCGTTTGAAGCCAAAAAGACGAAGTTTAGGCAAATCCATGTACTTCCCATAATTCCCATGCTGGGACAAGCGCTCCCATTGCAGCTCCCGTAGACACTAGCGCCAGAGTTCCCTCTAGCAATTTCTGTAGGAAACTCTATGTTACCATCCACGTCTTCATCCTCGGCAGCTACGGATTGCCATAAACGCCAGGAGGGCCCCGTCAAACAAACCAGCTGCAGCAATGGTCACTCGCGCGTTGTTCCGGGTATACTCTTGAAAACAACGGTATATTGGCTCTTTCTTTCTCTCTCTCTCTCTCTCTCTCTTGCGAAGCTTGAGGAAGATCTTCCCAGCAGCTCAAATATCCCTTGAAGTGGAAAATAAAAGAATTAAAGTTGCACATTCCAGGTATGCTGAAAGCGGGGGTCCACCATAAACCGAAAGTGAAAGGAACGGGAAAGAAAGAGACGGTGGATCTTTATACGCGTCAGGCGTAGATAAACTAACAGCAGATAATGAATTTTTTTTTTTTTTGTACTCCCGTGCCCTGGAAGCATGGCTTGAAGAACGAGGAACAAGGAAGAGCAGGCGTCGCGCAGTTTCGTGTCCATTACTAAAGGTTTGCACGCACCATAAATTGTGACACTGACAGCCAATCTCTCGCTCTTTCCGGGAAGGAAAGAAAGCTGTAAAAAAAGAAGACGCGAAAGCTTTCACACTTCCTGCCAATCCGGCCGTCTCCTTCGCCAGGGAGCTCATTCTGCGTCTCCAGTATTTCACCTTGCTGACCTTGACTGGAGGACAAAAAAAGGAACCTCAGGTGCACCGAGTCGCCGCATCGTTGGCGAAGCGTCAGCCATACTATATTGCACGATTTTATAGCATCTCGCATTATTCAAGAGCGTTTGCGCCACCCACCCTAACAGCAGCCGTTTCCCGACGCGGGTACAGTATAGCCTCGAAACAACAATACTACAGGTTTAAACAGGGGGCTCAGTATGCCGCTTGTGTAAAATTAAAAAAAAATAGCAAATGTTGATGTGATTTTAGGTTAACCGTTAGCACAAAAGAGAAAGACGTGCCTGAAGGATCAAGGCAGGTTAAGGATCCCTTCCAACTTCTCACTCAGCGCGCAGTTTTTTCCCCGAGATTCGACACAGTTTGCTATGCAGATCACCTATCAGTAAGAGCAACGTCACCAACCAGGCACGTACCCAGGGGGGGCCAGGGGGGGGGCCCGGGCCACCCCCCTCTCCCCCCCCTCTCTGCCCACACCACCACTCCTCACACAAGTTCCTAAAGCGCTGACAAATCAATCTATTCGGCAGTCAACATTTTGATGCCTTTTACAGCGAGAGCTGTATATGACTAACCTTACATAGTTTTTTCGTCATCCGTCAACAGAAAAAATCATCATGTGGGCCTATCCTGGTGACAGCGCAAAAAGAGTCCAAGCTCAATGGCACATACCCCTGTGGGCTCGGGAACCTGTAACGCGCACTTCGAAATCTTCGGGATCGGCCCCCGTATGGGGAATGCTTAATGCCTGCTTCACCTCCGCCGCGGGTCGGCCCCGCATTGCACTACCGTCGGGCCCGCCCGCAGCGCTCCGCATACGTGGGTCCATCCAAAGGTAGTGCAATCCCAGGGCCGACTCACAGCGGAGGTAAACAAGGCGTTAATTAAGTGCACCTCATACGTGGGTGAAGCACTTAGCTTTTCGTTTGAGTGCTTTGACTGTCGTCAGCTCTCGCTGTCATTCTATCTTCACAGAATGGAATGGTTGTCAATTTTTTCACTCATTTTGGATGGAGCTAGTTATCGGCATCTCCTGGGGCGTGAAGGCCAGTTTTCTCATCGATTCGGTGCACGCGCGGTTAACTCCAGACTAGTTCCGTTGTCACCATCTATTCAACGATCACGCGCATCGCTGTTTCTTTGTTAGTTCAACCTTCTTTGTTTATACTGATCCAGAGACCAGGAAAGGGATTCGGTTCGTAGTGAGCTGGTCTGTACGCTCGAGGAACGAGTTACGGCCGGAGAAAACGCCACTTGCGTTAAACGTATCCTTTTGCTTCATTATTTCCTCGAGTCACGGATCGCCGCGACGCTGGCTGATCCTCGGAAGCATATACCCGCGATATGGGTTAGATAAGGTGGAAAATAAAATAATGCCAAACAGTGTCCATCATCAGACCCTGCAATAACCGGTAAAACCATAAACAATATCATTGTCACCCGTTACCTCGTCTGGCGTTTCCCTAATTGTACAGCACTTTTCGTAAAAAATTGGCAACTGGAAAGAACTGTCGCAAAGAGTTGAGAAATTAAGCGATCTACTAAGCGAGAGAGCCAAGGCAACAGCCAAACAGGAAGGAAAAGCGAAAAATAACAATTTTAACTGTTGTTTCTGAAAATGTTTATGGATCAACATCTCTTTATTTAAATAGGAAGTAGAGAAAAGGCCGCCGGAAGTGGAGAATATTTCCGTGTGTTTTGAATCACGCTTCTACCGTTATCAGTGGAGCCACCTGACGTAGCGGCTTCTCTGCTGCACTAATGTGAGTGTTTTTCTAACTTTCCGCGGTGGGCGCAGTACGTCTAGAACCACAGCGTCCTGCGCTCTACGCGGTTGTACGGGACTGGTGACCACGCATCGTTACATAACTTCCCAAATAGCAATGCGGGTCGGTTCTGGCACTTAAATTGGTAGAGAAGTAAACGAGAAATCTAAAAGAACTGTGATTGTTCGGCAAACATATATATATTTCTCTATAATTCTTCCAGGGGTAATTCAAAAAACGCTACTAGAACTCTTCATTTTTTACTTTCGCTTGTTTACTTGTTCTCGGCAGCGTTCTTCCTGCGCTTCTGTCATGCGCGAGTCCATTTGATGTGCTCCCTTGTTTGCCAAGTAAACGAGAGGTGTATCGCACAGGGATACCTGTGAGGTACACCTTATTTCAGTTCTATTTTGCGGATTTACGCGTCTTTATGGAGTATGGTGGCCATTATTCACATTTTACTAGTACAGCTACCTGCTCCCCCCCCTCATTTGCATAGGAAAAGTTACCTTGGGTTGCCCCCCCCCCCCCCCCCTCCGAGAAAAAATCCTGGGTACGTGCCTGTTATCAACATACAATTATTTATTCTTTATATCTGCGACATAAGCTTCGTTTCCGCAGTTGATGCTATCGCGCTATAGAGCAGTGATTTTTTCGCAACGGCCATGACACCAATGTGCGTGCCGCTTTCGATGGTATCCGCATGATAAACAGCTGTAAAGCATGATACAGGAGCAGGAATTACTAAAGTTAACGAACAAGACGCACTATAGACATTCCGCGGCAGTGACGGAACGGCCTTCCGCCTCTGACGCACCGCCATCAATTCCAAGAAGCCTAGCTGTTCAGAAACGGTCGGTGGTGTGCTCGCGAAAGTTCGCCGCGTGATCTATAAATTATGTACATTTCGGTTATTTCGTTGTGAATCCACGGCAGCGTCACACGAGTCAGAAAAAAAAAAAAAAAAAGATTACCGCAAGTGCGGCAGCATATCGTCGTACACTGTTCCTTTCTTATTTTCTTCCTCTTTTCTTTTGTCCGTCTCTTCTTTTTCCTTGTTCTTCTTCCTTCTATCCTCCTTCTCTCTCTCTTCTAGTATCCTTCCTTCACGTCTCTCTTTGTTACCATGCTTCTTAGCTCCCTCTCTCTTCCTTTCGCTCGCGCCTTGATCACTTCTCGCCTCCTGCCCATCGAACAGGAAGCCTCCAGTGTTGTTAGAACCGGCTTTCTGCATCGGCTGGCCTTGTCCGATTAGACTTACAGCTTTACACAACGCGTCATCAAGTCGAGTTCAACGAAATGTACATTAGCGGACACGAAAAGCCGCGCTATACCTGGTTCCGCCCTCTAAGTGGCCACGATGCTCATTGCCTATGCCATGAACGCCCTGTCAGTCGACCTAACTTGATACTTTCAGTGAACAACATCAGCAGCTATACGTCAACATCGACTCATAAAAGATGACTGAAGCTCGCACGGCGCGTAGCTTCTCAGCCTTTTCGAGAAACAAGCGCTAGTGAACAGCATAATAGTTATGCCTAATTGCCTGCAATGCAAACAACTGCTCATATTTATGCAAACTCAATGCCTAATTCCGAAAAAAAAAACAGAATAAGGAAACCGAAAAAATAGAAAACCTGGGAGAAGAGAAAAAATCGGTAAGCATGGAACAGGAAAATAATGTACTAACACTCCAACCATACTTTCCTAAAAATACACGTGCATACACATTCTGTGTGCGGTATTGTTTATCTGCACTACAACCTGCTACTCACGACGATCGCGCAGCGTGAAAGTACTTCGATAGTCATGAACAGAGTTAATGAAGAATCTATGCACATCCAGGGGAGCTATAACATAAAGCTATTCGAAGCTGTTTCTATTCCACTGATGCCATTATCCCTTCACAAGTGGTGAAAAACTTTCGGGACATGCCAATTTCGCTTCTCTGTCACGTGACGTCACCAAAACTGCGAAAACTCCTCATCTGATATGACGTGTACGCACTTATTATTAGAGATCGGACGTTTAGGTACTAAAGGAGGCTGTTTTAGGCGCCTATAACAGGCATAAAGCTGCCATTTAGGGCATATATAGGCGGCAATTACTCTCGTTAGAGATGTACAGGCTCAATTAATAAGAATTCCCGCTGTGCAAATAATTATTTTTTTTAGGACTAGAGCACACTAAAGCCCTGTTTCGCGAAATTAATTTTGTTTGCTCAATAAAACGGAATGAGGTCGGTCTCGTAGGTTACAAGAGTTATCTGAAATATAGTCTCACTAGATGCCACTGGAAAAATTCTGAGTGATAAAAAGAAGCATTATCGCCCCAAATTTTCGTGTTTCATGTTGTGTCTATTTTCAATGAGTGGCAGTTTCTATTTGGATGGAAGATATTTCTTTATTTTGACTGACGACTGACCAACGCCGTCTAGTTATACCAGTCGTTGTGTACCGCAAGCCGTAGTACTTAACTCCATCCTGTTCAACCTCGTGCTCGTTAGTCTCGCCGATTCGTTGCCGCAAATTCCTGGCGTCATCATGGATAGATACTTGTCTTGGAACCCTCACGTCTCGTACATGACAAAGCGTTTGGCCGCTATTGTACACCTTCTTGAGTTTCTGGGGCGTTAAACTACCATCATTGTTATAATTAAGTAACACACTATGTTTGGACTTCCTGCCGTACGGCTTACTTGTACTAGGAAACACTTGTACGACAAATATTTGCAGACTTCAGAGTGTGCAGGCCCAATCACTCAGAACTTGTATTCGTCTCCCAAAATATTTACAATCGATTGCGACAGTGGTCATTGCCAAAGATTCTCCTATGACAGTCTACATTGCTACAGATGTCTTGAGAGCACACATCCAACACCTGACTCGGATTCCCTCACACCATCTTGCTTGCTTGCCAACAAAGCGGTCACATTCAATATTTGCCAAAAGTATTCTAAGACATCAGTCTTACTTGCCAATACAAATCACGCCTGCTACAGGATTTTGGTGTCTGTACCGGCCACAAGTTCAATTGACAATTCCGGGCATCAAAAAGAAAGCTGGAGCGCCATTGTAAGCTTTGAAGCAAGCAACCTTGAAACACATTTTTAACGTGCACAGATTCCGTCAACGTGTCTACACAGATGGTTCGGTAAAACTCAACAGCTCTGCTGCTGGAGTTATCATCCAGGCAATTAAATCTGAAGAAATCAAATTAAAAACTCCATGTGTCACCACATCGACGGGTGCAGAACTTGCAGCACGCCCTGCTGCACTTGATTTCATTAATCAGGAACCACCGCAACAATGGACGCTCTTCAGTGATACCAAGGCAGCCCTTCAGTGCATACAAAGCCCAATGCACCACGGACCCGATGAACTGGCCTCAGAAATTCGACAGATATATCACCGCAGCCATGCTAAAGGACACAACATAATCTTTCAATGGCTTCCAGGACATTGCAACATCAGCAGGAATGAACACGCTTATGAAGCCGCCCGATCTGCATATGAAAGTGGTCAGTGTGTTTTGATTCCGCTTTCGCGAACAGACGCTGCGGCTGGGCTGCGATTGATGTCCCATGAATGTACTTTCCCCTTACATGAATTGAAGACCAACCCCATCGCTCGAAGGCCCACAAAGCTGTTAAGGCACTTTTGTCTTTCTTGAGGGCGACTGGCCTATATGAACACATTTGACTTGCTAAGGCCCACCGCGTGCGTGCGCGAGCTCACCGCGTCTTCACCCCCTTCCCTCTTTCTATCTCATCTTTCTATTCCCTCTTTCCCATCTCCCAGAGTAGGGTAGCCAACAAGATGCATTTTGGGTCAAGATCGCTGCCTTCTCTCTTTCTTTCCTCCTCCTCCTTCACCATGTGTTCATTGCGTACGTTGTCTCCGGATACACAGATACATCTACCGCCTGGGTTACCACGACGTGAACAGACCATACTGTACGGTCTGTGGTTAGGCGTCGCATTTACAAACTCTTATGCCTTCCTTATTGGAATGGCGAACAGTACCACGTGCGACACATGTAGCTGTGATGAAACGCTCGCACACATGATCTATTTCTGCCCGCGCGATAGTGCCAAGAGGCAAGTGATGTGCAAAGTGTTGGACCAATTGGGCAATCGTCCACTATCAGAACTAAAAGCTCTAGGCCAGCGCTCCCAAAGAACCTACGCGCAGAAGGCCTTACTCGCGCTACTAGTATTCTTGCGGTATACAGGCCTATACACGACAGACTTCACGACGAAGAACGCCGCCCTATTGACAAATCCAGAAATCGTTACTTGCGCTGGCCACACTGTCGAAATAAAAAAAAATGGCTATGACATATAGGTTCACGGCGGCTCTTTCGCTTGGTGCTGTGCTCAAGTTTCTCGTTGGTGGCGTAGAATCGAGGTGTTTTATCGAAGTCGAAAGGGCCCTGGCTGCCGATTACCTTATTTTGATCAGTCTCAAGTATTTCAACGACCAAACCAAGGAAATCGTCGCACTTAGTGATGCGTGTAAGCATCCGGCCTGCCTAGCGAGCCGCATCAGCATTTTCTTAAAGACAGCCTTTCAAGTGAGCCGGAGATTTAAAAAGAAGCGTTTGTGCGTATCGGACCTCCGAAAGATGCAAGCACTTGTTCGCGGTGTTGGCATCACTGCTACAGGTACAATACTTGACTGTTTTCGACCTTCATAGGCAACTCTGCATTGGGACTCGTGTTGCAGTGTATACATAGCCCCCACAATATGCAGGGTGTTTCAGCTAACGCTTTCAAAAATCTTTAGAAGTTGCCTGTGACAGATATCACAATTCTAGTTCATGATCTGGTCTACTCGAAGCGGCGAACAATACTTGCACAAAAAATTTAAATGCAAAATCGGCTAATTAATAAAAATTCACTAATTCAGTTTTTAACTAATTACACTATGGCCCATATTGCAATTTACAAATTCTAGCCGTGGAGTTCACAAGGCGGATCCACTTGGAACGAATTTTCAAGATGACATCAGTTTCGAAATATAAAATTCGCGAACTTTGCGGAGAAATGCATTGGCGTTCCAGTTAATTTGTTAACAAAACGTCGTTTCATGCACTGAAACACACAACTGGAACGCCTTGCGAAGTCCACTGCTAGAATTTGTAAATTGCAATATGGGTCATAAGGTTATTAGCTAAAAAGTTAATTTGTGAATTCTTGTTAATTAGTCGATATTGCATTTCATTTTTTTGTGCAGAAGTGTCCGCCCTTCGAGTAGACCGGCTCATAAACTAGAATTGAGCTCAGGCAACCTTTAAAATTTTTTGAAAGTGTTCGCTGAAACACCCTGTATAGACCGTTTCATCGGGCGAGGAGGATAGGGCGCGAGGAGAGCCTTTCCTCCTCTCTGGCTTGGGCGATCCGGTGCGGCGCTGCTTGAAAGTATTGCTGTCGCGTGCTGCGGAACGATTTCGAGATGTTTTAAATCTTACTTTGTGAAATTTACGCCATGTTCTTTCATATAAGGTCGTCAGGGAAGCCTTTCGGTGCATCGGTAACTACTGTAGGCAGAAGTATGTCTTAGGGGCGCAAAAATGTGACGCGCATAATTAGCCGCGGTGCACGCACATTATCAGTCGCGGTGCGTGTATGTGTTGTTTACTATTTTGCTTATATCGATTTTAATTCAACAAAGAAAACCGGTGTCCCTGTATTACTAGCATTAAATGGTAAATCAGCTCACTGTCTGATCGAATGGCGTAGGCAGTAAAACATAAAACATAAGAGTGCATGCTCATGCACGGCCAACCTAAGGCAACCACGAAACATCTGAGCGGCAGGCGCTATCAAATATTTGTGATACACTGGCATCGTTCTCACGCATTTCAAGTCTAGTATGCTTGAAATTACCATATGTCTACGCTAGCATTGCTGCATGGGGCCCATGGCGTTGCTCAACACAGCGATCACTGCGGTTGGTGAGCCAGCACGATACATATATAAGCTGTGTGCTTCGGCATTGCCTTTTTGGCCTGTATACAGCCATAATATATGAGAGGGTTCGCATAAAAAGAATGTGATGGCAATTTTTGAGCGCAAAATTTCCGTAATACGTGTGAGTGCGTCGTAGAGAACTGAACGAATACAACCGAAAAAAAAAAATTCGGTTATCATGCTCTTTCTCTAAAAAAGCAAGAGAAAACAGGCTAACGCCGCACAACGTTTATAAATATATAACCGCTGATGCCGTATGCTAACAACGATATCTGTAATCCAGCACTATACTACTGCTTAGAATGCTCGCGAAGTTCGTAAACGGTCCAATTTGATGGACAAGCTTAATTCAGACTGTAAGGTATGCTGCTATTACTAGCCAAAACTATTTTATTCATGGGTGGAAACCTCATCCACCCAACCAAGTAGTCACGCAATGTAACCCGCAGCGAACAGTTTGAACGCTTGTCAATGTACTTATAACAGCACAGCTCCTATCGTAGCAGAACGGTACACGCGCTGTTACGATCGTCGCGTATGTTTCATGGCTCCTAAACCGCAGCTTAGAAATAGAGGATAATACTGCAATAAGGTCACATTAGTGATTGAAACATTCAGAAATACACAACTGATCTCCGAGGCTGATTGTAGGCTCAAATATGCGCGCACACTTCGCGCTGCGTATTCCGTCCACCTCAACGCCAGCAGAAATTCCGGCCACGACGCCTTCAACCACTTGAGCACGTCTCACAGAACCGTTTACCACGTAGAAGACGCACGTCATACGAAACAGACCGCACGACCGCGAAAACAAACGCCAGAACCTACCGCCGAGCGTATGCCTGCCATGCAAAAGACCGCTTTCACCCAAGCCAGTATGGCGCTGCTCATAGGCGGCGCCACTGCGGTCCCAATATGGCGGCGCCTACGAAAAAACGGTCTATAGGCAGTAATGTCTTTCGTGCTTACAGAAGGTAAATGCGGAGATTGTGTGCTGATAGAACGAGGCTAATGACTGTTAAGTTGCCTGGTCAGTGCCTCTTATAAAAACAAATGAGAGTTGCGTTTGTCAGTCGGGGTGCGCCTTTCTCTTTATAGTTAGCTCTGTGATTTCAACGCCAAGCATCTGCAGTGTAGCTATGACACGCCCCGTGAAACGGCACTCACAGATGCCACGGAGTCAGCTGACTTAGTGCTCGCAAATGACACCGACTACCCCACCCGCGCCCCCCTGCATAGTGGACAACTTAACACGACTCCGGACCTGACGTTGTCCACACCAGCCTACGTGAAAGACTGTGCGATGCGATCCGGACTCTTGGGGCAGCGACCACTATCCACTGTGGATTACTTTGAACGTGGGACGAAAGCGTGCGGCTGTGCGCACTGTGCGCACGATCAGATGGGATGCCTACAGAAGAGCATTTGCGGAGCAACCCAAGACTGCATCCGTACTCTGAGAGCGGGCGCCCCGCGTCCTGCGCAAGGCCACTACTGAGACTGAGGTGAGAGCTGATGCTCCTGCGCCGGACATACATATGCTAAACCGTTGGAATGCGCGCAAGCGAGCACAGTTGACGTACGCAGCCAATGGCTGACGACATCGCGACCGTGTGCGACTTCGACGTCGCACTGCCATCGCTAGAAGATACGCCAAGCGCCTGTATTGGGAACGTTGGAGCCAGCACTGCTCATCATTCAACGAAAGAACTGGCCTCCATAAGGTGTGGCACACGTTCAAGGGTATGACAGGTTCAAACGTCTTGCTCAAAACTAGCCATTCAGTCAGCCAACTCCGAGATGATGCCGCGAACACGTTTTTTCCCCAACCGTCGACGCCCCCGAACGTCGACATTTACCGGGAAACGCCGCCTGTGACCGATTAGGGCATCCAGGCCCCATTCTTACTCTTCGAGCTCGAACAGGCACTTTCTTCCATCAACGCGCGCAGCGTGCCAGGCTATGACGGCGTGACGTGGGCGGCTCTGAGGAATCTGGAAGAATACGCAAAAAAGCAACTTCTCGAGGAGATTAACGAAGTGTGGGTCAACGGTGAAATCCCAGCAGCATGGAAGCATTCGATAGTCGCACCCATACCGAAACCAAACAAACAGCCAGATGTACTGTCGAACATGCGCCCTGTATCTCTCCCGCTTACTACGTGTAAGCTGGCTGAGTGAATGGCCCTGACACGCATATCTCACTTCCTAGAAACAGAGGGTCGTTTTCATCCAGCACAGACAGGGTTTAGACCAAACCTTGGCACTCATGACAGCCTGCTACTTGCGAGGGAAGGTGTACTGCGTCGAAAGACCGTCGGTCGCGCAAACCGCTACCCGAGAATCCTCGTGGCGGTGGACTTCCGTAAAGCTTTTGACACTGTGACGCATGAGGAAATCATCGAGGCAGCTGAGAGGCACGGAATCACAGGCCGCCCCCTCAACTTTGTGCGTTCCTTCCTTCAAGGTCGGACTTTTTCCATCCGGTTAGATAGAGACGTCGGGAAGGTTTACTCAAGCATGGTGGGAGTCCCACAATGCTCCATACTGTCACCCCTCCCGTTTAATTTGACTATGATAGGCCTGGCTGAGCAACTGGAGGCTATTTCCGAACTCGGCTTCACAATTCACGCCGATGACATCACGTTATGGACTGCATCACGACCAATTGACGACCAGCAGGAGACCCTGCAGGCAGCACTTGACGTTATTCACCACTACCTGTCACAAACTGGCATGGGGCCATCTCCAGAGAAGACAACCTATGTGGTGATCCGAGGTTCAACGCAGGACGAAGCAGCCCTCACGCTCTCGGAGGCGAAACGCTGAAGCGAGCGGAAAAGTCAGTGCGCGTTCTCGGGATACCTATTGACCGCACAGGCACAGCGGATGCGTGGCTCGCAGACCTTTGTCGGATATGGCACAACACTATGCACTTCATAAAACGAATCTGTTTCCGAATGGGCGGTGCTGGTACCGACGTATGCCGAAAGCTTGTTAATGCTTTGCTGACATTTCGAGCGATATACGAAGCATGCTGTTATGACCTGCTTGCTCGGCACTGGACGCAGCTAGAGGTACTCCACAGATCAGCTCTCCGTGTTTTCATAGGGCTCCCGAAACACACACGTGTCGAGGAGCTACATCGCTATGCGAGGTTGCCTACCCTCCGTGCAACCATCGAAGCATCGAAGTCAGGACACGAGGAACGAATGAAGCACACCAGACAAGGCAGGACTCTACTGGCTTTCATGGGAAAGGAAATATCAACTTTGCCACAACTGCCATCCGACATTTCGCCGTGGGATGACATTGTTGTCGTCGACACTACGCCAACGCCCCAAAACATGGGCGCCCAACATGCGCACCACCGGGAAGCATTCGCTGCGCGTCATGCGCAAAAATTGGCAGACGCACCGCCAAGCCATGAACAAGTGTACACTGACGCAGCTTTCGACCCACGCACCAGCGAGGGAGCAGTATACCACGTAGTGGGTTCTTGTGCGACACATTCTACCTTTACAACTGCTGATGCCGACGACCCAACGGAACTTGAACTCCACGCAATAGTCTGGGCATTAGATAGAGTTTAAAGCACCACGCAAGCAAAACACATCGATATATACACCGACTCAGTATGCGCTGCATGCCTGTAAGTAGCGCCACACAGCATCATCGGAAGTACTCCCAGTCAAGCAGGCCTTCAGGTGTGCGGAGGCCCACGGGGTCACTGCCATACTTCATTGGATCCCTGGTCACCAGGGCATCGAGGGAAATGAGAGAGCCCACGAGGCGGCGCGCGCCCTTCTTTCCAACCTCGTCGTCTCCCGGTATCCTTCAGAAACCCTCACAACCAGCACAAGCAGCACGACAAATGGAGCCCCGTATGACCCAGACAGAGCTCTGAGAGCAGCAGCCAACTGACACAAGAGGAAACTCCGTGCGAATGTGCCCTCAGACCCAGACCCACTTCCTGCTTGTCTTCCCAGGTCGGAGCAGGTGCTGCTGCATAGGCTGCGTTCCGGCTTCGTCCTCACACCAGATGTGCTGGAGAGGTGGCTGCAGTACCGGCCACGCCGGGAAAGACATGTACCCTCCATCTCCGTCTCCCAACTCCCTTCCATCGCAGGAACCCGGCCCTCCCACAGCCTCCGCGGACCAAGAAGCAACCCAGGCGCCACACAAGTGCCCTGACTGTGACATGGCCACGCGGTGATCCGCAGCCCGTCCGTTTTGGGAGTGCCAGCGACACGCTCAGAAGCGGGACCACCACCTGAGGGCGGTGCAAGTGTCGTCCTACGAGGAGTGGATTAGACCGGCAACTGGCTCAATAGATTCCGACAGGGTCATTCTGGACTCGCTCTTGCCTTTCGCCAAGGACGCGCAGCTCCTAGGACGGCTCCGAATACACCTCCCCCCTCTTCTTCCTATTCCCCATTATAGGCCTTCGAGCCATCCCTCAATAAATACATCTTGTCATCATCATAGTTGGCCGATCCGTGTGACAAGGTAGTCTGCGTCTGATGAGTGGCCCTTGCTGGTTCTCGCAGTACGCAGTGTTCTATGTAGGGTCCAAGTTTGGGAACACAGCAGACACCCGCCGCCCGTAGGAATTATCAAACCCCGGTGAAACGTGAGAAGTAAATAACAACCAATCGGACCAAGTTTTTTTAGCTACGTCTCCGAAATTTAGCGAAGGTTTTCTTTTGAGCAATGCCACATGTATTATGGTAAATACACGACTTGGCAACGAATCGAACCAGTTGTAATGGAATTTGGTTGTGTGCGCAGTGTCGGAAAGCAAACTACGGCGCTGTGGCCAGGTCTAATGCTTCGAATCTGGAACGAGCGCTGTTTGCAGCCGCTTCTAAATTTTTTACAAGCAAATAAACTGACAACTCAGCGTGCTGAATGAGAAAATAGCACCTTTGCTTACACCGATAAACTAAAAGTGCTATCAAAACGATATGTCGCCTGCCGGCATAACATGTGTCATGATCAACTTCACGCCTTCTGAGCTAGTTATCCTTCCTGCTACCGGTGCCCACGGACAAAAGTACATTAGCGAGAATATTCCTGCTGCTTAAGGCATTAGTAACACTAATACTGGGGCAGAAAACGTAACTAATCAAACCAAATTAAAGTTAAGCGTACATCACCAATTTATTAATGCGCCTGCCTAAACAAAGTACCCTCCGCGATTTGAAACGCCAGCATCATATTTAATATATATAGAAAGAAAACAATGGTCTGCTCGTCGGGAATAAAGAAGTCATCCCGAGTGAAATGTTTCGAACAAACCACCATAGTGTCAATCATCTTTTTCTTATAATGCAGAAGTTTCTTATCCATGCTGCCCTCCGTTGTGCATCGTCTGCTACTTTAGGGAAACGATGAAATGATGAATAACTGTATTTCCACCGCGATGACACGCATAATGGTACACAGCTAAATTCTTTCCGCATCCTTTTTTTTTTTCCTTTTTCGGGCTTGTGCGCGGTTGCATCACGACGGTTTGAGAACTACGAGGCAACGTTGTAGCGCACGATAATGTGGGAACCTACAACTGAACCTAGACATGACCTCCGAGATTTGCGCGCGTCCGCTGGTTTTGCTCCGGCCGTCCAGTTCACCGTGCGGCGCTGTAAGCCCAGGGCTACGGCGCCAGCGCAGGCCGCGGTAGAAGGCACTCCGCGCGAGATGTCGGCGTGCGCATTGCCTCTTTTTTCACACGTTTTGCGGAGCGTTGTCACAGCCAAGGGAGAGGAGCAGCGCCCAGATCATTAATGCACTGAAGGTAGTTTTTTACTACATTTTTTTTTGTCTAATTTACGAAGGAAGGCACAGCAGCTGCTTAGTTTTCCGAACATAGATCATTGCAAGGACGTATGTTTTAGTCCGTGCACGTATTACGTTATTTTATTTTTGTCGGCTTCTCCGCATAGTAAGATATCCTGATGTGGGAAATAATAGGGGTGTTCTAGCATCCCTCTTTGCTTAAGAGATGTCTGGATGGAAGTTGAGCTAATTGTGGTCGGTGATTTCTGTGGTCCTCATCCCTTGACACATCGCCTTATTATATGATCGCGCACAGGTATTGATGAGGCGGACGAACCCAAGCAGGGCAACTTTCTGTGTAATAAGAAGTCCGCTTCAACGTTAAAGCCATTGGGGGACGTCACCATGATCGCCTCCGTAGGTCGCTGTGCAATGAAGGCTAGCAGCTCTGAAAAATTTGAAAGCATTCTGACTCCTGACACCCGCTCGTGGCTTACGTTCTTGTATTTAATATTTGCCTTATTATATGTGTCTGCGCAAGTCATTTGTGTCCTTTGGAGCTGCGCTTGTTTCCGGAAACATAGCAAAACCAAATACTATCTGGTGTTAGGCTAATTGTTGCGGGAACGAGTCCAGTCGTTGCAATCCCAAGCGTCACCTGAAAAATCGTCATAGGGAAACTGGTCACACCGGCCATCTGGTTCGATGCCATCTCGAGATAGGAATTCTAGAGAGCGCGGCTTATCTTCACTTGGATTTCTTTTCACCGCAACCTTGTGAACGAAAGCGTTGAGCGCTAAGGGGAATCGGGAGTGGGTATGGCAGAGGTCGGCAAACTCACTCAAACTTCTGACTGATCCGCGAGTGTGAGTCTGGTTGAGCAGAATTTTGCTGAGTCTCAGTACGGGTGAGCCTTAATAAAAAAATAAATGTGAGTGAGTTCCGATTACCTTTTACTATATGGCCAATCTTGAAAAAAAAAATCACTAAAATCGTTGCTACGGTGAAAATGTTAAAGGTTTATCCAAGCGGAGCGCGCCGTACTCCGAACGACTGTATCAAGAGAAAAGAAAAACTCATCACGGAACTACGCGACACACACACACACACACACACACACACACACACACACACACACACACACACACACACACACACACACACACACACACACACACACGCACACGCACACGCACACGCACACGCACACACACACACACACACACACACACACGCACGCACGCACGCACGCACACGGCCACTGCTTCCAACCCCCTCCATGCCCCGTGCTTCTCGTTTTGCTCCTAAAAGTGTGTGACCACTCTTCGCATCTTCGCCGCACGACGGAAGGGGTTTGGCTTCTTTGGTGGGCCAGCTATGAAACTAGCTCACAAAATGATAGGCATATCATATAGCTCGCAAATTTCGAAGTACAGTGCGTTTCTAGCACATGGTGATCTTTTGCAGAGACATTCCACTTCTATATACTCACGTCAATATAGCGTGATTATGTCTGCAGAAAGAAAATTAACCGCATCTGAGGATAAATAGGCACTAGCATGCACTGTGCCCTTCGTATACCTTGAGCCGTCATTGTCCAAATCATCGAAGGATCAAATAGCAGCGCAAAGGCATTCTTTAATCGCGTAATCCAAGCCGCAGCAACAGTACCAGAGCGCACGAAAGCGTCCCAGATGCATGAATATGATGATGACTTATGATGATGATGACTTATTGGCTTCCCGCTTGAAACGGGGTGGTGACAAATAGTCACCTAGCCTGCTTGAGTTACTCAGGTATGCTGTACATGCTTTTCATTCGAGTATTTTTGTATACATCATTTTAATCTTTTTTTCTCTTCCTCAAAACTTCCCTATCCATCTACCTTGTACCGCTACCTATGCCTGTATCCGGTCGTACCAATCTTTTTCCTACTTTTTTTCCACCAACACTCCAAACGTCTCCTGCTTATCTCGACTTCTGACCGGTTGATGCTTCGGTCCACTTTAAATCCAAGCGCTTCTGGAAGGTGTACGTTACCTACGGGTCTCACTGGGTGAATCCTTTCGCAGTCCATTAGGATGTGCTGAGTGGTCTCTGAATTTTTTCTGCAGCATACACATGCCTCATCTAGTTTCCAGTGTTTGCTCCGGTATATTTTTGTTCTTAAGCAACCGGCTTGAGCCTCAAATAGCAAGGCACTGCCCTTTGTGTTATCGTACAGATTTTCCCTTTTAATTTCTTTCGTCTCATTCTTGCAAATCCCCATGGTCCTTTTTGTTTCCATTCTTTGCATCCATTTAATTGTCTCTGTTTCTCTCGCTTTCTTTCTGATGGCTCCTGGTTGTTTATATACAGTTTCAATTACCCTGTACTTGGTTGCCAACTTTCTTGATCTCTTCTTCCATTCTGTCTCCCCACTTTTCAAGTACAGATATTTGCGCACTATAGCTGCCCATTTATTTTTATTCATGTTCCTCAGTCTTTCTTCAAAACTAATTTTCCTCTGTGCTTCTCAGACTTCAAAAGAGGCTCCACCCGTGTTACCCTGCACTGCTTCATTTGTGGTTTTACCGTGGGCGCCTAAAGCCAGCCGGTCTACCGATCTTCGGTTACCTTCCAACCCCGACAGCAACCGGACGTGCGTCTGGTTAACCTCGCCGCCTTTCCTGTCTTCTCCCCCCCCCTCTCTCTCTCTCTCTCCAACCACGACAAGATATACGATTTTAAGCAAAGAATGCATTTGCGAACGTTAGCAATGGCACCATTACTCCTTTCCAGATTCCACGCACCAACTCGTACTTATTGTGGCCCTACAGTGCTCTGTGTTTCATTATTGCTGCTTTCTGCTTCCCCATTATTTTCACATTCCCTTGTTGGGTGCCTGAGTAAGTATTTCCTTCGTTTATGTATACGCCAATGTATTTATATTGCTTGACTATGGGCATGACCTGCTGTTGAATTGACACCACGTAATTACTCGTCTCTTCATTAAAGATCATAATTCCCGATTTCTCTGTGTTAAACTTGAGGCCTAGATTTGTCGCTGCGTTGCCACATATATTCGCAAGTGTCTGTAAATCTCTTGCATTGTCCGCTAGTAGCACTATGTCTTCCGCATATATTAGCCCAAGGAGCTTCTGTTGCACATTGGTCCATTACGCATGTAGGAAAAATCAAACCCTAATTCACTGTTTTCCAGTCGTCTTTCTATACCCGTAACACAAAGCGTGAACAACAGTTAGGACCGAGTACATCCTTGCTTCAGTCCTTGGTGAATTTCCACCACTTCATGCCAATTTCGGCCTTCCCATACAACTTGAATCCGGTTGTTTCTATATATCTCCCTCAGCAGCTCCACAAAATCGTCATCTATGCCTTTGTGCTTAAGAATATCCCATAACAATTCCCTGTCTATGTTGGTTGTCGTAAGCTTCTTTAATATCTAGAAATTCTATCAATAAAGGTCTCTTCTGCGCTGCTGAAATCTCTACGCACTGAGTTAGTACAAACATATTATCCTGTAAGCGTCTGCCTGGCCTCAACCCATTGTGCAGTTCATGCAGTACATAATTTTTCTCCATCCACTTCGACAGTTCCAATTTTATTACTTGCGTTGCCATTCTATACACCGACATTACCGTAACTGACCTGTACAAGTTCGTCTTATGTGGTGGTGGTGGTGAGTTGTAGCAACAGGCGGGCTTAGCCTGGTGATCAAAGCCGGCAACTGCTCCGCCCGGGCGTCTCTTACAGAATCACTGCGGTGTTTCACCACATGTCCCTCAGACCAGTCTCTCTTAAGAATACGATAAGGAGACGTGAAGTTTCTTTGCGGGCTCTCACTGGTCCTTCGGGGAACACAAGGTGTTGCAGGGCGCGTATGTGGAAGGTCCTTTTGTTGCAGATCTTCCAGGTGAGCGTCCCTTTCATCTTGGAATTTTGGGCCCGACTACAGTGTTCAGTGTCACCTGCCTCGTCGCATGTTGTACAGTTTGGAGAATTGCTACGACCCGTCTTAACCACGCTGGTGTACTAGCAGATACTGTCCTTATTCGATATAGAAGTGAGGCCTCCTCTCGACGAAATCTCTTGGTTACGCAGGGCATATGTGGTGGAACCCAAAGTGACCCAAATTGATTTCTAATGTCGGATTTCTTAACTTGATTACTCATTGGGCCCTTCACTTTGGGAGGACGACGGAGCGTTGCGTATGCAAAAGCATCAGCTTTTCGTTGCCAGCAATGTGAAGCCTTTGTTGCCGAGCTCTTTCACGAGGGCTAGTGATTTGCGCTGGATCGTGATGGACGGTAGACCACGGTAGAGTTGTTGCAACGCGACCTTCGAGTCCGTAAGGAGAACCTCACTCTGTGGAGGCAATGTCTTTAGTTTCAGAGCAGCAGCTATTGCCATGCCTTCCACAACTGTCGACGAGGCTATACAGTCCAGACAGCAAGATCACGCATATCTCAGAGAGGGAATATACGCAGAATTCAGCTGCGGAGCGGTCTTCGTCTATTTTGACATAGCCGCCTATGTATACTTGGAGGTGATTCGGGTAAGTCGTATCGAAATTTTTCAGGTCTGATGACTTGGCTTCTGCAGCTGGAATGTATCTCTTTGACTGCAGTTGTGGTACACTTAAATTGCATGTGATACCCTCGAATGTCCAGGGTGGGTCTACCTTTTCCCCTCTGTCTCGTGTAGCGTAATCGTAAAACTCGAAGCGTGTTCAGTGCTGCATAAAATTGTGAGCGCGGCCTGTTACCTACACGTCTTAAGAGTGATTTGCCGGGCGAAGCCTCACTCGAAACGTAGTAACAGGGTAATGAGAGCCTGGGAAGCTTGAAGTCGCAGAGAGCATGACTCAGCTTCGTAGAGCACTTTTTTGTTCGATGCCGGCTGAGGGACTCCCAAGCACAGCCGAAGACCTGTTCTGTCTATGGTTACTAAGCGCTTGTATAGGCTATCTGAGGGTGACATCAGAGGTAGCTGGTATAGGATCCGACTTGTAACCAACGCTGTATGTAGCCGTAGCATCGACGTCGGGTGGTTGCCCCAGCGTATGCCAGCGACTCGCTTGAGCACATGAAGCCTCTGTGCCGATGTCGCCACAATGTGGTCTACAGCGTGGCGCCAGTGTAGCTTGTGGTCCAAATAAATGCCAAGAAATCGGAAATTGGAGACTTGTTGAATCTAGTGCCCGCTCAAATTCAGCTTCAAGCGTGTAGATTTTCTTTTAATTCCAGGAAATAGTACGAATGATGATTTGTCTGCTGATAGTGATAAGCCAAGCGTTGTCAAGTGGCCCTGAATGGCATTTAGTGCTCCATGGGCTATTCGTGCGAGGCGATGATGCTGGTCGCCGGAGACCCATATGCAGTCATCCTCATGAATGTTCGATGGTTTAGTATTCTTGGGAGAGTCGCCATGGAGATGTTAAATAATAAGGAAGACAAAACACTCCCCTGTGGTACGCCACAATATATACGAATTTCATCACTCAAAGTGTCGCCTTGACGAACTCTGATGAGGCGATCATTGAGAAACGCATGTATGAAGTACAAGAGATGATCCTTGACGCCTATATGTTGTAGCTGGCTGATGATGGCTCTGTGAGACACGCAGTCGCAAGCCTTGTAGAGATCCATAAAAAGTTCAGAGCCCTCCCTTTATGTGAAGATCAAATACCAGCGAAGCTATATTGCTCAATAGCTATATTAAGTTCTATATGGTGGTTATGCTATATTGGTTGAATAAAGGCACAAACACATAACTCCGTTGTTTTTTTCGTCTTGCTTTAACATTTTTTTATTTTTTCAAGCGAAACTTGTATAGCCTCACTCGTGTCGGCGTCGGTGTTGCCGTACGAAAAAACTTGGTCCGCGCGAAAATAAAAATTGCTTGTCAGGTTGCAAGACCACCGCGCTAAACGATTCAGCTACTGTCAGTTTTTTTTTTAGACTTTCCATTGCAACAGCCAGATACAAAAGGGTGACAAAATGCGTTAAATTTTTTTTCATTTGTGACACTTCATTAAGTAGATCGATCCAGTGAGGAGGTTCAGCTTGTGATCGATGCACATCACGAACGTAACACATACTTTCCACAAAATTCTCCCTTGCTGATCGAGTGTTAACGTCAGCGTTTCTGACGGCAATACGTGTTGCCCACAAACCATGGAGGCCCAGGAACATGATCATATTGCTACGAGGCGCTGCAGGAGCGAACGATGATGAGAGGACTGACGAAGACGGCGATCGCCGATAGTCGTGCGCACGAGCTCCATCTTGTATGTCTGTCTTCTGCCCGCTGTATATATCTTGTAAATATATTGCCAAGCCTCTTTTCTCCCCGTAACATTTTGGTGGAGGTGCGGGTTTTTCAAGTTTCAAGAAGTATCTACGCAGCGGACGCTCCTTGGCGGCATCTACAATGCCAGCGTACGGCGGGGACGAGAATGCTTCGAGCAGGTCACCAACCATGCCTCAACCATCCGCCGTCAACCGCCCCGTCGTCTTCACACAACCGCGTGACCCAGGTACCTTTTCTGGCTCTGACAACACCGACGTCGAAGATTGGCTTCAACTGTATGAACGGGTGACCACTAATAACAACTGGGACCCGACTCTGATGCTAGCGAACACCATATTTTACCTGGCGGGCACTGCAAGTGTGGTTTCTGAACGTCGAAGATTGGCTTCAACTGTATGAACGGGTGACCACTAATAACAACTGGGACCCGACTCTGATGCTAGCGAACACCATATTTTACCTGGCGGGCACTGCAAGTGTGGTTTCTGAACCACTACTTACACCTTCTCTCTCCCTTCTTTCTCTTCCCCTTCTCCCTTCCCCCAGTGTAGGGTAGCCAACCAGACTATTGACTGGTTAACATCCCTGCCTTCCTGTATTCTTCTCTCTTGCCTGAACCACTAGCAGGAACTTACGAGCTGGGAGGTATGTAAACAAAAGCTCATCGATCTGTTCCGCAAGCCCATCGGACGCCGTCGTGTTGAACAGAAAGAACGTGCATGCCGAACTCAGACTTGCACCGAGTCCTATGTCACGTACATCTAGGACGTGCTCGCCCTTTGTCGCAAAGTCGATGACACGATGCCGGAATCGGTAAAGGTTGCGCATATCCTCAAAGGCATCGCGGATGACGCGCTTACACTTCTGGTTTTTAAAAACTCATGCACAGTGCAAGACGTCATCAATGAATGCCGACGCTATGAAGAAGCAAAAAGTCGCCGCGTTACTCAGAACTTCACACGTCTTCCGAACACGGCAGCGTCGTGTACCTGCGAGGACCTACGTCTCCCCCTCCCCCGCCCTTTCCGCCCATTCCTACTGCATCCGACAATACTGTGCGCATCATCCGCTGCGAGATTGAAGCTGCCTCCCCAGGTCCCCTTTAGGTGCGTAACCCCGACGAGACCCATGCAACTATTTCCCTTATCCAAACCGTTGTGCGTCAAGAAGGAACAAACACAGGATTACCGACGCTTTGCCCCCTCAACGGACCTGACTACCGCCCGCCCGCCGCACCTGAGTTATGCGACGCCCAACCGTTCGTCCTCGTTATCAGAATTCCGCAGAATGGCGCACTTCCGATGGCAGGCCCATCTGCTTCTGTTGTGGACGCGTTGGACACATTTCCCGCCATTGTCGCAGTGCTTGGAACTCGCAGCTCTTGTCTAGCTATCGAAACATACGACGTCCAGGTGGTAGTTCCCGAGTGCCGGTACACAATGACGACGACGTACAGCGCTCCACCATCATTGCCAGCACGATCAAACCGCTCCCCTTCACCATCCCGACACCTGCCCCGCTCACCTCTGCGTCGTCGCTCTCCTTCTCCCTCATACTCCCGCCGCTCATCGGAAAACTGATGGGCACAGCTCCGAGAGGTGAGTATGCCACGACGACCCGACCCGAAATTCCTCTGCTCACACTACCTGGACCTCGCAACCTCATCAACGTAGACGGTATACCTGTCAGCACACTCACTGACACAGGCGCCCAAATATCAGTCATGAACTCAAACCTCCGTATTCGTCTAAAGAAAGTCCTTACCCCTGCTCCAATCGCTGTAGTCCGCGTAGCCGATGGTGCGACTCCGGTTGTTGCTGAGTTGTGTACCGCCTGTGTCACTGTTGCCGGACGCCACACTTCAGTTTTGTTTTACGTCTTGGATCAGTGCCCAAATGAAATCATCTTAGGACCTGACTTTCTCTCAGCACATTCAGCTCTTATTAACTGCTCTTCAGGGGTTATCCAGCTTTAATTTCCACGTTTTCATGGTCCATGGATAGATATCTTACCCCAATAGGGGTTATGGGTATTTCCTTTTTCAGGGTTCTTTGCATCACATCCCCCCCCCCCAAAAAAAAAAATCGCGTCCCAACACTCTATGAATGCATTGTTTCTGGCTTTTTGCACAGTAGACAGTTTGTTGTCCATGGCACAAATATGCCCTTTTCAGCGAGCCACGTTCTAACTGAAATAGTGTTAGTGTGAAATTTAAAAAAGAATGACTTTGTTCCTGGTTTCACAGGCATCTACTTACCTCTTTTTAAATCATACTTTCCTGGGCCTCCATAGTTTATAGACCTATACATGGGAACTGGCAACCTGAGATCAGTCAAATATTTATAAAGAATTTTCTTTGTTACAACACTTGGATACTGCGTGAGAATCGAGCAGTTAAGAATTGAAATGAGGCGACCACTTCATTTGTATATCCCTAGATGCTTCCGTTGAAATCACACACACTAGATATAATAAAATCTGGGTGCACACTTCCTAGTCGTACTTGCATCATCGAACGTAAGAAAGGTTTCTCCTGACCCCTCAAGAACATGAAACGGGAAACAAGTTGACGAACAAACAAGTGTGTGAGTCCAAGACCCATGTCTGTACATTATACGCGCGCTTTAAAGCGGGGTTTTATATGCACGAAGACGCAGCGCGAGGCGTGAGCCAATCACAGGTGTCCCCTACCCCAATTTTTCCTCCCCAACAAGAACCTCTCTCTCTCCGGAGGAGGGAAAGGGTGCGATCGCGTGTTCGCTCACCTCGGCGCCCTCCGTTTCCCGCCAGTTCAGGCCCGGTAGTTATATGGGGAGGCCGCGCTTGGTGAAAAAAAAATAATAAGTTCTACGCCTTTATCGTCATTAGCCGTCCGCTATTGTTGAAAATGTATCGGGCTACACCCACTTCACCTGTCTGTCACGCGACGTCACAAAACCGCGAAAACTCACCACGTCAAAGCGATGTGTACGCATTACTGATGCACTAATATGCCGAACAAAACTGAATTTTTTCGGAATAAACGGAGACTGGCCCCTTTCCGAAAATGATAAAACATGGCTGCCCTCCGATCGCTCTGGCATTGGCCACTCGTAGCTACGTGCCAGAATGGAATTATTTGCATATAATAGAAATATTTGAGCGGTAGTATAACGTAATCGATCCCCTTCGGTGCGTACACGACACCGTTTTGCCAAGTCTTCTTCTCTATACCCGCGTTCCACGTCGCTGCGATTTTCGACCAGCCACCGCAAGCTTATAGGCAATGGGAAGCGGACCAATCGCAGACGCCGGCTCCATCTTCCTCTCCCCTTCTGCTCGCTCTTCGCCTCTTGTCAGCCAATTCTATAAGAAAAATGTGTAAAGGTAGGCGATGCTATTCACTTTAAAAGCAGCCAAATGTGACCTCCTATAAAAGAGCAGAGCGTTTGATTGTACTGTTAAAAGATCGCTGCGGATCACCACCCGTTGCTTGCGTCGGCGGTTACATAAATTCGACGTCATGAGACTGGAACAAAAGAATGAAATAGTTTTTAAGTTACAGCATACCTGCCAACTCTCCCGAATTTTGTAGACTTTAAGGAATGTGAGATCGTACGTCTTACGGTTTTACGGATTACGAATGATGCTCATGTTTTACAAAAATACCGTTTGCGAAAAGATTTCACTCGTCGGTCTCCGATCTTCCCGTGCGTGTTTGCGAACCGGAGTGAAGGGCAGGAGGGTAACACGCCTTCCTGAAATGAAACATTCGGAATAACCCTTTGTTTGACGGTTGGACATATGTATCGTGGACATAGGGCCCACGATACAAACCACCTTCAAGTCGGTATCAGCTTGCAAAGGGGGAACTCAGGTGAAAGGTTGTCAAGCGGGTAGGCTTTTAATTATAGTAAGGATATCTGTATCGAAATTCCTTACCATGAGGTGAAAGCCGACTAATAAGCATTTAAATTTTCTGTATTATTAAGACCTCCTGTTAATATAAGGTTGCTGTCTCTTACAGCCTCTTAAATTAAAGAGTTATGAAAACTAAATTGTTGTGTTAAATGTGTAAACGCACACGCAACAGAAGTCCTAGTTCATTTCCCATTCACTCAATGAGGATATAGCACGTCTATACTGCCAAGTTGTAGTGATGTGAAGAACAGGCAGTTCCAAAAGAGTTCGTCACGAATATGACTCATTATAAGGTGAGCTTGCGCTGGAAAACAAAGATGGCTGCGCGCAAAGTAGTGCTTCCTCTGGATCTGATCTACGGATCAAGACATCGGTTCATCAGATTGGAATGCTCGTACATGGCAGCGCAGTCTCGGGTCTTCAAATGTGATGAAGAATGTACGCCAGTATTCGCTTCACGCGCGCAATGTGATAAGATAACGCTCTTTCGCTATTGAACCCCTGACAACACACTGCATGTTAGAAACACATGCAGGCGCGTCTTGAGCTGACCGATAACTTTGGAATACTGGTTAGACGCTAAAAAAAGCTCACCCCCCCCCCCCCCCCAAAAAAAAAAAGAACAGTGTACAGTTGCTTTGAATATTAGCTGAAACATAGTGCTCGTGGTAAAAAGGGCCCCCACGACTGCACAGCGGCGCCGACATACCAAAAATTCAAGAGCTAAACAGTTTCCAATTACTGGCATTTATCAAACCAGCATTTCGTGGTTCAATGCAGCCCTGGAGTCCAGGGGCCAGTTCCACCACGAGTACTGTGTCGGAGCTCATATTTCACGTGACTGTACGTATGTCAGCATTTTTTGTCAAAAAATCACAGTATTTTTTTCTTGAGATATTAACATTAGATAGCCAAAATATATGCAGCAGAACCCTCCATTTTCATATTTCAGTACTTTTCGTGCTAACGTACATGTCCGCGCTGATCCATATACAAAGTACTGGAAATGCATCCAATGCTTTTCCCTAGGTAGCTGTTTTTATTCCTGATGATGCCAGAAAACCGAGCCTCATGCCACAAACACTCAGAAATCTGATTGGGAGAGCGCGCATCGTTCTCGCACACATTGTGTGAAGTACCGTAGCGCTGAGCTGCTTCTCGTATAATGTAGAATAGTCCATTGTAAAGGCAGAAGCGCACGGTCGGGCACATGCGCTTAAGCTCATGAACTTGATTTGCGCCAAGAAAACCTGTCCAAGCTTTCACACTTGCTTTATAAGAAGCCTACAGCGCCATCAGTATGCCGGCTGCTTTTAAGTGAACCAAACTATTAAACCAATACAAATATTCGTGACATCATTTTATCATTCGAGTGTTCAGATTGGTAGCCTCTGGATGCGGAGTAAGTTGAGAAGTTGTGTGCGTAATTAACAACGCTACGTTAATTAAATTTTCAGTAATTGATTTTAGGCGGCTAAAGAAAATGAGCAGTTTGGAGCCCGTCCTCGAGATTATCTAGCCAAGCCAAGAAATTCTGACTAAACATGGTTCTGTAAGAGCTTTAGGAACAACAATTTTCCAATTAAACGCTCTTGGAAAGCGTTACTGACGCACAAAAAGAACATCGGTAAAGTCACAGAAACAACAGCGCTTCAGGACGGGAGACAAAAGAGGAACTACACGCACACTGCGCGAACAACTTGAAATGCTGTTCTTTCTGTGATAATGAACCAATTAGCCCGTCAGTCAATCCTTGCAAACCTATAAAGTCAACCTGACCTCACGCAGCCTTTTGTGAGCTGTCATCCTGTCATCAATAGTATGGCCCCGTGAGCATGTTCCTTGTGGCCAGTCTGCTTTCGATTTTTATTTACGCGGTTTTTTCGAAAGCAAGCAATTTAAAGTTTTAGTGTCAATATAGCAGTAAATGCGTGCCGCCGAAAGCTTGCTTGGACGCAAAAGCGATGCATGACGCAATGATGCTGCAGAATTAGCGCGTCACTGGCATCAAGACAATGCGCTGCCGCCAAGGGAAGCAAGATAACGAAAGTGAATAGCTTGGTAGCTGCTCACGGAGCCGTGTCAATGGTGACGTGCCATCGTGACTACATCTGGGGCGACGATATTGACGGCTGAGGCAGGTTTTCTCCTTTTTTTCCCCTTTTTCTTACAGCGAAGCCGTTAAGGGCTACTTTGCCCACTATCGTGTATGCGTGTAGAACAAAATCCCGAAGATAGTGCAATGCCGGGCCGACCCGCGGCGGAGGTGAAGCAGGCGTTAAGCGCTCCCCGTACGTGGGCTGATACCGAAGATAGCAAAATGCCCGGCCGACCGGCGGCGGAGGTGCAGTTCGCTGTTAAGGGGCCCAATACACAGCTCCGCTGGTCATACTTCTTCACAGAGTGGGAGGGAACTGAGTTTTCTTTTTTTTTTTGCATTTATTTCGCTTTTAGAAAGAGATAATGCTATAGCACACACACACAGAAAGAGAGAGAGAGATACGACACATGCTCGCCCGCATTCACAGTTACACACGCCCACACATGCACATACGCACAAAAATGTACGCACGCACGCTCACGGAACTGCACGCACACACAGACACGTGTATGCTCGCACGCATTTCAAATATGGAGACACAAACACGCGTGCACACGCAAATACAAGTACACACGCTCGCACGCTGAAGGCGTTCACACCAATATACACTCCTCCTTCCCTGTTATCTCACAAAAACATGCGCACGCAAACAGACTGAATGACACTCGCTCTGCAATTACCGTCCAAAACTCCAGCTGTAATAAATCACTTTACGGTTTAAATTTCGCGCTTCTTCAAGTCAGTGTGCCCTCTGCTGAGAGGGTGCAAAAGCATTTGCTCCTGTGGTGTGACATAACCACCCATCCCCGACCAAAACCCTGGTTAAACGCACCATCAATGTTCGAACTAAGTGCCATATGCATATGTTGTTACAGGACTACCCTCTTGGCGCAGACAGTGGAAACTAGTTAATACTTGGCTAATATATAGAAATGAAATCGATTCAATTACGCATGTGCATATTGCCGTGAAGTTTCACAGGATGGTGAAGCTGTAATGTCCAAAATTCCCTAATATGTCCATGCTACAAGGCACGATAGTATATTTCTTTGACTTAACACAAAGACTTGCGCATACGTGTTGTTATGTTGTCCAAGCAATAAAATCTGATAATAAAAGCGATGACTTAACAAATAAGCAACCCATTGCTACCTTTTAGGAAGCAAACATATAAAATATAATATTTAAAGAGCCCACCTGTAAGAACCAAAACTGAAACCAAACCTTGAATGTTGTGGTTCGGCCATCTGGTGGGACACTGTCGAACTCAATCCTACGTGGCGTTAAAAAAAAAATATCACCCAGCACGGCATCGAACGGCTGCCAGCAAGACGCGGAACGATCGGTGCGAGCGATTACACGACTTGGCCACGGCTTCCAACATTTCCGCAGGTGATACGCTCGGGTTTTTATAGATACCACACGAACTTGCACGACTATCTTTCGAAAATCGCGTTTGGAAACAGTGTTACGCCATGTGTAGAGAGACGAGATAGGCAACAATCGAAAGCTGAGTCTCCCGACTACATACGCTGCAGCGGCTATTACGATAGACGCCGTAGTTTTATCACAGCTAGCGTTTTTGTCTCGAAAATCGAGTACAAATTTTCGTCGTTTCCATAGGCTTCCATTGCTGAATTTTTGACCGCAGGAAGTGCAATTCAATGTCGCACGTCACATGACCGAACCGGACACCGCTCTCCTAGCGTAATCTTCTGCAATCACCGCGATTCCGGCAGCACGCTGACAAAATGTGTGCATAATGGCAGGCCCACCAGCATTAGAGGATGCGCATGCGCAATGCCATGTCTCGACATCAGGCACTCGCTTCGTCAGAGGGCGCAATAATGCAGTGTGGCACGCGCGCGCAGATCCCGTATTATTTTGTCCCAACCCGTACGTAAACGCCACCGTGCAAAACAGACCTGAACTTTGTCGGAAGTCCTTTCAGTCATAGCTAGTTCTTATGCAAATATCGTTTAGTTTATTATTCATTGGATAAATTGCCTTTTTGTAAAAGGAAGTCAAACGTGGAGAAGACTCCAGGACGAGTACCCTTCCCTCTTCTTTAAAAATTGAGATGACCTCTAATTACGTCTCTAGAAATCGTTTCCGCTAAAAAGCTTCTCATCAGGTCTGCGCATTGCAAATAAACAAGCCCGGCGCGTAAATCACTCGATGATGATCGTGAGGCGTGTACTGCAGCCGGGCTGCTCTCTTGCGCTTCCCTAGGGACCCGCTGCGCCACCTATGGGCGCCGTCGCTAGGACCGGGAGTGGCCTTCGAGATGCGTGGCACCCCGGTGCGTGCGAACGCTAGAATCGTTCCCTCGCTCCCCACGCACATTCATGGGGCAGCGCTGAAGCGTCGGACTGCTGTGTTTAAGGAACTCGTGCGACGAACTTTCGATTCCGCCCAGCACCGGATAAATCATAAAGGATTTCTTTTTGATAAAAGAGGCGGCGTGAAAGAATACGGCCGTAACTGGGCGAAGTTCCCCAAGAATGCTAATCGCATTAAATGGTCGGACCGTCCAGCTTGCTTCACAGGCTCGACGCTTCGGCGTTTGGCGTCGAAGCGGTCCGTGGCGTTGGCAGAGGAATGTGAAATGGCCTACGCACGGCTGCAAAAGTGAAGCCAGCCTTTTCACTGAGAAAGGAGCATAAATTTGTGAATACTCTCAGCTATGCGACGAACTACGGTTGCATCGCAGCGGGAATGGCATGCTCGTAATTGTAGCAGTGAATCAGTCATTAGGAAATAAAGTTGGCGTTGTGTATTGTCTCTTTTCATATTCATACATGTACATTTTTAAAATGCATAAGTTACAAGCGCTTTATTACTATACCTAGCGGAACAGCATAAAATATACACTACTTCCCTCGAGAAATTTTCTTGAAAAAGAAATTCGTTGGTTGACTTACTGGACTCCTTTTCAACGCTAAACTACTGCAAAAAAGAAAGCAGTGTGTGCTCACCCAACTAACGGCGATCTTAAATTACGTTTTCTGCTTAAATGATTTATCTCTCTCTCTCTCTCTCTCTCTCTCTCTCTCTCTCTCTCTTGTGCGGAACTGTTAATTTGTCCGGGGCACTCAGCGCCATAAAAATATAAACAAACATGCGAGCCATACGGTACGGCAACGATTGGACTCTCATCAACAGCTCACCATTCGAAGAGGCCTTTGTGAACAGAGTCTACCAGTCATATTAGCTTTGCTAAATTTAGGCGTAGGATGCAGTGTTGCCAGGGCCGCCACTTACCCCAAAATATGAGCTAGCGACAGCGACTATAGCACGAGTTCAATGATAACAGCGGCGCGTCGCCCTCGGCTGATGCGGTCTACGGCTACGGTTTACACTTGTGGTCTTTCGCCACGACCCTGTGCAGCAACATAAAACTTATTAGGCCACACATCTAGCATCTATTGAACTGTCTGATGGCGTCAAGCGCACTCTGCCTGGCGCCTGGAGCCTGCTTAAACATCTGGGGAAGTTATTAAGTTTTGGAAAGCCCCCGGTTTGTCGGGGTGATGTTTTTCTGTGCTTCAACCAGAGAAGCTGTACGTATTTGTTGGCGTTCGCAGCTACTCAAACGTGCTTTGACCAGCTCCCCTTCAAGTGAACAGTGAACCGTTATAGCTGGCGTTTTCGCGTCTGAAAACTCGTAATACACATCGCGCAGCGAAGGCAGCGAACGTAGCGTAGGCTAAAGCAGTAGCAACAACGGCATTCAAGTCAGACGATAAAAGGCACTGGCCGCGAAAACGTGAGCATAAGTTTTCAACAGCAGATGTGAGCCGAAGTTTTCAACCGGTCCGACGACAGCTCAGAAAACACAATTGATTGCACGCACTGACGAATTAGGTGTGTGTTGTATGCCATGGCATAATGCGCCGTAGACCCGGATCTTACGTTACTGAACAGTCGTACTGAAGCCAGCTACTACCTCTGTCTCGGACTGTGACATGCTTTTTCTATCTTTCGAGGAATTAAGTGAATATGTGGCCGAAATCTTTCTTACGTTCTTTCTTTTTTTTTCATTTTGCTGACAACGCCTTCGAAGCAGTGTAGGTATTCAGTGCGCGAAAAGATACGCACGTTATTTAGCTTAGCATACTACTACACTTTTGCGCGAGTGACGCGGACAGCTTATGTGCCAACAAAAAGTGTTTTAAGTGGAAAAGAGGATAGAAGGAAGCACGTGTAAATGCAAATGCATGTTTGCGATTACAAATCTTAACGCGTCTCGGATCATATGGGGGAGAAAGGTCTAGTTTGCGTCCTTTCTATGCACAGGCTCTTCTTCAAGCCGTATGAGATATTTTCACGTTCGCGTATTCTAGTCGCATGACAGTGAAAGGATGAGAGAAGAAGGTGAGACAAATGGCAGCCACTTAGTCAGGTAAGTTCTTGCATACGGAATATACTAGCATAGCCCAACCAACCGGTACAGGTGCGGGACCCCGTGAAATTGATTGCCATGTTGGAGTGGCCCGGTGGCAGGCGCCGCCACTTCTCATCCTAATTAAATCCGCGCGTGAATAGCGCTAATACCCCGTGAACAGAGTGCGCTGATTAACACTGCGAGCTCGAGCCGAATTTAAAGTCGACGGTGATTTGCGATTCAAATCGAGCTGCCCTCCGCCTTTCGCGCTCTTTTTCCTCTCTTGGCGGGTCGCCTTGAAATTGAATAGCGTCGCTCAAGCGCACATGACAGGCACTGCATGTAGCTGCTGCCTGTAGGTGCACACGGTGCCTGCTTGGCATGTGCATTTATCATGCCATGCGCATGCTCGCATAGCAAACAAGAGTTTCATTCGAGCTTCGTCAGAGTGACAAGGAAAGTACGTGCTTCTTACAAGCGAGGTATATTTTGGCGCCCCCGCACACAGTAGCCAAGAATTTTGTGCTACAGGTCCACAGCACGACAGCAAGAACCACCTATAGTACCCCAATTCCCAGCTCCAGCATTTCTGATATGCGTTTGACGACGCTTTCGTTGTTGTTTGTTCTTTAGCGTGTAGTTGTTGGGTGAATTACAAGCGTGAAACGACAACGAATTCAAACACCGTTGTCTTCCGTAACACAATGCACTTAATGGAAAGCAGATCCTATACGCTTGCTGCTCAGGCTCGGGCAAAGTGCTGCGCTGCCAAAGTAAACGAACACGTCGGCACGCACAGTGAGATATTTAACGGGGGAGTTTCGAGGCTTACAAGCTCTTGCGCTTATGACGAACACTGCGGTGTCCATGCATCGACCGACACCTCACCGGCGCCTGCTCGCCTTCATAGTGCACACTATATGCAGTAATTGGGGATTTCGTATCGAGTGAATGTGAGTTGCGAGAAAGATCCCACACAACTCGCCAGGCTTATTTAAGCCTGTGACGAAGCCATGTTCGTTCCTTTGTTGTTCAAAATCAAGGGCGCAGAGTTTTGTTGAATGGCTTATATGCTGATCCTTGGTGGGATCTTGAAGCACTAAAGAAACACGTTTTAGAAGCCAAATATAAGCGCTCAAAGGTGTAATTAGGCACAAAATTGACAAAAACAGTGCATTATAAATCATGAAACTAACTTCAAGGGATAAATACACGATCCCGCCACTCTCTTCCTCATTACACTGAGCGATAAAAATAAATATGTGCTCATTTGTCCCACAAGAAGTCGCTAAAAAACCATATAAAGCGACCGTTCGGTTAGCCTTGCTATCGCATTACTAGACGCTAAACTGTCCACCAGTGCGACCGATTAACTTATGCACTCCAACAGAGCCCCCCCCCCCCCCTTCTCACACCCACACACACACACACATTTTTTTATTCATGGACCCGGTGAGTGGCACTGAAGCAAAAAATTCATTTTCAACCGCCGCTTTTGTCTGATATGAACGTCGTATCCTGTTCAAAACTCCGAATTTGGAAACAATTTTCATACAACTAGCGCTCCTTCTCGAATAGACTGTCTACACATATATAGACCAAATAAATAAACTGGAGTCCCACAAAAGCGAACAACGTACACTCCTAGAGACAATGGTTATTAATAAATTCCGAGTATGTACTCGCAACAGCAGGAGGAATAAAGTTAGTTGCACTTTCGCTCGAAAGGCGAAGCATCGATCGCGATAGCAAATCAGTAGATAGCTCATGGTTATATTGCGCTCAGTTTTACATAGACGATATAAGTGAATGACGGGACGTGGACCGACGTAGCGCACTCCCGTCCTTCGCTTATATCGTCTGTGTAAAACTGAGCGCAATATAACCATGAACGTTCACCAACTAGCCCCCTTCATTGCTTTAGTAGATAGCTATACGAAGCAAGGATAGTAGTTTTATCGGCCGTACAAACTTGTAAACATTCGCTTACTACCTAAATTAACAAGCACGATGTCACGCACGCACAGGCAAACATGAACATATCTCGCTCAATGAGCGCGGAAATTCGCTGTGAAAAAGCTGGAGTGAGGAATCGCCGCAGCAGCAAAGAGCGAATTGACCTTCGTGCATATCTCGCTACAACGCGAGCGAAACGTCGAAAGGACAGCGCATACGAAGCTACCGGCACTACGCGCACTCTGCAAACATCGCAGACCGCTTTGAAGATGAGGCCCACGCGGGCGCGCACTTTGGCCATGTCGCAGATCGCTTTCAACACACGAAGCCCGCACGGCCGCGCCGTAAGCAGCAGCCGCCAACCCCTCCCCGCCGCCTACCTCGCTCGCGCACGCGAAATGAGCCGCGTTCGCCGCCTCACCCTCGCACGCTTTCACTGGCACATACAGCACTCGCCCCGCGGCGACGATTTTATCGCCCTTGGACTTTATATGGAACCTCACGGCGACGCCGACGGCAGAAATGCGCCCCGCGTATCCATATAATTGCTATGGCAATAAAAAAGAAAGAAGGCAGGGATGTTAACCAGAAGAGCGTCTCCCCTAAGCAGGGGGAAGGGAGAATAGAAGAGTAAAGACGCGGTGAAGTCGCACACGCGACCGGAGGCCCCATTAAGTCAAAGGCGTTCACAGATTCCAGTAGCCCTCAAGAAACACATTGTGCCTTCACAGCCTTGGGGGTCGACGAGCGATTGGGACGGCGTTCGAGCAGCGCCTGCACGGACAACGGCCAATCGTCCAGTCGTCACAATGCATTGAAGAGTACTTGTCTGTGATTGAAATCGAGGACAGTGGCACAAAAAAAATGCTCGATATTATCTTCACTGCCGCCGCCTCACGTAGCGCTGTCGGTCATTCCAATTAGTGTAGTGTAAGCCTTTGTGAAGGCAACTCAACCACAGCCGGCACAGAAGTGATGCCTCATGTCGATGAAGTCCGAGTGGAGGTAGGAGCTGCAGCAAAGGCTTCAGTTCATGTACTCTGGTGCGCATTATATTTTGGAGAAGGAGGAGGAGGAGGAGGAGGAAATAAAGAGAGAAGGCAGGGCTGTCAGCGAGAAATGCGGCTGGTTGGCTATACCCTACTCTGGGGGATGGGAAAGAGGGATATTTGGGATGTTCCACTCTGCTAACGAGAGTGACCATGCCAGGTGGTGAAGTTGAATTGTAGCGTCTGTCCTGAAAAGTGAAACAACTCTCCAAAAAGAGGCATCCGCTAGCCAAAATGCATCTAAACGCGTGTAAACGCGATTTTGGTTCTCATTCTGAGTGACATAAATGACGACGACATTTTTCCTCCTTCATATCAAGTATTTCGAAAGGACAGCTCTTCTAGGAGAGCAGGCGTGGCTGTGCTTATTAAAAATCAAACAGATGCTTTCATTCTGTACGATGTTGCTGACCTTGAATGCTTGTGCCTAAAACTGACATGCTGGGGTTATAGCTTTATTCTTTATGTAATCTACAGGCATCCTGAATCTCCACCGAAATACTTAAGCAAACTCCAGATACACATGTCACAATTCCAACAGGGCCGAATTCTACTAATTTGGGATTTTAATCTATCTGGCGTCAACTGGGAGCTAATGCAAACATGTTCGCATCATAACCAAAGCATCGATATCATGCTTGATATAATATAAGCGCATGATTTGATACAAGTGGTGGATAAGCCAACACGTGTACATGGTTCGAACAGTTCTGTTTCAGATTTGGTATTCATAAATCGTGATATCACTGCATAGTATGTGCATGTTTAGCAGGGACTTGCTGATCATTATCTAGTGGGTGAGTCCTTTCCCCTTTTATCGCTTAAGAAATGTCACAATTCCTCGATTAAATCTGTTAAAGATTGCTCACGTTCCAATGATGCCTGCATAGTAGAATATAAGGAAAGCTGTCTGACCGAATTCGATGACACAGACTCTCGCGTCCTATTGGACCGTTTTAAGCGCATGTGCCATTACTGCATTGATAACTTTTGTGCCGAACAAGTGAAAGAAAGTTAATAGACACCATGGATGACACGTGATATTATACATCAGAAGTGCAAAATAAAACGAATAAAAAAGCAGTGAGTGCAACCGGGGCTAATCAAGATATTACAGGAGAGCCTTGCACATTCAGTGCGTGATTCCAAAAACCACTATTTCAGCACGTCGCTACCAAACTTTATAAAGAACGCGCCAGAAAAGTTCTGGAATTACATAAGCGGAAAAAAGCCCATTGTGTCTCGGATATCAGTCAACGGTTCCATAATCACTGACCAGAGAGTCCTTGAGCATCATTTTAATACCTATTTTCAGAGCGTCTTCTCAAATTCCAATCCATGCACCCCTACAGCCGCACAGTTTCATGGTGCAGAAGTAAATTTTGTTTCTTATGCCGGGGTATTTTCAATGTTACTGAACTGGAAAAAAAAACATGTGGGCCAGACAACATTACGAACATTTTTCAACGTCGTTAAGAACGCGTATATAGTCGCATTATTCTGGCTATCCTTATCATCACTCCTCGTACCGCTCTTTTCCCCCCTTTTCTCTGCAGAGAAGGGTAGCAGGCTAGAGAACCTGTCTGCGTTTACTCAATAAATTCTCCTCTCTCGCTAAACATTCGCATCACATAGACTGCAGCATTGGTGTTCGATCTGCTTAGGCCATTATTTTTTAACTACCAGCTACGGGCGGCCTGAAGAACAGCACGTGTAATCTTTTCGTGCAGTTTAGCAGCAGCATCGAGCTTCCTCACAAAATAAATTTATGCTGTTTTCGCGTAATCATTCGTCGCTTATGCAAATGAAATTGAACCACTTCGAAACGGTGCAAGTATTCACACACCCATAACAAAATCTGAAAACGCCCAAACTTCACCCGAATCCTCCAGATATGCCTTCGTTGCTAGGGCAGAGAGCAATGCTACAGGGTGCGCGTCCCGTCCCGGTTTACGACGTTTATGTGGCACCTGGTATACACTCTTAAACAAATGTACACCCATTGGGGTGTATATTTGCCACGCAACGATAATCGTCATCTGTCTTGCTTGCGTTTCCTTTCTTGAAAACGCTGCGCTCGTTACTTTCCTGTCAAGAATGCTCTGTCATGCTGATAACGCGCATGCGGTTCGTGACTTGGAAGTACCGGGCTCGGAGCGTTAAAGAAAGGAAATGCGTACAAAACAGATGACGATTATCGTTGTGTGGCAAGATACTACCCAATGGTTGTAATTTTGCTTAATTGTGTAGGTGAATGCACCCCGAACAGATATGTGTGTTGAACTGCCAGCTGACGTTCTCCCACCTACTTCATTCGCCTGGGTCCTTCAATCAATAATGCAGGCCATTGAAGGATTTTTTTTTTAATGCTCAGCACAGGCGGCAACTACGCGATAAACAGAGCGCTGGGCAGCTATACCGACTCCTTTGGGTCTACACTTGCACCATGGTCTACTTTAGGCCTCGAAAAGAGAACGTTCACTGCCGTTAAAACTTTTTGCCAGATCGGAGGTGTGTTAAAAGCTGGCGTGATTACAAACTTATGCTCGCGCTTTGATTTGTTTGCTTCTTTGTTTGTTTAGTCCATATATTGCAGATATGTGCTAGCCTTTGCACGGGATAAATTGACCTTTCTTCGTCTCCGGTATTTTTCTTAAGAGAAGCTGAATAGTAGGAAGCCGGTTACGTAAATATCCGGATGTACAGCTACGCCTACATACCTACGTGCCCGGCAATACGCAACATACAGTTGGGCAGAAATTATCGCGTGGAACGTGACTCTTTACGGGGAGACTGCTGGCTAGAAGAAAAGCCTTTCACGCTGCCAGTGCTCTAAGGTACGCAATGTCCGAGACCCTCGACCATTATGCAACTGGCAGAAAAGAAACGGCCAAGTGCAAAACCCATTAGAAAAGAGAAACATGTCGTACGCACTTCATTCGTTGTTAGGAGCTGAAAACCTGATTCGCTCATTGAGCTTACAAGCCTTCGTTTCCGCAGTTCTTGTCTGCTGATTACGCACTGAGTATTTGCACGCACTTCCTGTAAAAAGCAGCGTGTTCAGGGTTCCTTTTTTTTTCTTCTTCTTCTTCTCTCTCTCGCTCTCGAATTTTTTTCTCTTTTTCTTTTTTTTATTTTTTTTAACGGACGACCTTCCTCGTGCAGGACAGCTAGACGGACGTTCCTCTGTTTAACTTATCTAACTTTCCTCAATTCTCCTGTCTTGTTTTTTTTTCTTCTGAACCCAGAAATTCTGCATTGATTGTGTCCTTCAAAAGCGTTCTAAAAGGCTGCACGTCTATAATGCCAAAGTCTTGCGCGAAAGATACAACAAAACGCTGCGCTTAAAGTGACGTTCAATGTAAAGTGAAATCTTCCGAAGTATGAAACGAATACCGCGTGTTTCTGCGACGACTCTCTCAGATTGCTAAAAACATGTGATTCGAGATAAAATTATAACTTTTACTGACCGAGCTTCATGGCAGCAGTGGACATCAGAAATTGCGCAATAATTGGCAAT
This sequence comes from Dermacentor andersoni, assembly GCF_023375885.2. NCBI lineage: Eukaryota > Metazoa > Arthropoda > Arachnida > Ixodida > Ixodidae > Dermacentor > Dermacentor andersoni. Next base: position 48,627,177 of record NC_092814.1, on the reverse strand, counting down.
ACGACATTTTTTTTTAAGTTTGCCCAATGGCACGAACGATTAAATCTAAAAATACAGTCTGGTTTAGGAGATGTACATGAGTAGTGATGGATGTTTTCTATCATATTACCAAGAATCATTGTCTGGTGGTCCCGTGGGATGAAGGCCCACTGCTTGCAGGTAGCATCATCGGATCTGGTTTCTATCATATTACCAAGAATCATTGTCTGATGGTCCCGTGGGATGAAGGCCCACTGCTTGCAGGTAGCATCATCGGATCTGGTTTCTATCATATTACCAAGAATCATTGTCTGGTGGTCCCGTGGGATGAAGGCCCACTGCTTGCAGGTAGCATCATCGGATCTGGTTTCTATCATATTACCAAGAATCATTGTCTGGTGGTCCCGTGGGATGAAGGCCCACTGCTTGCAGGTAGCATCATCGGATCTGGTTTCTGTCATATTACCAAGAATCATTGTCTGGTGGTCCCGTGGGATGAAGGCCCACTGCTTGCAGGTAGCATCATCGGATCTGGTTTCTATCATATTACCAAGAATCATTGTCTGATGGTCCCGTGGGATGAAGGCCCACTGCTTGCAGGTAGCATCATCGGATCTGGTTTCTATCATATTACCAAGAATCATTGTCTGGTGGTCCCGTGGGATGAAGGCCCACTGCTTGCAGGTAGCATTATCGGATCTGGTTTCTATTATATTACCAAGAATCATTGTCTGGTGGTCCCGTGGGATGAAGGCCCACTGCTTGCAGGTAGCATCATCGGATCTGGTTTCTATCATATTACCAAGAATCATTGTCTGGTGGTCCCGTGGGATGAAGGCCCACTGCTTGCAGGTAGCATCATCGGATCTGGTTAAGGCTAGGGCATGTCCAAGAGAGGTGTTTGATTGTAGCCGCGAAAGCTCTAGCTGAGCAATATGGGTAGGTATCCTCGAATGGTTCATGGAGATGTTTTGGTCAGGGATACGTGACCGACGGAGTAATTGCCGCCCCCACACGGAGTCTCCGCAAAACCACCTCCTTCTGGTGGGTAAGGCTGCGTGGGAGGTTTGCATCACACGGTGGGATGATTAAATCTCGTGTGGTGCGGCGAAGAATCTCTCTGCGGTGGAGGGAATCATTCTGAGGGTCACTTGGGAAAGGTGTGTAGAATGTAGATGACAACTCACTATGGTTATACAGCGGTGTCGACTTGTATGTGAGCGGAAATAGTGTCACGTAGAATCCCCTGTATCCGAAGCTGACCGGGTGCCTGTGCAGTTATGAGGTGTATTTCGTCACTGTATACTATTAGAATCTCCTTAATGGCTGAGGTGAAGTCTGTGCATATTATCATAAGCGATGTCGGCAACGCGGAAGCTGCTTTCACCAAGTGTGTTGCGAGACTATGGTCAAAAGTTCCGCACTGACCGATGTAACCGGAGTGGTCAGACGGTACACATAATTGGTACTTATGGTTGAATGTGCAGGCACCACGACTGGCGTAACCAGTTGCTTGTCCGTGCAGCTCGTACTGGCGTAGGCCACCAGTCAGCCTGTCAGGAAGGTGGTATCTGCTTCTTCAATGTGGCGCCTGAAGCTATGACCGATGGATGAAGCACCAGATTTCGGACAGACAGAAAGACAAAGAACTTTATTAATGGTTCTGAGGAACCGGCGTTAGGGTACCTCCCTTTTCAGGGAGTTCCCGTAGCCGTCGCGGGCCGCACCCACGTCGGGGTCGGAAGATCGTGGTCCTCCGCCCTGTCGCAGGCCCTCTGGACAGCCCGTAGTTGCTCTGAGAGGTCGCCACTCTTAAGGGCTGCCTCCCAGTCGGTTAGAGTGCTTAGTGATGAGCTGCGTAACGCAGGGCATTGCCAGAGCATATGGAATAAGGAGCAGTACGCCTCCCCATAGTCTGGACAGTGGGGTTCTACATTAGGCGCGAAGTGACTGAATCGGCCCCTGGAGGGAAATGACCCCGTTTGAAGCATGCGAAACGCCGACGATTGTGGTCTATTAAGTTTAGGGTGTGGTAGTGGAAAGGGCCGCCGAGCAAGTTGATAATGTGCCAAGATTTCATGGAAGGTGAGAAGCGAATCCCTGTACAGTCCTAAGTCGCCGCCCGTGAGTCCACCTGAACCGCCGCGGTGTGTGAGACCTCGCGCACAGTCATGGGCCAACTCATTGGCGTTAACAACCTCAGAGTGCACATTGATTCCCATATGGGCCGGGAACCATTTGATGCTATGAAAACCAGCAGCCCCCTCGCTGCCGAGGATGGCCGCCGCCTCCTTTGAGATCGAGCCGGAGGCGAAAGCTCGGGCTGCAGATCTGGAGTCTGTAAAGATATTGGGACGTAGAGGGTCCTTCAGTGCTATAGCTATAGCAACCTGCTCGGCTACTGTTGCAGAAACCTTCCGCACGTATGCTGAGTTAACAAGAGTTCCATTGGAGTCAACCGAAACTACGGCATAGTGATCAGAGCGCTCGTACTGGGCGGCGTCAACGAAACATGCCAGATTCGGAGTGGCCGCAGCCGCTTCTAACAGGGAACGAGCCCTGGCTACCCGGCGCCCTACATTGTACTAAGGGTGGACGTTACGTGGCATGGAATCTACCCTGAACGTGTCTCGCACCATGGGTGATAGGGTCACGTTGCGCTCCGTGATTTCCTGGTGACCGCATCCAACGGATTCGAGGATGCGTCTCCCCGCTCGCGATGATGAAAGTCGTATTATTTGGGCCACTCGTTGGGCCTCGATCACCTCTGATAGGGTGTTGTGCATGCCTAGTTGCATGAGACGCGCGGTGCTGGTAGTGAGTGGTAAACCCAGCACGCGCTTGATGCTTTTGCGCATGAGAGCGTCGATTTTGGCCTCATCCCGTTTAGACCAGCGCAACGCGGAGGCTACATAGTTAACGTGGCTCATCAGAAACGCGTGGTAGAGTCTGAGTAGATTGCTCTCGCTTAAACCCCCTCTGCGGTTCGAGACCCTGAGGATAAGCCGAAGCATATTCTCCGTCTTGGAAGTAATGCGGGCTATAGTCTGTGAGTTGCCCCCGCGAGATTCCAGCAGGAGTCCGAGGACCCTGATGGTATCCACTCTGTGGATTTGTTGTCCGCCCTCGTATAGAGGGCTATGGGAACTTGATCTAAGGGCGTGGAGCACCTAACCCCCCGTCGGGTGGGCCTATACAATAGAAGTTCGGACTTGGTTGGTGACAGACTCAGGCCCGTGTCTAGTAGGAAGTGTTCTGTGATGTCGAGCGCCTCTTGGAGCGCACTCTCAACTGCAGCGTCAGAGCCTCCCATGCACCACACGGTAATATCATCCGCGTAGAGGGCGTGACCCGTTCCTCTTACTGTGGCCAGTCTGTCTGAGAGGCCCTTCATGGCGATGTTAAACAGTAGGGGAGAGATGACCGCCCCTTGCGGGGTGCCTCTCGCTCCCAATGTAAATTCCTTCGATTTGATTTGCCCTATTTTGACAGTGGCCTTGCGATCCCTGAGGAAGGAGCTAACGTACGCATGGAATCGTGGCCCCAGGCCTAGATCCGAGATGGCGTCTAGCACGAACCGGTGCGAGATGTTGTCAAAAGCCTTGGACAGGTCTAGAGCAAGGATGCCCCGAGTGTCTCTAGTGTCAACATCAATGATTTGCCTCTTTATAAGTAACATGACGTCCTGTGTGGAGAGTGCCGGCTGAAAGCCGACCATGTTGTGAGGGAATAACTCATTATTTTCTATATGCCTAGATATATGGTGGTGAATGACATGTTCGGCCACCTTACCCACGCAGGACGTGAGCGAGATGGGCCGCATGTTCTCCGGCGCAAGAGGTTTGCCTGGTTTCGGGATGAGCACCACTGAGGCTGTCTTCCAGGAGTCGGGGACGAGGCCCGTTTCCCAAATTTTATTGACCTCCCCGGTGAGCAGCGCAACTGATTGTTCGTCCAAGTTGCGGAGGAGCTTATTGGAGATTCCATCCGGGCCCGGTGCAGAGCGACCGTTGAGCGTTTGGAGCACCTCCCAGATTTCGGATACCGTGAAGGGGGCGTCGAGCTCCCCCACCGCTCCCCCCCCCCCCCCGATAACGAGGATAATCCCCGTCACCGGAGTGGCCCAGCGGAAGATACGTTTCGGCCAACTCTTGCAGGAGGACGTGTTCAAATACGCCCGCCGCTTTTTTATTATGAACTATGCGATCGATGGCTAGTCTCTGATTGCTTTTGCTTTGCGAATCGTCGAGTAAGTGTTTGAGCAGGTTCCATTTGCCCCCCGTTCTCATCTGCCCATCAACCGGGGAGCACACTTCATTCCATTGTTGTTTGGACATTTCGATGGAATGAGTTTCTATTGTACGATTGAGCTCCGCAATTTTCTTACGAAGTCGGCGGTGGAGTCTGTGCGTTCTCCAGCAGCGCAGGATGGAGTTTTTGGCTTCTAAGAGGTGCGCAAGGCGCGCGTCCATACGATCTACCTTTAGTCTTGTGAACAGACTATCGAGATTATCGTAGTCGGTCTGGTCCGCCTTTCGTATTTTCCGGAAGGCATCCCAATCCGTCACTTTAAATTCCCTGGTAGGCGCTGTGCTAATCGTTAGGGTAATTTCCACACACAATGAAGTGGTCGCTGCCCAGGTTCTCTTGCAAATTTTGCCATCCTGCTCCGGGGGCATTCTTGACGAACGCCAGGTCCGGAGTGGTGTCTCGGACTACCGACGTGCCGGTTCGCGTCGGGTATTGCGTATCCGTAATCAATTCCAGTGAGCAGTCAGTAACTGCCTGGGCAAGGAGATTGCCCTTGGTGGATTGGCGGGGGTATCCCCAGGCATTGTGGGGGGCATTGAAATCACCCGCTATCACTATGGGGGCCCCCTTGCTCAGGACCACCGCCTTTGTCATGATCGTGGCGAATGCCTGCCGTTGATCCGACGGCGAGCTGTATATGTTTAAAAGGAAGACACTGCTCTTAAGCCAATTGTTAGGGATAATTTCGACCATAATGATTTCCGTCCTAGTTTTGCCAATTGGTAATTTGTGTACTTGAAAGGAGCACTTCCGTGCGACTAAGGTTGCTAAACCCCGCTTTCCTTCCTTCCGTATCGATACAACCCGGTATCCCGGGAAGGTGGGCGCGTCATCGAGAGTTTCTTGTAAAAGAATTACGTGCGGTTTGACCGCCTGTGCCGAAACGAATTACTGCAGTGGAGCTTTGCGCCGTTGGAAACTGGCACAGTTCCACTGCCACACAACCAACTTATTGGGATTGACCGCCATGGTGATTGCCTTGGATTGGCCATTCCACCGTCTTGTTGACGGGGACGGCGCTTGCGGGTAAAGGTGCCCGACGGGGCTCCCTCGAAGGCTGTCTAGCTGTAGCTAACGCGGCCTGTGCACTTTCCAGGGACGCCATCCTTTTAAGGAGGGCAGTCACGCTTTCAGCGAGCTGCTGAATTGCCTGCTGCATGCTTTCTAAGTCTTTGTTATTGGACTCGGTCTCCATAGAGTCAGCGTCCCCCTCTGGGGGCGCGGCCCTTCGTTTACCCGAGCGCGCATGTGGCTCCCCTGAGGGGGGCACCTGTTGCTTCTCAACTTGCAAGGGGTACGACTTACGGAAAGACTCGAAGTCGGCCCTCATCTGCTGCATTTCTGCTTTGAGTCGAGCGTTCTCTTGCATGAGTTGAGCGACTCTGGGATCAACTTTATGCTCCGGCAATGCTACCTGCATTACCTTTGAAGCCGGCGTTGTCTGCTTCGACTTGACACGATCGGCCCAGGTTGGCGTTTCCTGGATACGAACCCGGGAGGTAGAGCGCCCTCGGGAACGAGAGCACCCTCTGGAGAGGCTGCGTTGTCGACCAGAGGGCGTGACGGAGCGCTCCCTCCTGGGGACTCCCGCCGCGCTGGAGCCACGTGGCCCGTTCTCCTTGGCCAGCTGTTGCTGCTGGTGCTTGTTCTTGGCGCGCTTACGGCGCCGTTGACGTCTGCGTACGACGTATGGTACTTGAAAGCGCTGCTTACACGTTTTGTGCGCCGTAAGATGCGGGCCTCCGCAAAGGGCGCACTTCGGCGAACACTGGTGGTCATCGGGTAGTGAGGTTAGTCCGCAGCCCCGGCAATCCTCATTGGTGGGGTTGGGGCAGACGTCCGCGCGATGTCCCAAGCCGCCACACGCGTAGCACACCTCGGTTTGGCGTTTGTAGAGCGTGCAGCGCAGATGGCTGACGCCGCACATGACATAGTTAGGCACTTTCATGCCGTCGAAGAGGACGACCACTGTGGTGGTGTTCTTAATTCGTTTGACTTCCAGAGCCTTCGGGTTACGATGGTTGACGATCATGCGCTGGAGTTGGGCCTCGCTGATGTCTGCGTCGACCCCTCGTATGACCTCTTTGCAGGTGTTGTCTGGGGCCGCTATGTATGCGGCCACTTTGTATAGTCCTTCGCTTATGCGGATTTGCTGGATACCTGCATAAGCGGCGGCGTTCTTCTTCTCCGGGGTGGAGACGACGAGAACGTTTTGAGTGAAATTAGGGCAGATTACGTCGCCCTCACTTTCTGTGGGGGCTAGTGCAGCCGCCATGGCCAAGGCTTGAGCCAGCTTGATTTGGCTTGTCTTCTTGACGTCCAGCCCGCCCCTTGGGCGGACAATAATTCGTATGTGCTCCCTAGGTAGTCTGGGGAGCCTCGACGAGGATGCGAGACGTTGCAACACGCCTTGCGGGGCAGCCGTGCGGCAGCCACCCTTCGAGCCTACGTGGGTTTTCTTGCTCGTTGAAACTGGTGTTTCTTGCCGGGCTTTCTTGTGCTTGCCCAACGCTGTCGTCCAGCCTGGGCTCTTGCCTTCTTCGGAGGAGATTTCCTCTCCTACCACCATTTCTACTTCGGGCATAATGCCCCTCTTCGTCGGGTTAGGCCTAAGCCTACCCGCGCCTAGCGTCGCCGCGGCGTGGTCGACACAAAAAGTTCCACAATTTCCGCGCAAAGGCCACTCACCGAAGGAAGTCCTCAGAAGAAACCGTGTCGAATGGCGTGCATTTCCGCGGTAGGTGACACAAAAAGCAGACCGAAAATATTTACGAAAGTGGGAGCCGATCTTGTCTTGTCTTGTCTTGTGTCCCAGACAGTGGCGCGTACCCACTATGGGGGATTGGCCAAGAAGCAGGCGGTTTTCCGTAAGGTTAGAAGTATAGAGAAACTAGATTTGAATAGTGGAGCGTGGGACGATAGAACTGTAATTTAGACTTGCAATGAAAGTATTGGTAAGAATTTTGCTAAAATAATTTAACGTAAAGGAATTAAGTAATAGAAACTATGGATAATTGTAGAAAATCAGCAAGGTACTCTTTTTGTCTCTCTAATAAAATTGTAAACAGCAAGAAAAGCATCCCTGTGGCTGGTTCCCAGTGAAGTTGCCCCAAAAGAAAGAATGTTTGTCGAGGTTAGTGATAGGCCAAGTTTGGTAAATGAGTATTCTAATATTCTTCTTTGTCTTAGAAAGCGGCGGCATGAGAGAAAATAATGTTCGATAGTTTCAGGTGCACTGCAATAAGAACATAGAGGGGACGTCGCGAGACCAGACCTGTGTAAGTAAAAATTTAGAGGAGGTACACGGCATCTCAATTTTGTAAAAGATACTTCCAATTGCCTTGAAGGACACCAATTAATATTCCATGGGAAGCCAAGATGGTGGAATTCAGAACACGGTGTTAGCATGGATATTGCAGAATTTTGAGATATAGCGAAATTTCTGTACCTTGTCGCGGTGACATAAGCTGATGTCGGCAAAACAGGTATGATAGGGCCGTTAAGGGATGCTCGTGCGAGTGAATCTGCCATTTCATTCAAGTGCAACCCACGATGTCCCGGTACCCAAAGCAAACATACTTTTCGTAAGTACGGAGGTATCATGGAACGAAATGTTCTTTGAATTGCTGAATTTAATGATGCAGTTAGTGCGGTGCATACAGATAGCGAGTCGGTCATGATAACAGCTAATGGGTCTTTTTGGGGGAGTTTTCGTAATGCTAATATAATCGCTAATAGTTCTGCCTGAAATATAGGTGTGAAGTCGGGAAGGCGAAGGGAGTAGGACCATTGAAGAGATTCAGAGAAGATCCCCACTCCTGCCTTCTCATTGCAAACAGAAGCGTCAGTAGCTACTACGTTGTCAGTGGTTAGCTGGTGCAGGTGGCCGTGTAAGATATTAATTAAACATTGCCTTGGTAATAGTTTTGCATGATTAGGAAATATGTCCTCGAACTCAATTTTGAGGTCTGTAAAGGCATCATTTGAATGGTAAACTTGGCGTATGGATACATCCAGTTTTTGTAACTGTGCTTGTACGAATACTATCTGAGGGCTGTGCAATCTCGACCACGATACTTGGAAAAACTCAGCAGGTTCAGTGATAAAGGCATATTGCGTACGTCTTTTTGAAAACTCATAAATTTTTAAAAATGTCTGAACCGTAAGCATGCGGAATCTGCAATCTAGGGTGGGTATATGAGCTTCCTGATATAAAACAGCATTGGCAAAAAATCTAGGAAGCCCGAGGCATGACCGTAGTGCTTCTCTTTCCCAAAGTATGAGAGGTTTAATTTTATAGGCGGGGCCACCGGAAAGTATCACGCAGCCGAATTCTAATATGGGCCGAACATACATTTTATAGATCATCAGTAAGGTATCCCTGCGTAGTCCAGAGCGACGGTGGCTGAGCCGGCGGAGCATAGCTACGGCTCGTTCTGCCTTTGTTTTAATATGTTCAATGTGACTGCGCCAGGTGAGTTTGCCATCGTAAATGACACCAAGCTACTTGACTTCGTCAACTTGAGGAATGATTTCCTGTCGGTATTGTAAAGTAATTTGCACCTGTGCAGTTAATGGGAATACCAATACTGCACTTTTGCTAATATTTAACGACATGCATAACCCCTCTAGCCATGTCTCCAGCATTCCTAAGTAATTCTGCAACGACTGTTGTAGTGAATGTATATTATTTGCGGACGTAAAAAATGCGATATCGTCCGCGTAAACATAAACATGTACTTCCGGACACAAAGGAATTGTGCTTAGCAAAATATTAAATAATATAGGGGAAAGAACGGAACCCTGTGGTACACCTCTTGTCTGCTTGTGTTTGGACGTCGAAATACCGCGTTGGTAACAATAAAACTCTCTATCTCTTATAAATTCATAGATCCAAGCGGTTATATATTTTGGGATATTCGTAGACTGAAGTTTATCGAATAGAATACAATGTTCTACAGAGTCGTATGCTTTTGCTACATCTAGCGTCACCAAAGCTGCGTACTCTCGTTTGCGGCGAGCCAGTTTAACGCGGCTCTCTAAGTCTACATGGGCGCACCATATGGAGTGGCCGGGACGAAATCCGATTTGGCAAGGACTGAGAAGGGTGTCATTTTCCATAAAATTTGTTATACGGCCGTGAAGAACTCTTTCTATTAATTTGACGACATTGGAAGTAAGAGAAATTGGTCGTATGTTGTCTAAGTCAAGTCCAGCTGATTTTTTCTTTAATAGTGGAATAACTTTAGCTACTCTCCACTCTCTTGGAACCCATGCATTCTTGAGAGAGAAATTTATTATGTTTAGGAGGTCCTGAGGTGCATTATCAAATAAGACTTTTAGCATTCCTGTTGTAATTCCATCTGGACCGGGGGATGACGCTGGCAGCGAACTAATAATGCGTTCTATCTCTGTCGCTGTTATTATCTCAAAGTCGTCTGCCAAGGGAGGTTTCTTTAGGTTTAAGGGCAATTTATGTTTGAAACGTTGCGCAAGTCCTTGAGCAATTTGTTCAAGTGATTCCGATACTTCTTTTGTAGTTAAAACGACAGAATCGACATTGACGGGCGCCGGTATAACTTTACGAGATCTAAGAAATTTAAACAGGGCCTTTTTATTGCAAGACTTTGAAAGGTATGTGTAGTGCTTGGAATCATAATCCTCCTTAGCTTTTGAGACTGTTCGTTTAAATGTAGTAGCTATATATGTATAATCAGCCCAATTAACAGGACTTTGGTTGAATAAAAGTTTCTTCCACGCTGCTTTTCTACGTCTAAAATCTCGTTCGCAGTCAGAATTCCACCAGGGACAATATGATCCACCCTTAGTGGATTGCACAACAAACTGAGCTTTTTTTGATGACTGTTTTAGAATGGAACATAGGCTCATTGCTTTGATATCCCTCTCCATGCCCTCCTGAGCGTGTAAAGCTGATTTTAGTGCATTTTTAAATTTTTCGTAATTAACAAAAGTGCGCACATTACTATCTAAACTAGTTAACGGGGTAAGCAGTTCAAAAATTATAGGGAGGTGATCACTGTTAGTTCCGGAGTCTACAGTCTTCCAGGAGGTGACAGACATGCTCGAGGTAGCAAACGTAAGATCTAGGGCAGATCGCGACTGACCCCGTACGAAAGTATGTGCTCTCGAATTTAAACAAGAGAATTGATTCGTTAAGACCCAATCCCACAAGCGTTTGCCACAAGTGTCCGTTCGGAAACCCCACGATACATGATGAGAATTGAAATCTCCCACCAGTAGGATGTTTTTCTGACTACGTGCAATACAGGTATCCAGATAGCGGGTATCTTGCACTCCAGCGGGGAAGTACGTGTTAATTATAGAAAAAGGTGTGCAACCAGGGAGTATTATATCCAGTGCTAAGATTTCACAGTCTGGGGACATTATCTGGTATGTTATAGTAGCTCTATGACAGATTTTTGATGAGATAAACAAAACTAAACCACCGCCTCGGGATAGGCGATCCAATCGAAAACATCGGAAATTTTTTAGATGAAAAGCCTGACCTGCAACAAGCCAAGTTTCCTGTAAAATAATAATATCTGGAGAATATTTAGAAATAAGATATAACAAATCTGTTGCAGCGGAAAGTATGGAACGACAGTTCCACTGAATTACTGTTAAAGTTCCTATGGTGAATAAATCCGAGCAGTAGAAACTGCTTGGTCTAAAACGCTCTCTTTTAAAAAGTCCTTATTCGTAGGAATCTCTCTATCGTACTTCTTTGCCTTGGACTTGGTGGGAGAGCTAGGTTTTTTCTGTGTCGGTGACCTTGTTCGTTTAAGAGATCGGGGGTCCATATCTACATCTTGATTTTCCATCCCGTCTGTGTCAGAAAGACAGATCTGATCGATTTTCTTAGAAGTTGATGGCTTAGATGACTCGTTTATTGTGGATGTCTGCGCGGTCGATATTCCAATTGGTGGACTCCGCGGTAGATCTGACACCGGATCCTCACTATTGGCTTTATTAGTTAGTTGAAGCCACTGAGTTAGTTGGGAGGACAGCACCTGAACAAGGGAGTCGGTGAGATTTGTCATGATACGCTCCATTGCTTTCTCCAATGCCTTTTCTACGGAAGCAGCCACAGCCTCAGAGATTGAGTTTTCCATAGACAATGTTTGGCGGGCCGTTATACCAGCATACCCTTGAGATCTGCTCTGAATTTCTCCAATGGCCTCACGACGAGAGCATCGACGTCTGTCAATTATTTCGAGGATTTGCATTTCTTTTGCCCTTGCAGGGCAATTAGGTTCATTTGCGGGGTGGGGACCACTGCAAAGGCAGCAGGACTCATTTCGGGAAGAACAATGATTTGAGTGATGGCCTTCTCCACAAATTCGGCATCGTGTGTTGGATCTGCAGCCTTTTATCGAGTGCCCGAACCGCCAGCACTTTAGACACTGAAGGACGCGAGGTGATAGAGGCTCAACTCGGTATATCAGTGGCCATGCCTTGATTTCCGATGGGCGGTTCATTCCAGCGAAAGTAGCAATGACTGTTTCAGTGGGCATGCGCTTATTGTCAACGACACGGCTGCAACGATACACAGAAATCACGCCTGCTGCTGAAAACATTTCCAAAATTTCTGCCGGACATAGACTTATGTCGACACCGCGGACTAGGCCTTTGGTACATGCAAGGTGATGAGGAATGAAACTGCTCACCGGATGTGTCGCGAAAACATCGCACTTCAGTAAATCTTGGACACAAGCCTGGTCTGACGAGCAGCAAAGAATCCCCCCTCGGCCGAACTGTCGAACCTCGGTGATTTGTTGAAAATTGGCCGAGGCCATCCGGAGTTCGCTTTGAATCGCTTTGGGATTCTTCATGCGAATCGCACCGCCATCACTCGGAACCAAAGCCACAGGTACGCTGCTCGTCCCACTGCGTAAGAAGAGCTCCACCGGCAAATCAGAGTTAGGAACAGAAGCCGACCAGGAGGAAGCCTCCTGGCCTGGCGATGACAGTGACATTGCAAAAAAAAAAAAAAAACAGGAAATTACTCTGTAAGGTTAGCAGATATTGAAAGAAAAGGTAAAAACAAATACGTAAAATACTGTTGGAATCGCACCGCTGGCACGAGTTGTTGGGGGCTCGGTGTTGACGCCCGTTATTGCCAATGGGTCGCAAGCCCCAAGGGTAGCGTTGGCCTGGCGGCCTGGGGCACTGGAAGCATCCGAAGGTCCCGGCAAAGCATGAGAAGACTGGTAACAGAACAACTTGTTTATTCTAACATAGCAAAAGAGCGGCCGGTCAGGTCGACCGAAGTGGAGAGACGGGAGAGCACGTAACTCAACAGTACAAATCGGAGCCTCTCTCCTGGCGTCCGGGGGCAGCTGCTCTTATACCCTCGGCGTCGCGGTCCAAAAGAGAAGGTCACGGGATGAAGGTCACGGGATGAAGGTCACGGGACGGCGGAGCATGACCCCACGACGGCGCGAACTGTCGAGCCGAGAGACCTGCTGAACCGAGTGTAGTGACGCATCGCCAACCTTCACTTGGGGAGCTCCGCTCCCCTGATGCCGCGCTTTGACAAGCGTGGGCACACACACACACACACACACGAAGACACGTGGCACTGAAACACGCCTGGACACGCTTGGCGGGTAGGCGTTGCGGCGGCGTCGGACGGGCCAAAATGTCCGCCGCTTTGAACAAAGCCCCGGCGTCCGTTGCATCCGCGCCGGCATTACCGCGCGTTGTAGGCGAAACGTAACAATACACAGATTAACAGAAAACCGCCAGCTACTTGACCAGAACCAGTGTTCGGGAGCTCAGGAACCAGGCCACGCCTTCTTCTTCTTCCAGATTTCGGAGGCGGCTGGTGAGCTTGTTGATCGTAAGTTGTTGGTGACCGCAGGAAGGAACGGTATCTAGCAAAGGTGCCAGGATGCAAACCGGATTACCCACGGACAACACTATTACAAGTAACAAAAATTCACTAAGAAACTACATATATATTCTTACTACTCCTTAACAAATTGTATTGGCGGAGCCGGCAGACTCCGCACAACCTTATACGGCAATCTGACTGTGTACAACATGAACCATGCAACAAAAATAAATAATTAAATTATGAGGTTTTACGCACCAAAACCACAATTTGATTATGAGGCATGCCGTAGTGGGGAACTCCGGAATAATTTGGACCACCAGGGGTTAACGTGCACCTATATACATCTAAGTACACGGATGTTCTCGCATTTCGCCCCCATCGAAATGCGGTCGCCATGGCCGGAATTCGATTGCGCGACCTCGTGCTCAGCAGCCCAACACCATAGCCACTAAGCAACCACAACGGGTACACCATGCAACTATATGCAATGCTATAGATATACGATAAATTCCTTTTTATGTGGAAGAATAAAAATACTGTTATTTCAAGCCCCTGCTGTTATTCCAGATACACTCTTAACAAAAAGTACACCCTTTAGGGTGTATATCTGCCACACAACACTAATCGTCATCTGCCTTGCTTGCGTTTCCTTTCTTGAAAACGCCGCGCCCGCTACTTTCCTGTCAGGAATGCTATGTCATGCTGATAACGCGCACGCCGTTCCTTACTGGGAAGTACAGGGTAGCAGCGTTAAAGAAAGGAAATGCGGACAAGACAGATGAGGTTTATTTTTGTGAGGCAAGATACAGTCCAAAGGGTGTAATTTTGTTTTAGAGAGTACGACCAGGCGGGCATTAACAGCAAAAAATTTTCAACGATGATTTCGCCAATTAGCTAAAATGTGCTATTAAACTTTTGGTATATGGACACTCCAGACGCATTTTTGCCGTCGGCGTCCAATATTAAGTCCAAAGGCGATAACGCCGTCCTCGCGCGCCGTATGCTGTTTGTGCGAGTGAAAGCGTGCGAGGGTGAGCCGGCGACCGCGGCTCAATCTCGCGCGCGCAGGAAACCAGGGGGAGGGGGGCATTGTACTTCGGCAGTAACTGCGTATGTTGTGGCCGCGTGCGGTCGCGCGGGCTTTATCTTGAGAGCGATTTGCTTTCTGGGCAGAGTCTATAGGTGGGCCGAGGGCTAGTAGCTTTGCGTGCGCTGTGTTCTCGCCGCTCAGTTTGCGTTGAAGCGATAGACAGCACGAAGGTCGCTTCGCTCGCTGCGGCTGCCGCGCTTTCTCACGCAAGCGTTATGACAGCGAGTGCCCGCGGTCATCGAGTGTGATATGTGCATGTTTTCTTGTGCGCGCTGACACCCTGGTTGTTAATTTAATTAGTAAGCGTGTGTATACAAGTGCATACGGCCGATAAAACTACTATCCTTACTTAATATGGCTGTCTACTAATTTGCTATCGCAATCGATGATTCGCTTTTCGGGCGAAACTGTGACTTCCTTAATTACTAAAATTAGGCCGCATGTTGTAATTGTGAAATTGAAGCCGAGGAGTAGTGAAGTCATGTCTACTTAGCGAAAACCCTAAGACCAGCACCACTTTCGAGATATCCGTCCACAAAACCTGCTTAAAAACTGCCTCGGCGCTCGAGTTAAGATCGCACCAAAGTGCTAGAGGCAAGCTTTTGGGAAGCTGTTAACTGGAATGCAATATATTTCTTTACACATTTTAAGGTTGCATATCTCGAAAGTGACGCTAGACAGTCTTAGTGCTTCAGCTTCACGTTTTGCGAGTGTTCCTGACCTGTGCTACCGAATACCGCCTTGTCATTTGAAGGTATTTGTTCAGGCAAATAACTTTTACGTCGAAAGTGTCAAAAGTGAGATGGCTCCAATCCCGTTAATCCATGATGAGAGAATACGACAATGCCTGAACTGCCTATTTTGAATATGCTTACTCTCAACGCCATGTAAGCCTGGTTTGTATCTTTTTGTGTTGTCCTTTACATATTTCTGTTCCAGGCAAGCATCTCCCTCATACACTTTACCTCTTACAGTCCTCTTGTGTTATAGTCTCTTCTCAGCAGGTATAATCAGAATCAACTCTGATTAATATATACCTGTTTCACGCTCGATCGACTTCTTTCTGTGCCATGAAACTACATGGCTTGCGCAGGCTTGTCTTTCAAAGCTATTCGAAGCTTAATATACAAAGCCATTCAGAAGAAGGGGTTTCATCTGCAGTCTCCAGAGTCTTCAACGTCAAGAACGGGACAAGGCATCTGCACTAAGCTCCACTGACAGCGCCGGTAACGCAGGCCGCGGTTTGTGTATACATGTGCGTATAGTCAACTTTTCAAGGGAACAGACAGCCAGTTAAGCCTTCCTTGTCAATTACAGTTGACATATTCCATAAATACCTCCAGATTGGTATATTTTTCTGTATATAATCTTTTTTAAGAGCTTTCCCAGAAACCCAGTAACTTAGGTGCCGATCAAGAGCACAAGAGTCGAGGAAGTCAGAGTCGTTTAAATAAGTCACTTGAACGTAGAAACTGGTCCGACAGTTTGCTCGCTGCCAACATCGACACAGACAGCACGGTCAGCCATTGAGGTAAGCAAACAATTTGGTAAAAGCTACGCCGAAGCCATCTAAACCACTCCCTGAAAGCAACCAGTAGCTGTATTCGACAGGCATAAAGCACCTGGGCACGAACGTTACAGGGAAAAAGACTTTGCCCCTATATTTGTTTTAGCCAAATTACAGCTGTAAATGCGAAGTCAACATATCCATTCCCAGCGGTAGACCTTTCTTGGACCGGCCCGGCCTTATCTACCGTTAGCTCCGCGGCACGGCGCTGCTGTCAGTTGTTGATGATGACGGTTGTGCTTCGCACGTCCACGGCGTACGAGCAACGAAGTGTGGCAATCAGAACCGCCGACAAGCTCCGGTCACTTCAATGGGAGAGTCTGGACCACCCACCATAGAGTCCGGACCTCGCCCCTAGTGATTTCCACGTTTTCGGTCCGCTGAAGAAGTTCTTGGCAGGACGGCGATTCACGTGCAACGATGAAGCCTAGGCAGCAGTCCGACGGTGGTCCCACAGTCAGCCGCACGAATTCTACCACGGGGGCATCTCAAATTTAGTGCTGAGATGGGACAAATGTCTGAAACGGTGTGGGGACATTACAAAGTTTTGTGTGCTTGTGATTCCGTGCAATCTGGAGGAATGAAACACGGACACCTTTGTTGTAAACAAGGGCATTATAATTATTCATAGAAATTACGGCACAAATCGCCTGTTCCACGCACAAAGCATTCACTGCTTGGTTCTCGAAGGGCCTTTGACATGCGAGACAGCAAGGATCGAACGCGCCAGTACTGCGTCGGTGGCCTTCAGGCCACATCTGCTTGCCACCCTATTCAAATGTTGACCAGGCAGCGCCGAAATGCATGACTTAGGCACCCAAGAGTTAAAGTATCAGGACGCGGTACAATATACTCGGCCGCCTCAGGCGTCGACAACTCGTCCTAAGCTCTTATCGAGACATCGTTATGGGCGGCGGCAAAGCGATAAAGAAAATTCGGTGGCGACCCACTCAGACGAATGCGCACAAACCGAAGTATTGCCAACAGTGTCGCTAAGCCGTTTCGCTTCGACAGGAAACGAGTGCGTCCAATACAATCCGCCAAAATGACAGAATAAATAAACAGGCGTCTCGCACTGCAGCCGCGCCTGAAGCAAACTGCATATATCGACAGTTTCATTTCTGTTACTGGCATTTGAAGCCGACCAGGTCATGTGCCCTGTATACGAATGGAAGCCTTCAACCAACCGCGTGTCAAAAGACGATGGCGATCGCGACCACAGAGGCGCCGTCATAAAAATAGTTTCGATGACGTTGTTTCGCTCGTTTTGGGGCCTAAGAGGTCTAATCGGGTCGAGTGAGGGAAAAGGCGGACACAAAGAACAGCTTATCAGCGTCACCCGCCTTTTAGCCAAGGCATTCGGGTGGATGTCATCTATCGACCTTTTATATATGGGAACGCTTGACGCGCGTATTTTACGCAGAAATAACAAAGTGCAAAGACGCAGCCTTACGTCTTTGCAAAGTGCGTTCAGCAGAGTAACGGTTCTCGAAGGGGATATGCTTGCAGTCAAACAGAATGTTGCTAAAGGTGCAAAAAGAACGATTCATTTGCTCCTGACTTAAGAGGAAGCGTTAGCTCGGGTGCTCCTATCTAAATACATGTAAAAGGATAATTCGTTTTTCTCTGCAACCACTGCACCAAATTTGGCGAGGTTTGTTGCATTTAAAAGAAAAACTTAAAACCTAGTGACTGTTTGTTTCGAATTTTTTATTTAGGACATAATTTTTTTATAAAAAAATGGCAACCATCAAAAATTTGCAGAAAACGATACTATCAACTTTACAACTGTAATTCAGCAATGAAAAATGATATCACAATATTATGAATTGCATCTCATAGTGCACCTAAAGCGGACAAAATTGATATGTTATAGATGAATTTCAAAAAATTTAATAATGTGTAAATATAGCTTTCGCAGAACCCTTGTAACAACGTAACGCATTCAAGTAATATATAAATTGACATATCGAATTTGTCCGCTCTAAATGATCTAATGGATGCCGTTTACAGAACCGCGATATCTGTTCTTGTTAGAGAGCTATTAATTTGTAAACTTCGTGCTTCTATTTTTTTCGGATTTTTGAAAATTCTTTCAACAATATTCAGGCCCTAAAAATCGAAATAAATCAGGCCCTAGAGCTTCCTCTTAAGAGGACGCTTTAGCTCGGGCCCAAATCTGACGTGTTTACAACTTTCGTGTGTCCACGGCAACCTGAACTTCCGGCAAGCGCACAACTATCGCGTAGAACGCGTCTTGTCACTGCGCACGCTTGCATCCATTAGCGTTGTTGCTAATTGCGCAGAACTTATCTAGGGTGCATTTGAACAAACTCCAGCTTCTTTCGCTTAAGATGCCTCTCTAATATGATAACGGCCTTCTGTTCGTTTATCGGCGGAGTGAGATCCGCCACCTTTCACACATCCGGTTGCCATGTAACAACAGGCCCACTGTTTTGCCACCATTGGACATTTCCAAAACGTGACAGTGAACGAATGAACATGAAAACTGATGAGACCCGATAAGAAAACTTTAGCACAGCACTGACGTGAATGTGCTAAGTGCGCCACCAGGAAGTGGTGTTCGCACACTCGCGTCACCTCGGCTGAGGCTGCGCCTCCGCTCCCCGCGAGCCATGTGACGAAAGAACACGGCCTTACGGCGATTAGAATTCACGTATCTGTTGAAGGGTGGGAGTTAATTCTCGTGTCGCGGTCAAGGACAACGTAAAGGACCGTGTTTCTCTACGCGAGCTTCTCGCTTCCTCGCAAGCACGTCGTGCGCAGCTATCGCACACAGCATAACGAAATCAGTATGAACAGCTTAGTTGGCTGATCGAGTTCAGAAACTCTGGTATAAGCATGCAGAATCAATACCATGACTGGAGCAATACTGCGCCTAATTAGTGAGCACAGACGCCTTGAAACTGCATGACCTAAGCGTAAGGCTACATTTTTACAGACGGCTTTTACATCGGTACATCTACATGGTCGCGAAAGTCCACAGTGAAAAAACGGTGACAGCGATTGCCTCGCTGCGAGTCTTACATGGAAAGCTCCACGCAATGTTAAGCGCAGTAAACGCATATACGCAGCTGCATGCGATCACTTTTCGCATCGCTGTCCGTCTGAGTTCGACCGGCCCGTCGTCATATCTCCAGGGTACTTACTCCCCTTTGCCATGGACTCGCCGCGAATCGCTGTCTCAGCTGATGGCAGAGCGGATTTCACATGCCCAGCCTGCGGCCTGTGCCAGACGCATAGAGGCGGGACACGATTTAATTTTGGCCACCTGGTGTTCTCTAAGATGCGCTTAAATATAAGCGCACGTGCGTTTTCTTCAGTGGAACCTCCCTGTAGTAAAGTCGTCGGGACTGGAAAAAGTCTACACTATATCAGTATCTTCGCTATAGCCGTAGCTCACCATTTTGCCTTTCTGTAAGTACGATTACGCTTTTTTAAGCACAGTTGACCAATTCTCGTTCAAAACCGCGCAAATTTGTTCTTTATTGAAACGCAGACTGGACATCTTTGGCTATGTCCTTGCGTTTCATCGTCTGAGCGTCGACTTCGTAAAGTAGCTTCTGCTTGTCAAGAAAAGGCAGTTTTCCCACTCGACAGATGGCCAGTTGACTGGCAGAATTCAGCATTTACACTTGACAAGTGCTTGACAATTCAACATGACAACATAGACAAGCGAATTAGAAGCACCTGCGGCGGCTACCTCATCCATATTTTCTCACTTCATTATTTTTAATTTCCAGTGTAAAGACCGTGGTGGTGTTGGTGGTGGCGTTGCAGCAGGTGGGGTTAGTCTGGCTGTAAACACTATGCACAGACAATCTTTTTAATTATATACTTAGGACAAAGTTTATTAAGTTTTTAAATAGAAGGAGGTAGCCAACTAACAATTATTTCTAATGGTATGGATAGCCTATGCTTAGAGAATGAACATGTTGGTGTATGTTCACCTCACTTCTAATAGCTTTGCATGCCTTTTTGACCCTGAAAAAGAAATGCAGACTTCAGTGACCCCTTCGGCAGAGTCTTTTATGAACGGCGTGTGAAATGCACGTGAATGATTTGTGTCTCAGTATTGCTTCCCTTTCCAGTAAGCACTGCTAACTACTCATGGGGGAAAAAAATCTAATAATTTACATCATTAGGGATGGAAACATCGCCACTTACATGCGAAGGTCATAAATACACACACACACACACACACACACACACACACACACACACACACACATACACACACACATATATATATATATATAAAAGATGCTGCAGTTTCGCCGGAAAGGCGAAGCAGTATTAGTGATAGCGAAGTATAAGACAATTACATGCAGGAAGGTTACATCACCAGGAGACGCCAGATTCTTGGTGGTGCGAAAGGACTCGGCTGTGAAATTGAACTGTCTCCTACTCATATAAGGCCGTCACTTCAGTGAACAATTCAAGGTCACACGATGTTTCAAGTGCAACTGCTATTAAAGGTTATATATATATATATATATATATATATATATATATATATATATATATATATATATATATATATATATATATATATATATATGGGGTTCGTCAAGCTGATCGAGATCCAGCCCCCCCCCCCCACCCCGAAATATTGAAAACTTGCCGCCTATGTGGCAAATAGTATGACCACAGAGGGCACATCATAGCCGTGGACGCAGATCTATTATTGCATTGAGTCACTGACTAACCATACTTAAGTGCTGGTGTATAGCGCAGGCAGGCGCGCAATATTCAACATGCAGTTTTTTTTTTCTTCGAGGAAACAGCCATGTAAGTTTCCAACGTGTGTTGTTGAACAAAGCAACAAACGGTATCGTTATTATGGTTACTACCATCCATGCCACCGCTAACCCGATAGTGAAGGGTGATACGTACAGAGACAAATTAAATCTATATTACTTCGCAAGTGTAACGCCCTTTAGATCATTTTGTTCTTGCTTGATGGGCTCAACTTTATAGCTACAACCGTCAAATTATGCCCTTGAAAAGGGCGTAGGAGTGTGCTACAAACGTACAAACACACCTTTATGTGTGTAATCCTACACTCGTAGGCAATGTTACACCCATTGGAGTGCCCCTTCTGCCACACAACAATAATCGCCATCTGCCTTGATGCGTTTCCTTTCTTTAACGCTGCGAGCCCGGTACTTTCCAGTAACGAACGGCATGCGCGTTATCAGCATGATAGCATTCCCGACAGGAAAGTAGCGGACGCGGCGTTTTCAAGAAAGGAAACGCATCAAGGCAGATGACGATTATCGTTGTGTGGCAGAAGGGGCACTCCAAAGGGTGTAACTTTGCCTAAGAGTGTATTTACAGCGTACACTCCTACACTCTAAAAACAGTTTGCATCCTTTGGGGGGTATCTCTGTCCCACAACGATAATCGTCATCTGCCTTGCTTGCGTTTCCTTTCTTGAAAACTCGGCGCTCGCTACTTTCCTGTCGAGAATGCTGCGTCACACTGATAACGCGTATGCCGTTCGTGACTGGGAAGTACCGGGCTCACCGCGTTAAAGAAAGGAAATGCGGACAAGACAGATGACCATTATCGTTGTGTGGCAAAAGAGTCTAATTTTGCTTAACACTCTTAAAACGGTTGCACCCTTTGGGGTGTATATTTGTCCCACAACAATAATCGTCAGCTGCCTTGCTTGCGTTTCCTTTCTTGAAACTCGGCGCTCGCTACTTTCCTGTCGAGAATGCTGCGTCACACTGATAACGCGCATGCCGTTCGTGACTGGGAAGTACCGGGCTCACCGCGTTAAAGAAAGGAAATGCGGACAAGACAGATGACCATTATCGTTGTGTGGCAAAAGAGTCTAATTTTGCTTAACACTCTTAAAACGGTTGCACCCTTTGGGGTGTATATTTGTCCCACAACGATAATCGTCATCTGCCTTGCTTGCGTTTCCTTTCTTGAAAACTCGGCGCTCGCTACTTTCCTGTCGAGAATGCTGCGTCACACTGATAACGCGTATGCCGTTCGTGACTGGGAAGTACCGGGCTCACCGCGTTAAAGAAAGGAAATGCGGACAAGACAGATGACCATTATCGTTGTGTGGCAAAAGAGTCTAATTTTGCTTAACACTCTTAAAACGGTTGCACCCTTTGGGGTGTATATTTGTCCCACAACAATAATCGTCATCTGCCTTGCTTGCGTTTCCTTTCTTGAAACTCGGCGCTCGCTACTTTCCTGTCGAGAATGCTGCGTCAGACTGATAACGCGCATGCCGTTCGTGACTGGGAAGTACCGGGCTCGCAGCGTTAAAGAAAGGAAACGCGGGCAAGACAGATGACGATTATTGTTGTGGGACAAGATACGCCCCAAAGGGTGTAAATTTTTCTAAGAGTGAAGAGTCTGGACCCTAAAGAAGTTTACACCCTTTTGGGCTTATCTTGTCCCCAACGAATAATCGTCATCTGCCTTGTTTGCGTTTCCTCTCTGAACAAAACTCGGCGCTCGCTACTTTCCTGTCGAGAATGCTGTGTCAAGCTGATAACGCGCAAGCCGTTCGTGACTAGGAAGTACCGGGCTCGCAGCGTTAAAGAAAGGAAATGCGGGCAAGATTATTGTTTGGGGACAAAATACAACCCAAAGGGTGTAAACTTTTTTATTGTGTAAGCTTAGGTCACACCAGAAATGGCGCAGCATCTCGGTCCTCTTAAAATCCGTACACTGCGTAGGGCGTAACTTTGTTCCACAACGATACTCGCCAATCTTGAGTGCAATAGACGATATGCAAAACCCTCAAGTACGCTTTCCACACAACTCGTCTGACCTAACCAAGATGACCGACGTAGACCAAATCGTAAATAAGGCGTCAGCGTGCGGACTGACGCCATCGGCCCTGCTGTCCTTCGTTCCTCGCGCCGTTCAAGCTTTCAAAACGCGTGTTTCAAGAGGAAGCTTTAGCTCGGGACCAACTCTGAAGCGGCCTATTCAAATACGTGTAAAACGCAAAAACGCTTTTCTGAGATAACCCCATGACCGATTTTAATGACATCTGTTGCATTTGAGAGAGAAAGTTAAATTCTAGTGACTGTTGGAAGCGGAATTGCGATTTAGGGCCTGAATATTGTTGAAAGAATTTTCAAAAATTCGTAAGTACGAAAAAAAAATAGAAGCACGAAGTTTACAAATTAATAACTCTCCATCAAGAACCGATATCGCGTCGCGGTTCTGTAAACGGCATCCATTAGATCAGTCAAAGCGGACATATTCGATATGTCAGTTTATATATTGCGTGAATTTGTCAATTACGTTGCGTACGAGGGTTCTGCAAAAGCTGTATTTACACATTACTGAATTCTTTTAGATTCATGTGTAACATGTCAGTTTTGTCCGCTTTAGATGTACTGTAAAATGCAATTCACAGAATTGCGCTATCATCTTTCGTTGCTGAGTTACGGAGTTGTAAAGAAATTTAAAACTAACAGTCACTAGATTTTTAGTTTTTCTTTTAAATGCAACAAACCTCGTCGATTTTGGCGCAGTGGTTGCCGAGAAAAACGAATTCTCCTTTTACATGTATTTAGATAGGAGCACCCGAGCTAAGGCTTCCTCTTAAGTTTCAAGAGTTAGCGAGAAGTTGGACATGTCGGCAAGGGCAAGCAAGATACGTGGGAGCCTGCGGAATTTCGCGTATCGCCCTTACCGTTGACGCTGCACGCCCAGTACTTTCCCGTCAGTTACGATTTAAAAGACACAGAATGTGAAGAAACGACACGACAGGAAAGAACGTAACGCCCGTCTCGTCGTTTCTTTGCGTCATTCAAACCATAACCAAGTTTAAACTAGCCCAGTAACAAGTAACACTTTCCTGTCAGCAACCGTGTGTGCGGTATACAGGAATAATTTTGACCAGCTAGCATGCTTTTAAGTGCAGCCACGGTGAGCGCACCTATACGTAAGATAGTCCATAAAGGAGGCAGAGACCTCCACGGCGTTGACTACACAGCAAATTTCTTCAAAAGTAAAAATGAATGTATGAGCGATGACGTTTTCGGTGCCACAGCCTTTACGAGACATTCTTTTGTCTTTAGCTGTAGCACCCAAGACGGTATGCGTGTCTGAAATGTTAAAAAAAGTCACAGTATCGCCCGAAAGATGGAGCATTGATTGCGATTGCAAATTGTTAGAAAACTATACGAAGTAAGGTTAGTCGTTTTGTCAGCTGCATAAACTGCTGTAAACATTCGCAAACTAAATTAGCATGCACGTTGTCACGCGCGCACAGGCGAACACGGACACATCTTACTCGAAGACCGCGGATACTCGCTGTCAGAATGCTGGCGTGACGAAGAGTGGCAGCAGCGATGAGCGAATTCCCCTTCGTGTTGCCTCACGCTTCAACGCGAACTAGGCGCGCGAGAACACAGGTGCACACGAGTCCATCATCTATCTCCGGTCGGCTAGCCTTCGAACCCAGCGCAGATTGCCTCTAAGATGGAACACGAGCGGCCGCGCTCAGCCGCCGCAGCTGGAGTAAAAGAGGAGACACGCTTTAACCTGCCCCTCCACCCTCAGCCATTCCTAGCGCGCGCGCCCTCCCCGCCCTTCTCGGCTCACGTTCGCACATAGGTACAACATACGGCGAGCGGCCGCTTTGTTATCACACTTTCGCTTTATACGGAACATCACGGCGGATGTGGAAATTTACCTGGAATGCCCATATAATTGCTATCAAATAAAAATTGAGGGCTATTTGATTTCTGAACCAAACTAAGTGATCGCTGAAGCTGAGGCCGGTAAGCACTGCAGGAACAATGAAAGTAATAACCGCGTGGCATGCAATCATCACATCATTAGCGATCATGCTAGTCTGCACGATTATCGCGTGCACAGCATTTCTTGCTCGTTTCGAAACCTCCCACCTGACGCTCCCTCAGGCGATATTACCAAAGTAGATCTGTTGAACTCTTTGCCAGTGAATAAGGTGTGACGGACAGCCCCACATATTCAACTTGTTAGTGGCTCACTCACTCTCCTTTCTTTTCGTCCCTTAACCCTCTTTCTACTGTGCAGGGTAGCAAATCAGACATGCGCCTGGCTGAGCTACCTACAGCTTCCCTTCCATCCTCCTCCCTTGTACGTTTACTTCAGCGTTGTCATGGCACATCCATTGTAGGCTGTCGTGACACACTGCATGCTAAACCAGGCGTCTGCCTGCTGCTTAGAAATCAGAAATCGAAACAAAGGTTTCTCTCGCCCCCACATGATAAAGACTGATCGCCAAGGGTTGCTTTAGGAGTCGACCAACACGCCCGTGCATTTGCAAACGTGAACGAGCATTTCAGTCGTCTTGAGACGCGAGCTTCCGCGAGCAAACGAGGGTCGAAAGGGTCGGAATTGTTGATGCGTTGCATGTCCGCGTCATTGAAGGCATAATGAAAAATTTTCTGTTGACTTCATAATTATGTTATAAAGCCACGATAGTGCCACAAATAATTGTGCTGCTGAATGGACCCAGCTTTCGGTCTAGGCATATAGTGTGTGTGTGGCCGTGCGTGTGCATGCATGCGCGTGCTAGCGGTGTCTGGTACGAGACCGCCACATCAGGTTTCAGTGGCTTGGTGTCCATTTTCACATCCGAAGCCACACTGCACTTGGCACAAGTTTTGAACAGGTCACATTAAAGGGAAGCTGAAGAGTCTGTCGAATTCAATAAGACGCTCACATACGGATGCGGGAACCTTATAAACCATGTAGGTAAAATTTGGTTTTTTTTTTTTTTAATTAGGAGCGACGTAATCGTCGGTTGAAATTGCGCTGTAGCTCCGCCCCCCGTCGAATGCCGCGCGCTGCTGCTGACGCTGACGATGCGAGCGGAGACCGGAAACCGCGGTGTTGTGACGTCAACTCTAGTGTTTCGTTCCTTCGCAGCGTCCGCGACCGTGCCTGACCGCGCTTGTTTCTGCGTGCGTGCCATCGTAATCTGCTTCGATCGACCCTGCATTCCTTTGTTGGTGCGTCTGCGTGTATGTAGAGTGGTAGTCAACGTGCGTGGTAGTCAACGTGAGTGGTAATCAACGCGAGTGGTAGTCAACGTGGTAGTCAACAGATGAAGGTCACTACATATACTGCATGAACCGGGAAGCTTTTCACGCGTTTAAACCGTCTTTGTAGATTGCCGACAGCTTTGGACAGAGCACAAATGCCGAGGATCGCATCCCCGCTTACGTTCCACGAGGAGGCATGCAGGAACACAACACTACAGTTGTTTGACCGGAAACGAGCTCACTAGATCGGCGAAAGATCGGTGAGATCACTAGATCGCTTTGCAAAAGCATACTCACCAAAGAGCATTTCCAACACGAGGAGATCCCAAGACTTTGCTTTCGTTCTTGTCGAAAGCACTGCTCACACCAGCATCGTTTGCTTCTTCGAGAGGCCGGCTCTTCGCAATCGGCTCGTACATGTAGGGAGTAACGCCGAACTCCTCAGAAAAACGCAGTCTCTCTAAATTTTCCATTACCGTCTCAGAAAAACAGCACCAAACTACCTGGCACCGCGCTTCATGTGTAGCGGCAGCGGTCAGTTACTAGTGTTTACGTCACGAGGCGCCCGACCAATCACAGGCGGAAACGAGACGCGCGAGCTGGGCGTGTCCGCTGCTGCACTTTTCATCGAAATAAAATATATTTGCGCTTTCTTTCGCTCAATTTCGATACGATATTCGAATTCGGAGGGTTGAAAACCATTATGTACCGATGTTCACTCATTTTTTCTGGAAAACCTTTCAGCTTCCCTTTAAGAGGTAACATAATTAGAGAGTTTTAGATTAGAAGACGCAACCCGCACGCAAGCATTAGGGGACGCAGACTCCATTGTGGGCCTTGCACTATTTCTTGCTCGCTTTGGATTCTTTTGTACACCTGGAGGTTTGCATTCCCAAATCTAAAACTCTACTTGTAGTGTTCTCGAGGAATAGAGGCGCCATAGCGCAATTACTGGGTCAGCAGCTATCCACTAAAGAAATAAAAACTAGACTAACATTTTCTGATGTTACTCTCTGAAGTACTTTGCAATAGTGCCGAGGCTTTTATTTTTGTCATTGCAAATAGTATCTATTAAAACTGAACGTCTTGATGTGTTCGTACATTTGTGTACGTCGATGAGCGTTTCAATCGCGTGAAGATCAGCTACCAGAAAAAAATGGAGGGCCTTTGAAACGAGCAAGAAATGCTGTGACCACGTTAACCATGCAGACTGCGACTATCGCTAACTAGGTGCAAACCCTGCAGATCTCTTTGCGATCACTAAAAAAAAGGCATCACTATTAAAATTCCATCGGTCACAAATACAGAAACCACGACGGGCTCAGAAACAAAGGTGCAAACAAATGTCTGTAAACTGCTAATTAAATACACAGTGTAAGCTTAGCGCCTCTTGTCATTAGGGTTGCCACCTGGGCAGTTTTTCTTGCACGGTGCCGGCTGCCAACTCTAATCACCAAACCAGGGCCTCCTTTGCAAGTTTTCCAGTTCTTTCGAAATTGGCACATTATAAGCTGCATCACAAATGCTCTCTTGGATGCTCATACATACCAGACAATTGTCTCAAGCACATTAATTCTGAATACTAAACTTTTCACTGTTGTGTTGGACTGTACTGTCGATCTTCTTGCTTTTTCTTCTTCTTCTTAGCTTTCTCCTATCAGTCCAGGCATATGCTTTGCTTCTCTCCAATATGTCTTCTCAACTATCACTTGCTGTTAGCGCTTATCACATCAGCTGGCATGAGCCACATGAGCAAAATGGATGCACTCTTCCTTCTCCTCCACTCACCTGGGACAATGTGATTAATGAGTTTACCATATTTTATAAAATGTTTTAAATAAATTTCAATAATGAAACATTTGCATTTATCTATGCATTGCTCCTTTATACTGTTATTTTGTTTGCATTTGTGCTTTTTTTTTTACGGCAGGATGGCGACCCTACTAGCCACTGGGATGAGCTACTGGGCCTTACAGCCGTTCTCACTTTGCCACCAGCTTTGTGCTGCATTACTTAAATGCTAGGTGTGTAGAAAGGTACCTTTATGGAATATTATTGTAAGTCGATGACAGGATTTCTACCACTTGGGCATTTGAAGGCTAAACAGGAAAGAAACGGTGTTACGTGTATTGATGATGAGGCCGAACAGTTTCCCTGCATGCTGGTTACCTGGTAGTGATCTAGAACTATAAGGTGATGGCTATGGTGCACCTGCAGCATGGATAGCCCCCAAGAAGGAGTTCTAGGAAGCAACACACTTGCATAAACATGTTGTGCAAGAGCTACAAAGTGCTGCATCTTTTCTTTTTTGGCAAAAGTGTGGTGGCTATAGAGTGGTCAGATGAGAATTCATTACCATGAGTTTTACAAGCATATAATACAATTCATAAGCTGATGGACGATGCATAAAGTAAAATAACAGTATTACTAGTGTCAAAGATTATGCTGGCCTGGGTGCAGTACTAATGGAGTCAGAGAAGAAGAAACTGCTGCCAAGGAGAAACGCAGCATGGAAAACTGTAGTGCCACGGTTGAGAATATCAAGTAGCATCACTAGAAATAAACTGCAGTGATAAAACTTCATTAATTACAAGCTTCAAACTATGCAGGGTGGGTACACTGATAATCCCTACCTGCCAACTTTTACGACTTTATCCTAAAACACCCAATGTTCAAAGCTTCTTGAGAGATCTCGTAACAAGACCAATTCTTTTACAATTTTTTTTTCCAGTTCAAAAGAATACAAATGCAATTGGTGTCCTATTTGTAAGATCTTAAATTTTCAGACCCGCTCAATTATACTTGCAGCATTACCACCCTTTTTCTAGAAAATCTATAATGGCAGACAAAATTGTGGCTGCTATTACATGAATATTTCATAAACTTCATGAACATATTCCCATTCATTAGTGGCACAGGTCATTCCAGCTGCGACCAGAGCCAAGTGCTTGTTTACAGCATACCTACAGAACGAAGAGCTTTTAGCAACTTTAGTAATAAAAAAATTTTTAGCATTCGTGTTTTCTGGCTTAAACTGCAGCATATTTTTAAATTTAAGTTGGTAGCTCGGCTACTGACTCCTGAAATGCGACACTAAATTGTTTGCCAAAAGCATCTGTATTACACATGATCACAAGGTCAAGTAACAATTGGAGGTTATTCACTCTTGCCTGATCTGACATTTGAGTCTTCAGTTTATTGAGAAAAAAAGAATATCAATTAAATGGAGTTGAAGGAGAACAACAATGATAAAAAAAATTGAACTCTGGGGTTTTACATACCAAAACGATATGATTATGAGGCATGCGGTAGTGGAGGACTCCGGATTAATTCCAACTACCTCAGATTCTTTAACGTGCACCAAGTGCACGTTACCCAAGTGTTTTTGCATTTTGCCCTGTCCGAAATCGAGTCGAAACGGCTAGGACTGAATCCCGTGCTCTTGGGCTTAGCAGCGCAACACCAAAGCCACTACACCACCGTGGCAGGGAACAAGGATGTTCAACTCCTGGCCCACTGCTGCACACACATCATACTTGATTTTCTTCCTTTGTAGCAGTATATCAGGTGTTCGGCAATGACTGTCTCTAATTTTTAAAAGTGCGGGATTCCAAAATTATGCAGCAATTTCTGCTTGCCAAGACATCTTGCATTGGATGGCATCAGAAATTGTGTGATGATCACAGACACCGTAATTAATTTCACTAATAAACATTGTAATTATGTTAGTGGGTGCTCAAGGCCAGTCTAGTTAGTAGTAATCCTAAGGAGGCTGCCACAACTTTAGAGACATACTCCGACAAAATCTGCCATAAAATAATACACTGGTGTTCAACACATTTTTTTTTGTTCTACATAATTCTCAGTGCACAAGGAAGCTGTTTTGAAATGTGTTTAGGATGCCAATGCATTTTTCTGGAACTTGTCAGGCCTGATATTGTGAAACTGGTGCTAGTCTTAGGAGATCTGCTTCAAGGACAAGGCTTGAGCATTGAACCGCTTTAACTTCACACTTTCACTATATACAGTGATCTTAATTCAAAATATTAGTGAAAATTTGTCAATGATTTCCATGGCAATTATTAGACAAATTCTCATGGATGCCACTTTTATGAATCTTTGCCAGCAAAAACTATTATTTTGTTTTAAATCTTCTTTTGAATACCTAGAGATTGTTGCTAATAAACCTTTCCGAATGCCTAGGGAAATGTGTCCAATTTGAGGACAACTGCTGTTCTGAAGAGTCCTAATGAACTTTCCAAGCTTTCAACAAATTGTGCAGCAAGTAGAAATTGCAGTTTTTGATTTAACATGCTAATTAGCCAAAGAACTGTTTTCCTGTTCCTTGCCCACACTTAGCTCCTTGCACAACAGCTTATCCCAGTTATGGAACTCGCTTGTGCATTGTATTCTCCGAGAACCCTATGACAATAACGAAAGGATTATTGTAAACAATAGGTGCCTTCAGCCACCACAGCAGGAATGTCCTAAACTTCAGAACACTTGAGGCTGGGTGTGCACTGGCAATTACGCCTTGTCGAAAAGCATTAGCTTGGAGACCCATATTATTCAAATATACATGCAAAATGCTCCCGTTAGGAAGTCACTTCACCAATTAAAGATTTGAATGTTCAAAATTAATCACTGAATTTTAGTTACAGCTGGCAGCAGAATATTTGTCTTCAAACATGAACAAAAAGTGACACTTTAACAACTCTGCAACAGTACCATATTAAAATTTTCTAAGTACGCCTGTTAGTGTCTAAAGCAGACAAAATTGACATAGTAAGCATCATTCAAAACAAATTACTGCTTTGTGAACAGGAATTTTGCAGAACTCGCATAGTTGAGGTAAGTTTCATGTAAGCTAAAATGTTGAAGCTGCCTATAGTTTAAATACTCTATCAGTTGCATTTTACATAATTGCAATTATGTTTTTGTTGAAAGCTTAGAAATGAAAATCTGATGTGGCACTTTTATGGATCCGATTTTTTTCTCACTAAAAACCAGTTTTAAAGAATCAGCTGAATTTGACTTATGCAAGAAAATTAATTAAAATCAGTTCAGTTGTTTTCTAATGTCAATGTTCCTGCATCTTAGCATACTGCTATTTGAATAAAGAATACCTAAGCTAAAACTTCTAACAATGCCATGCAATAACAGCTTGCAAATATTATTCTGTTCAAGACATGCTCAGGCTTTATAAAAAAATCTGATGTATCACTGAAGTTGACTATATACATACATACAAAAGCTGTGAGGCACATGGACATGTCTTGAAATGGCACACTTATGATGGGCAGTACACAACCAAGAAAAGTAATGCCTTCTCACACAAACAGGAGACAAGAAGAAATGCTAATCCCCCTTTTTTTATTGGCAAGGTTACCTGCATATCTTCAAAGTTAACAAAATACAGACAGTATTCCACAAAATGGTGCATACAAAGAAGAGCTTCATAAACCGTTTTCACAATGCTTATATTTTTTTATCTTGATCCCATCATTCATGCCACAATAAATACTGGACAACCTACTGCAAGTGACACACAACTTTCATGGACTCGCAATGGGAAAGTAAAAAGTGATTCACAAAGAAAAGATTAAGAGTGTGGCAAGGCATCCTTCCTATTTAAGGCTCCGTGTAAGGCATGTTCTCACTGAATAAAACTGACATAGGCAGGTTATACATCAAAACAGAGTAACTAAAAAAGAATATAGCCACTCTAAACTCAAGCAAAAACACAGAAGTGAGCATAAAGCAATTGACTTAACTAAAATGCACAACTGCAACAACAAGAATTCATCAGCAACGTCCATGAGCGTTTCCTTCTGCTTTGAACTCAGGTCCATTACAAAAAAATGTCGCTGCAACTTCACAGTACAAGTTAGTCCAAGCACAGCGTTCAGTTCTCACCTGTCACAGGCACGTGGGCACTACAACCCTACGCCACACCAGCACTTCAAAACAACACTAAGAGTCAGTCAGTTTTTTTTTTTTCACTTGCTTTTGGCAAAAAAGAACCCTCATAATTTCCCAAGTCATCAATAATTTACCTTGCAATGCACTTCTGATTCGCTACACTGAGCATGAAAACAAAAAAGTTAACTTGGATACATAGCCACAGCCTGCAAAAAAGAAACAACAATCTTAAACCACAACTGGTTACATGCACAAGCAAAAGAAACAAATTGCCAAAGATCCAATGCACAAAAGTGGAAGAGCTTGAAACCAAATAGAACTGTTCCACAAGAAAGTGGCGAAAAAAAATTGTAAAAGAAGCCAAGGCAAGAGCCCCGCCGCACTGCAGGTATGTGTAGTGTAGTGGCAGTGTCAAAAGGAAGCCCGCTTCAGGAGGAAGTCACCTCCCAAATCTTCACATTACTGTCCTGGCCAGCCGACACAATTGTCGAATTGTCCAACCATGCTAGCCTGGTGATTTGACTCTGGGGATGAGCCTCTGTAATGAAAAAACATACTGATGAGCACTAAAAAAAAAAAAAAGGCCGGGGGAGGAGGAAAGAGAAGGGCACTCACTAATATAAAAAGGAAACAACACAAACTTACCCAAGAAAACTGAAAAATAGAGAGCCACTAAGGCATAATGATGAGATAGTAAAAAAAAATAAAAGAAAACAACACGAATGCTACATGACTAATACACAAGATTTGTCGAGTATTAATGAAGACGAGCTTCACTGTAGGGTGCATTTCATGCCGATCACAATAATGAGCAAAACAAGAACTAAGTAAAAGCGGGCCTGAAAGCAAACCTGATAAAATCATACCCTTTAAAACACCACACATATCTGCATTACACTGACAACATATTTATAATATGGGAACATGGCACAAGCACGCTAACCGACCCAATTAGCAATTTCAACCATTTTCACTAGAGTATTAAATTTACTGCTCACTGCTCTCATAGTCAAATAAACTTCCTCGACACAAGGGACTACATAGAAAATGGAAAACTGAGAACAACACTATCGGAAGCCTACAGATACAATAGTCATCACCCGCGACACTGCAAGCCAAGAATTTTAGTCGGACAAGTGAAACTAATAAGAAGAATCTGAAGCGAAGACAACGATTATATCCACCACCTAAATTACCTTAAAACAACAATATCAGAAAAAAACTATCCATAAGTTCCTCTCGACAGAGCTTATGATGTTGCTTCAAGATTGGAGAGGCCGTCGGAATTAGCTAACAGCCTCCACCAGAATCTGAGAGACCACAAGCCTTTATAACAAAATATTCTAATGCCCTTATAAACATAAACAACATTTTATGAAAATACCACCCAATATTATCAAGTAATGAGCATCTGATAAAAGCATTCCTGGTGGTACCAAGGGTGACCTATCGCCGCAACAGAAGCTTTAAAGGGCCCCTCACCAGGTGTGGCCATTTTGAGCTGACAAGCGCAGAGCATACAATGCACGATGAATTGAATTGATTGTTTGATATTTAATGGCGCAAGGGCCAAGTGTGGCCAAAGAGTGTCATGCCCGTGGTAATAAGTTCGTAGTGTAGTTATGAGTTTTATGAGATCGGTGTTACGTGGCTGTAAAGGGGCCTTAAAAATAGTCGCTCTAAAGTGCGTAAAATCTGTGTAATAAGATTATGGCAATGACAAATGATGTGTACTATGAACATAAAGATGCATTTCAAAAGAATGATACAATGTATAAAATATATCAGACTCTAAATTGGCTAGAGCACTACTGCCTCCTTAGAGCCCTTGAAACACAAGGGCCTGGAGGCATGTGCTATGCAAAACAATTATCGCAGCAGCATCCTCTGGAAAGAGGATACTCTACAATTTTAATGGACATATAACATGTAAGATAACATCATTTAAGAAACTGAGAACTTCTTTGGTGTTAAATAGCGGTTCCTGTCCAAGAAACATTGCCGGGTGAAGAGGGATGTAATAACGGTATGCCAGAGGAAAATATTTCTTTCTCTCAGCTTCGGCCTCCCAACACTCCACGAGGACGTGAAGGACCGTCAGCCTCTCACCACATCTACCACAGGTTGGAGGTTGATTTCCAGTAAGTAGGATATTATGAGTGCCAAATGTGTGTCCTATTCCGAGACGACAGAATAGGACACCTGTTCGCCGTGATTTTGTTGCGGGGGGCCAAAAACCTAACTGTGGCTTTATACAGTGCAGTTTATTATTTATTTCTACGTCCCACATGCGTTGCCAGTAGTTTCACAGTTTCTTACGTAAGACAGGCTTTAGATCTGTGACAGAGACAGTAGCCGTAGGAGTAATAGCTAGTGATGTGAGTGTTGTGGCCATATTGTCAGCTAGTACATTACCATCGATGCCTCTATGGCCAGGTACCCAGCATATTACTACATGTCTATATGATAAATAAATGCGGCATAAGTGTGAGTAAAGTTAAATGAAAACAGGATTTGTAAACTTTTGTAAAGAAATCAGCGTTTTTACAAGACTTAACGAGTCTGTGAATATTATGGCTCTGTCAAGGTTAATTTCTTTATATTCTTTACTGCAGACAGTACAGCATAGGCTTCTGCAGTGAAGATACTTGTTAAGGGGTTCAATACGTCAGATTTAGAAAAAGAGGGACCAACAGCAGCATAAAATACGCCAGCATGTGATTTTGACACGTCTGTGTAGAATTCGGAGCAGCAGTACTTCGATTGAAGTTCACGGAAATGTATAGCGATTTCGAGGTCAGGAGCGTGCTTTGTGACCTCTACAAAGGATATGTCGCAGTCTATCACCTGCCACTCCCAGGGCGGTAGTAGCTTAGCTGGAGGCATTAGGTGATGTTCGAGTAATGGGACATCCATTTCATCGCTAAGCTCTCTTACACGCAGCGACAAAGGTACTCTCATAGTGGGTCTATTACGAAAAAGTGTTTAACATGTCAAGTCGTTAGCCGTTGTGAAACACGGATGTTCCTTATTAGAGCGAACTTTGAGAAAATAGGTGAAGCTGATGTATGTTCTCTGAAAATGGAGTGACCACTCATCTGACTCTACGTATAGACTTTCGACAGGGCTTGTTCTAAATGCACCAGTGGCCAGGCAGATACCGAGATGGTGAAAGGGGTTTAACATCTTTAGCGCGCTCAGGGCGGCAGAGTGATTGATATACTACGGCACCATAGTCCATTCGTGATCGAACTAGGCTCCTGTAAAGATTCAACAGGCCCTTCCTGTCGCTACCCCATGTTGTGTGGGATAGGATTTTAAGTAAGTTCATTGTTTTTAGACATTTTGCTTTAAGACATTTTATGTGTGAAATGAAAATAAGCCTGGAGTCAAGTATAACACCTAGAAATTTGTGCTCTTTGTAAAGAGGAATTTGTTGTCCGCCAAGTTCTACAGATGGATCTGGGACCACGCCCCTCTTTCTAGTGAAGAGCACACAAGAGCTTTTGTGGGGGTTGATTTTAAATCCATTTTGGTCTGCCCACTTGGACACCTTGTTTAGGCACTGCTGTACCCGTCTCACACACTGTGAGGTTGCAGGATTTGAAACCCATTTGTATATTGTCTACGTAGACAGAATAAAAGACAGCTGGTGGTAATGATGCACAAAGCGTGTTCATTCACGCGAAATGGATGGTTCTCTAGGTAGCTCTCTATAATGTTTAACATGTTGCCGCGGATGCCCAGCGCCAAAAGGTTGCGCAGGATTCCGTACCGCCAAGTTGTGTCGCACGCTTTTTGCATATCAAGAAATACAAATAAGAAGGATTGTTTGTGCACGAAGGTATCGCAAATGCTTGCTTCGATGGGCACGAGATGGTTGGTTGTAGATCCCCCTTCCATAAAGCCACATTGAAATGGGTCAAGCATTTTACTGGACTCTAGGAAATGTACGAGACGGTGATTGATCATTTTTTCAAATGCAGCTCGTAAGCGCTATAGGACGGTAGCTAGTCAGAAATGAAGTATCTTTACCATGCTTCAAAACCGGGGTCACAATAGCTTCTTCCCATTTAGATGGGTGATAACCATCAGCCCAGATAGTATTGAAAATTGTGAGTAGCGTGATTTGTGCGTCGGAGTGCAGGTGCTTAAGCATAGCGTACATGATTCTATCGGGGCCCGGTGCAGAGCTCTGACAAGCTGATAAGGAAGCTTTAAGTTTGGCCATGGTAAAAGGATGGTTATAAGGATCGTTTGGAATACATTTCTGATTCAGTGGCTTAAGTTCTTCTATTGCTTTATGTTTCAAAAAGTTCTCCTAATAGCGAGTGGAGCTAGACACACGCTGGAAGTGTTCACCAAGAGCGTCGGCCTGGTCTTCCAACTTGTTTCCCTCTACATAAACATGGGGCAACAGATGACTTTGTTGTCCCTTAAGTCTGCTTAGCCCATTCCATACTTTTAGCTCCCGTGTGTACAAGTTAATGCCGCAAAAGAACCTCTCCCAGCTTGTCTTCTTAGCTTGGCGTCACGTTCATCTTAACCTGCGATTTAATGTTTTTAAATGCTATCAAATTTTCTTTAGTTGGGGATCGGCGCAGTATGGCCCATGCTTTATTCTGTTTTTTCCGCGCCTCCTTGCACTCATCATTCCACCACGGAACTCGTCTTTTGGATGAGCTACCGCTTGATTGTGGAATGAAGTTATTGGCTGCTTCGATGATAAAATAAGCTACTGCGTCATCAATACTAAAATCGGCGATAAAATCTCGTGATAGGTAGGTCAATTCCTTAAAATGGTTCCAGTTGGCAGAAGCTAGCCTTCCACCGAGGGCAATGTGGAGGGCATTCATGTGGTACAACAAGTTTAAAAGTACAGGAAAATGGTCACTTCCATAAGGATTTTTAATAACGCTCCATTCTAAGTAAATGATAAGAGCTGCCGAGTCAAGAGATAGGTCTATAGAAGAATGTGAATTGTGATACATATTATAATAGGTCGGTTTGTTTTTATTGAACAGACATGCACCCTTGTTTACTAAAAAGTTCTCTACCAATCGGCCTCTCGCGTCCCATCGTGAGTCTCCCCACACTGTGTGGCGAGCATTAAAATCTCCCACAAGTATGTAAGGCTTGGGAAGCTGGCTAATGAGGTTATAAAAGTGTTTTTTCAAGATGATGGTTCAGGGGTATATAAATAGAACATACAGTGATTAATTTATTAAAAAGAATGGCTTGAACTGACACTGCCTCAAGGGGCATCTGAAGAGCGACGTGTCGGCAAGCTACAGACTTGTCCGCTATTATAGCTACTCCGCCAGAGGCGTTAGCCTCGTCGCGGTCCTTTCGGAAGATTAAGTAATTGAGAAGAAAGTTTGTGTTTGTAGGTTTCAGATGTGTCTCTTGAACACACAGAAACTTGGGATTGTGCTTTTGTAGTAGTTCTTTAATGTCGTCGAGGTTATGTAGAAGTCCTCATACATTCCACTGTAGTATTTGTGTTTCCATTATGATAAATGTGTTTGGTGCTGTGTGTTTAAGAGAGTGATATTAGTTCACGGGCCCTTTGGAGGCGCTGTGACGCGAGTTTTGTCTTTTTTGGAGCAGTCGAGAGAGGCTCGCCACTCCTTAGGCGCTGGTGGCGCTATCTGGCTGGTCGTTGTGTCCATCACCTCTTGCGAGGCGCTGGACACGCGCTCTTCCGAGCGCTTTGTTTGACGTGAAGGCCTCGGCACATTGGACGAGACCTTTGAGGCCACAGCCACCTGCATGGAGGTGGATGGCCCCTTCTGCTGGGATGGCGGAGTAGCGCTCGCTGCAACCGCCGAGGGGGCAGATGGCGAAGCTGCTGACTCACTGCTTGCGGGTCGGACAGCTGCTGAAAGCTGTTGTGTCGCTGCCCCTGACGCGTCACATCGGCAAAGGTGTTCTTTGGCAGGAAGGATACCCGCCTGTGTGCCTCCTTGAAACTTATGTTTTCTTTTACTTTAATTGTAACAATTTCGTTTTCTTTCTTCCAAGATGGGTAGGACCGCGAGTATGCAGCGTGCTCCCCATCACAGTTCACACAGTGGAGAGAGTTTTCACAAGATTCAGAGGTGTGCTCATGAGCACTGCATTTCGCGCAGGTTTGGCTGCCTCAGCAGCTCCATGAACTGTGACTGAAACGCTGGCATTCGAAGCATCGCAGGGGATTACGAACGTATGGCCGAACACGAAGCTTGATATACCCGGCCTCGATGGACTCGGGCAGAACACTTGTGCCAAAGGTAAGTATCAGGTGTTTGGTCTGTATTTCCTTATTGTCACGCCTCATTTTAATTCGTTTGACATTGATGACATTCTGCTCACTCAAGCCCTCCAGGAGTTCAGCTTCAGTCAGCTGCAAGAGATCATCATCCGAGACTACGCCACGGGTGGTATTCATAGTACGACGTGGAGTTACTGTTACTTGGGCGTCCCCAAATGATACTAGATTAGGTAGCTTTTCATCTTGTTTGTGGTTGCGGAGCTCCAAGAGGAGAGCACCGCTTGCCATCCTGGATGCTTTATAACCTGCACCAAAAACTTGGGTGAGAGACTTAGACACGAGGAGTGGTGAGATTGTTCGCACGGGTTTGTCTGGTTGTTCGGAGTGGACTACATGGAAACGAGGGAAAGCTTCTTTTTGGCGGGCAAGAAACTCGAAGACATCATCGGTGTGCCCCTTTTCAGGGAGCGATCAGGTAGTGGGGGGGAAGGAACTAGCCATAAAAGAGTAATTTCGGCAGTAACGCCAGCCACCCACCGTGGAGTCCTACAAGGGGCAGGACCTGTGAAACACAGCCTGCAAATGCCAGCTTTGCATTACCACTATAACCAAATATGGAATAACCTAGGTTGGCTATTCACACAAGGTTAACCCTTGCTGCCTGGAAAAATTGGAAGTAAAGGGAAGCCAGGAGAAGACAGGAAAGATGGAAAGTGAGAGAGAGACAGGAAAAGGCAACTACCCATTTCCCCCGGGTGGGTCAGTCCGGGGGTGCAGTCTACGTGAAGCCTAGGCCAAAGGGGTGTGTTGCCTCCGCCGAGAGGCCTTAAAGGTCCTGACACTCGGCATCGGCTGAACCTGCAGGATCCCCTCTTCCCCGGACACAGCTAAGCTATGCACGGTTAAACGAGGGAGGGTCCAACCCTCATGTGCTCGGGTACGTGGTGTCACAACACACCAAACGCCTGCTGACGCAGACGCCCCTGTGGGGAAATGCACAATAACGATCGTGTCTGCAACGTATTAAATTGCTATGCACCGCGGAAAGATCTGAAACTTCAAACAGAATGCCGTTTTCCCTTCTCCTCGCAGCCGCTGCACTCCATGCCGGAAGATGACGCACACGTGCTAGTGCGCCTACGCACATGTTTGTGCTGTGACATCACTTGTGGTGACACGTGACTTCGAGAATTATTCAAGGCAACATCTGTTATTTGTGTAATATGTTGCTTGAATAGACGAATTAAAGCTTAGAGAAATAAGAAAACACTCAAACCGAATGTCTGCATGTTCTTGTTTTACTTCGCACCGGAGCAAGAGAGAGGTACTTCCATTTCGTCTGCTTGTTCCAACATCAAGCAGTCGCACGCGCAGACACCAAAACTGTCTTTTTCTACCGTGTTCCAGCACGGGATTATGTTCCGTGATCCGCTTGTGTCTGCCTCAGTATTCGGGTAGCACAGACTTATACCACTAGTCAGGTGTCCTCATGCACAGCGTGCAAAATCGTGTGCTGTGCTAAACGAGACAATCGCAACAGCTCGCATGCGACGCTGTCAGCGGAAGTGCGCCACACCTCAATAAAGCGACGAGAAAAAAAAAATTCAATATATGAAGGCGGTGCCCATGACGTATGTGTCAAGCGATCCTCGAGGTCCCGTATAGGAGAACGTAGGGAAGGAATTTCACTTGCAGAAGCTAGACGGGGCAAGTCGAGAGAGCGTCTATGTTTGCGATGAAGGTCGCCTCCAGAAATCACGAGTTCACAACACTGAAATATTTCATCTTGGCTATTAATGAGCCAATTTGAAAAATGTTTGCAGCAGAACACTCCCTAGAGGACACGTAACAACTTCTAGCATATAATCAAAATTTGCTATGGGGCCTGGTGAGGGGCCCTTCAAACACACGTTAGTGCACACAAAAGTTAGCCAACATCATTCCCCCATAATAAAAAATGTTGTCGCCCCAGGTGCAAAACCTGCAGGCACCGTCAAACTGACATTAAAATTAAAAGCACCGCAAATAGTTATACACACGAAGTGAAAACTAGCTTTACTTGCACTAGTTCCGACGTGATTTATATGCTTGAAGGCTCATTCTGTAAGAAACTATAAATCGGTGAAACTAAAGCCCCTTCATCCACGCACCACCGCTGCTTTTTTAAGTACCGACAACCTTTGAAGTGCACCGCTTTTTCCCCTCACACCAAATCCTGTGCCGGCATTTCCGGTTTCGAAATTTCCGGTTCCAGCGTTACAGCTTCCTGGAGTTGCGCTATGCGAATTTCCGCTTTGATTGCTGATTGTGAGATGCCCGCACGTACTTAGCAGCCAGCACTAATCTCAGTAGCTCACTCTAGCCCATGGTCTTACACCATGCTCTAGCCACTCCACCAAGCGTCATTCTTGTGCATCTGCGCGCTTGTTGTGTGTATGCTGCGCCCGCTCGCTTTGCCTGTCGTCCCCTTTCGCTGTGCTTGCAGTTTCTAGAGCTGTGGCGGTCACTATAAGAAGAATGCAAAGGGGACAAGCTGTTGTATTCCGCTGAAGTAGTTGTTCGCGGTTTTCCAAATGCACGAAAAACGGCAGTGGTCTCCAAGCACCCAGGCACTACATTCCACTGTACGTTGTCTCTCGTGGCACAACCCGTCGCAGGTTGACGCGAAGCAGCGAGCACGACCAGATCACTGGTTACAATAGGCGGTGGTTCTTGGATGGAATCGCATTAACAGTTTAAACCGCAACTGGTGCAATTAAAGCCTCTCCATCGATGCGAAAGTAAACAACGCTAAAAAACATAACGCCACTTCCACTCGGAACAGGAAGCTGAAGCTACGCAAGTTCCGCTTGACGCCGGAAGCTAAGGGGGTGAGTGGCAGAGGAGAGAGGAGCGTGGAGGAGGAGGGTAGGTTGGCGGTACTTAACCTGGTCGGCGGTGGCGCGTGGATGGCGGGGCTTTAGGTGAAACGGGAAAATCAATGAATGCCAGGTTAAACAGACATCAAGTGGACACAGCTAAACAGCTTTCCAAAGCCATTGCCAAGCATTTCAACCAACCAGGTCATAACTTTCATGAACTTAAACTCTGCATCCTACATTCAAATTTCCGTTCTGCGCGAGACAGAAAATACAGAGAATCATACCTCATTCATAAGTTCAAGACAATACAACCAACAGGCATAAACATTTCAAAGGGAGCTTTAGAATTTATTTGCTATGCTAAATTTCAAGCTATAGGCAAATGTAGTTATTTTCCATTGGGTTGCTTAGTGTTTCGTTTTTTCTTTGCTTTGCTGGCTTTCTTTTGTTCTTTTATTTATAGATTTATTCCATTTTATTTATTTTTTTCTCACGAGCACCATTTTCTGCCGCTTCCTTTATTCTCACTTGCAGAAAGACGACAGTTCCCTGACCTTGCTTGAAAAAGACCAGTCCACTTGTCAAAACATTGGCTTCCACTTTCACTTTGTTATTGTTTTGCTCGTCGTCTTGAATTTCCACCTCCTGCCTTCCCCGTGTTTCCCCTGATTACAATAATATTTGTTTGTGCAATCTTATGTTGAGCATACATCCTAAAATGTTTTTTAAATAATTTTGGCGTTTTCTGCACCAAAAGCAAAATTTGATTATGAGGCACACTGGAGTAAATTATGGGAGACTCTGGATTAATTTTGACCACCCGAGGTATTTCAATGTGCACCTGAATCGAAGTACACAAACGTTTTTGCATTTTGCTTCTATCGACATGCGGCTGCTGCAGCTGAGGTCGAACCTGTGACTTCGAGCTTAGCAGCTAAACGTCGTAGCCAATGGGCAAAAAGAGAGAGAGAGAGAAAGAAATTATGGGGTTTTATGTGCCCAAACCCCGATCTGATTATGAGGCATGCCGTAGTGGGGTATCAAGAATTAACTTTTTATGCTAAATTATGAGGTTTTATGTGCCAAAACCAGGATCTGATTATGAGGCATGCAGTAGTGGGGGGCTCCGGAAATTTGGACAACCTGGAGTTCCTTAATGTGCACCTAAATCTAAGTACACAGGTGTTTTCACATTTTGCTTCCATCAGAATGTCGCCGCCGTGCCGGGATTCGATCCCGTGACCTCATGCTTAGCAGCCCAACACCTAGCCACTAAGTAACCACGGCGGGGAAAACACACCTAATAACTTAGCAGAATGAAGTCCTTGCTTAACATATTAATGAGAAATTAAATGAGATCCGTTAAAACAAAGCTAGGAACTAGCCCCCTGCAACCCTCTTTTCCAATGTGATTAAATGCAAACTTCCAAATTAAGTGAAAATTCAGAAAATTCAAAGGCAATCACATGGAGACTGGCAAAGAATGCACAACAATGCAATTAAAAAAAAAGAAATACATCTTACTCTTGATGTTGATATGCTTTGTGGGATGCTCTGTGCTCCAAACAATCACACCAGTGTCCAAACTACCAGTAGCAAGAAACTTTGAGTCGGGTGACCAGCCAATGCAGTTCACCCGAGCTGTGTGGAAGCACCAGTCCAGCTTGTGGGCCAGCTAGAAGAAAATAATCGGGCATCCGTATAAAAATTCAATTTATGCAGAAATGATTGCACATTTTACATACATGTTTGCAATTCATGAATTAATGCTGGTTCACAGAATATGCAAGGGCAGTTCAATTTCAAGTGTTCCTAGAACAAGAGAAATAACAGCAGGGTGTGTTCAGATAAGGACAGACTTAGGGGGTACTAGACAATTTTTTGTATTTAGTGAAAATTTTTTATGAGGCGGGCAAATGCCTCTGTAGAAAGGAATCAACCTTTGTTTTGCGATACGCCGTGCAGATTTCCTTAGAAGAGCATTTTCACGACTAGCAAATTTTACAACTTTGAAGACCTATCACTCAAAAACTATAGCATTGTACATCACCAAAGCTTTTTGGCAGTTGTAAAATTATTATAACTACTGGCCCAAGGAAACTAAGACATGTTGTCCACAGTATTTGATTTTTTTAATTCCCAAACTTTGCTTTCCAATCAAGCCTTTCTCACTGGCCCTGAAATCAGTGGCTTCGTGGGCCATTTTAGCTAAGGCGATGAAGCTGGAAACATTTGACACATTGTCAGAGTTTCTTCCCATTAAGGAAAATACTATGCAGATACACTACATACTTATTTTGTAATAAAATTCTTCAAACACCAACATTGCAAAAGTAGCGAAAATTTGAGAATTTTAACACCATATTAAAAAGAAATCGCTATTTTTTACGAAAATTTTGCAGACAGCCCACCCAGAACTGATAAATCTAGCACTGCAAGAACAAGTTGCATTTATTTGAAGTGAAAAAATTTTGCCTATATTTAGACCCCTGTAAGGTCATTCCTATGGTTGTGTAGCTTTAATAATAAAATCACAATTATATTGCTTTCCCAGCTCTTTATTCTTTGGTATTAAAGAAAAGTGACTCAGATTGTGCCTTTTGTGTCTCTGCTGAGCCACAAAATTAGTTGAACTTGGGCTTTCAGGGATCCGGTATCCATATTTCACTTCAGTAGGTTGAGGTAGCAAGCACACGAGAAGGCACTCAGTGAGCTGTTTAAGGACGGTCTGGGGAAAAAACTTATGATACTACTTTCAAATTATACCTGCTATCTCAAATGCTCCCGGCATACACGACTGATGCCAGCCTAGTGGAAAAGTGCAATGATGCCACTGCAGTGGAGGTGTCAGCTGGGTGTGTTCAGATAAGAATAGTTGCAAAAAGAGTCCCATATATTTTTCAGTTTCACTAAAATTTTTACATTAGGCACAAAAGCCCTTCATCGCAACAAAACTGAGACCACTATTGCAACACACGTCTGTTTCACACAGAAAAAATTCTTAGCCGAGATAAAGAGCAATAATCTCATACTGAGTCAAAACTTTGCTGAAATAAAGCAAGCTGATTTTACAAATGTTTCCCAGCCAGTGATTTTATGTGAAAGGGAGTTAAAAATTAATTTAAATTATGAGATTTTATGTGCCAAAGCTACAATCTGATTATGAGGCACGCCTTAGTGAGGGACACCGGAAATTTGGACCACCTGAGGTTCTTTAATGTGCACCTAAATTTAAGTACGCGGGTGTTTTTGCATATTGCCCCCATCAAATGTGACCGCCATGGCCAGGATTCAATGCTGCGACCTCATGCTTAGTAGCCGAACACAATAGCCACTAAGCGACCACAGCGGGTGTGAAGGAGGGTAAATGGTTTAACACAAAATGGCACACATGCTTAACAAAAAATTCAAGAATAGCTAAAAAAAGCATGCATTGTACCTCGTAGCTTGAGCTGAGGTACAGACGAACCATCCTGTTTGCATCGGATGCAGCCAGGTACTGGCCATCAGGCGAGTATCTGACGTCTGTGATTGCTCCACTGTGGTCCAACACTTTTTTCTCCGTTATACTGTGACATTTCAACACGTATACGTGCACCTTGTGATCCTAGGGGTGCATACAAGACAAAACGGAAAGAGTAAGCCACCATAAAATGAAAAAGCAGTAACAATGCAACAGAACAGCTCAACTTCCCTTAATTTGACATCGCTTATTCGAGCTGTGTTTAAAAAGTGTCCTTTGAACCTTGATTTGTAAAATAATTTGAACCAGAGGGAGCAACCAAGAGGTAAGTTACAAGTACTACACGTCACTTTACATG
Organism: Dermacentor andersoni; assembly: GCF_023375885.2. Classification (NCBI taxonomy): domain Eukaryota; kingdom Metazoa; phylum Arthropoda; class Arachnida; order Ixodida; family Ixodidae; genus Dermacentor; species Dermacentor andersoni. The sequence continues at coordinate 48,582,470 of NC_092814.1, read as the reverse complement.
TAGTAATAGGAATATTTCAGTGATGGAAGCAGCATTTGGCTCTTTCAAAGAGGTTTCTGGAGCAGGAAAGATCACAGATTAGAGCAAAAATTTGCTTTTGAAGAAGGAAAAATTTCAATATGGAGCAAGGTAAACAGCAGTTTGGAGCAGCAACTTACCACTCTGTTCCAGGCAGAAACGGAACAGAGGGACTGGATGACAATGATTCTACTTGTTTTTTTTTTCTTTCTTGTAAACAAGGATAGAATAGCGTCTGTCGCGTTTTCTTCATTACCTCTCTGTCAATTTGGGCAGCTCAGTCATAATAAAATGTGCTGGACTTGTCGTAACAATTAAGCTATCGTAAAAGACGTGCATCACAGAGGTGCGCTCTCACAATGATGTGTGTCCAAAATTACATCAAAGAAAATTTGTAAACTACTAACACATATCACATAAGAAGCACGAATTACATGTGTACAGAAACCATTGATATATCACAAACTGACCATGAAAACGACTACTGTTGGTGGCAAAAAATTGTGTCACTGAAGTGCATGCTTACAAAGTGTTTCAGTATGCAATATGCATAGAAAGATGCCATGAAAAGATGAATAAGCTAAATAGCACAATATTGTCAAGCATTACACTTAAAAATAGAACTGGCCAAATTTCACACTGTACCAATTATCTTTTGTTGTCAAAAATTCTATCCATGTTAGTGAAAACGAAACTACAGGTTAGCTGCCACACCAAGAGACAGGAGGTATGAAAAAGTGATCATGACTTACAGCCAGTATGCTTTTTTTTTAAGAAAAATTTTTTCACTTGTGCTGCAATTCTGATGCTATCATCAAGCAAATGAGCATGTCGGCACTGGCGCTCCACAGGTATCGATGTGCATGTGTTGTAACTGAAACCACAACCTGCTGTACATTTTTCAATGCCTGCCCAGTAATGCAAAATCAGTGGTCACTTAGAGGACACCGCATTATGGGGTACATTTAGGGTTACATCAACTTTATTTCAGTGCATGTTATGCAGAAAATAGAGTGAACTATGAAAGCTGAAACAGAGAAGCAGCGGCTGTGTGTGGCACAAATCACAACGACGTGATTAACATGTTTGGAAACATGGCACTACCGCAGTTGACCACTGGCTCCCATTGCATTTCGGACTGTAGGCATCAACAAAATTTAGGAAGCGTTACTGAAACACACGGCCAAAACCAGGGAAGGAAGAAAAAAGGTAAAAAGCATAATTGGCTTCAATTTTGTCCCCATTATGCGTTAGCCAGCCATGCAAATAGATGGTAGGGAAAGGGAACTTCTTCAAGTAGGTGCATTTTAGCACAGGTGTGGCATGATACACATGAAAAGTGACAATTTCGCATAGCATGTGGCAGGATCTTTATCATGATGCAGTTTGCTGCAACTGGAGCAGCACTTCGATCAGGCATTTTCTGTTGACATTGTTGGGCATGTGCCACAAACATTTGCTCTGTACACAGTTTACAAAGAAAGAAAAAAGGTCTAATACAAGAGAATGTGGGTGGAAAGACAAAACCCAGACAAAACCAAGTAAGAATACATGGAAGGCAGAAATGGCACAAAAGCATGGACAAGCGCAAGAAAACAAACTATAATAGAAGGCCCCAATTCAGTCTTTGGCTATGGGACCTCCTTCTGTATATGCTGACCTGTAAAATAGTTTGCAAAATAATAAAAACATGGATTGATTGATTGATTGATTGATTGATTGATTGATTGATTGATTGATTGATTGATTTATTGATTGATTGATTGATTGATTGATTGATTGATTGATATAGGAACCTGCATGTGCGCTGATAGACATGACATAAGTGGGCTGCTTTCATTGGCATGTCTTGAACATTGTAAACCACTAGAAACTTGCAGGAGAGACAGTGTAGGTACAGTTATAGCAGGCTGAAATGAACTTAAAAGTAGAAGTGGAACAGACTAAAATAGGTGTGCTCTTTGTCATCATCATCATCATCAGCCTGTTTTATGTCCACTGCGGGACGAAAGCCTCTCTTTGCTATCTCCAATTACCCCTGTCCTGCACCAACCGATTCCAACTAGCGCCCGCGAATTTCTCAATTTCATCGCTCCACCTAGTCTTCTGCCGTCCTTGACTGCGTTTCCGTTCTCTTGGTACCCACTCTGTAACCCTAATGGTCCAACCGTTATCTAACCGATGCATTACATGATCTGCCCAGCTCCATTTTTTTTCTCTTGATGTCAATTAGAATGTCGTCTATACCTGTTTGCTCTCTGATCCTAACTGTTCTCTTTCTGTCTCTTAATGCTTTGCCTAGCAATCTTCGTTCCATCACTCATTGCACGGGCCTTAACTTGCTCTCAAGCTTCTTTGTCAGTCTCCCAAGTCTCTGCCCCATATGTCAGCACTGGTAAAATGCACTGATTGTACACCTTACTTTTGAATGATAATGGTAAGCTTCCAGTCAGGAGCTGACAATTACTGCCGTCGTATGCGATCCAACCCATTTTTATTCTTCTATGAATTTCCTTCTCATGATCAGGGTTCCCTGTGATTAATTGACCTAGGTATACATACTCCTTCACAGACTCTAGAGGCTGACTGGCAATCCTGAAGGCTTGTCCGTTTGCCCAGCTATTCATCACTGTCTTTGTCTTCTGCATACTTATCTTCAACCCCACTCTTACAATCTCTCTGTTCCTCAAGGTCCTCAATCATTTGCTCTTTGTGCACAATAACAATTCCAACCAAGCTTTACAGTCGATATTGGCACTTCAAGTTCACCTGTACAGTGACTGCTTCCATGACCAATCATCGAGGACCATCACAGAGTAATCCAAATAAGTTCATTTCACTACAAATTTCTAACTAATTTCTGCTGAATATTGAATAACTTGTAGAAGGACCTTCAGAATTTTCTTGATTTGTATCGAGGTTGTCGCATATAGCACGTTTTTAGCGCTCGTGCTGTGTTCTTAGTACTTGTTCATTTGTACAGTGCTACAATAGATTATTTGAATTGATTTTGTATGTCCTCATGAGTCCGAGCTTTAGAAGTAGATTTTAATCGACATCTGAAAACTTGAACTCCCTCAGGACATGCAACAAATTAACAGTGACCAACAAGGCATAAGCTTGGTCTCTACAAATCTTGGAAGCATGACGACTATTAGATGTCAGCACCTCTTCTCTGTGGTTTGGTACCATGTTTCTTCTGCCATTTGGTACCAGTGCTGCAGTTTGGTTCTTAACATCAATGGACAAGTTAAGCCTTTTCAAAATGTTTGCTTGTTGTGTACCATGCACTCATTCACAGTGTACTGCACCTTTCAACACCATATCGAAATAAGACGCAACGCTAGACTTTCTGCCCTAGCGTGTAGCGTAGTACCTGCTTTTTATGAACCCCAGTGAAGAAAAGCTTTGCATGACATCTTTGTTTACTGAGCCACCTACTCCGAGAAATGCACATAAAGCACACCATAGAGTAATGAATTACAGTTTCTCAACTGCAAGTTCATAATCATCTGTTTCATTAACTGCATTATATATATTCTGTATGAATACTGAACATTTTTGCACTTATTTACCCCTTCCTCATTCTGATTTCTCCTCTTGATCCTATTTTGAATGGGCTGTAACTGTCCACTCCATTTTTAGACTTCAGAACCTTCTATGCTAAAACAATTTCATATCTAGGTGTGTACAATAAAACAGAAAAGGAACTAGAAGCAGCATCACAAGGTTTACACTGACCCTAGCCCCACCAACAGCAAGGTCTGGCTCTTGAGGGTGCATAGTGACACAACTTGGTTCATATTCCACAGGATGTGAAGCAACCTTCATGTCGTTTTCCACCAACGAGATCTGCATTAGAAACAAAAGTGAAGGACCAATTTAAGTTTTACTAAGCAATGTGTACTTTGGCAAGCTGATGTCAGCAGCATTTAACACTTCATACTGCTGTTTAGCAACAAACATCGGAAGGACTGCTGAGGCCATATTACATAAAGATTCGTATCCTTCTATCCTAAATTTCCTATAACCGATAACAGCGAGGGGCAATACAGGTGACAATGAAAGAGTGGTGTTATGGCAGCCAATGATGGACAAAAAAGATTAGAAAATGAAAAGGATCATTGCATAATACAGCCCCTATTCTGCAGTATGAACTGCATCAGACATTGACCACATGCTTGCAGTTACTTGTTTTTGTTACATGAATTTTGAGTTTTTTGGAAGTTCCTGTCACAATGTCGCTAAGCTTTATTACTAAAAGCAGTTTTACTTAAAACCTTGTCAGCTTGAAATAAAACCAGCTGGAAGCTATCTCATGCTTATTTGTTATTCGGTGCTAAAAGAAGACATGGATAAATGTGAAATTTGCTTAACCTATGAGCAATCACATAATCAGATTTCAAGCTCATCATACGAAAAAAATAACACTCACATCGCAAATGTCTGCCACAACGACCAAATTTCCATCCACTGTAGCCATGCCACGTGGTTGCGAGTCCATTTTGACACACAGGTTTCTTGCAAAAGAAAAGCATATGAACTTTAAAGCAATAAAGGCATGTAAAATATGGACACACTTCAATACAACACACAATGATAATATATAACACACATAAAAAAGAAGAGAGTACTATATCACGTGTGCACAGCAGAAAAAAGCTCTTGAAATTACACAGTGCTAAATTTTTATATATCAATAGGCAGCTTTATAGAAAGCACATGCAAGGCAAATGAAAATAACACTTACGAGTACTGATTCGACAGCAAGCTTATGGACCGCACAGTGTCATCTAGGCCACAAGTGTAGATGGAGTCTGTGCCAGTGCACATGTCCTGTACTTGGTTGCTGTGGCTGTTTCCAGATACTCGATCCTGGTCTCCCGATGCAGCATCCCAGAAGCATGCGCTGCTATCAAGGAATACAACCAGGCCTGTTGGTAACTTAAGCAAGACTCCAAAAAGACAAATCGCACACAAAGCAAGTACTATGCACAAGGATACTGATGCAACCATCGTGACTGCCTGTGTATATTGTCTCTCTGTTTGGACTCACAGCAAGTGCTGTGATGGACTTGTGATGGCCCTGGAAAAAAAGTTATTCAAATTGGTGAACATCCCTGTAAACAATAAACCCACATCAAGTTTGGTTATGCTAAGTGCAGAGAAGACAGCAGATTGGATATTGTGCTCTGTATTGCATCAGCACACAGAACATTTCAGTTCAGTTTCTCCTCTTGCTTTCTTTTTTAATTCTTTGTCTTATACATGCCCACACACTTTAAACAAAAAGATTATGAAGGCCTGAGTGCCTGAGTGCTACAGTAACAAAAAGAAGAAAAGAAACAACTCTGTGTTTGTACAACAAAAATTTGTAGGCATAGTAGTCATCAGAGGAGTAGCGGAAATAAGTCCACACTGATCCTCCAACTCCTGCGACACATTTCGACAAGGTTGCTTTCAGCTTCCTAGACACTGTGAAAGACAGAGGTGGAGTCACACAGAAAACATGACAACTCACACACCTCATAAACTGCCTAAAGCAATATACAGATACCAGAGATTTTATTCTAACAATTTTAAAACTTGATTATTAAGCACTTACCACTGCTTTAACATCAGTGGACTCTCAGAAAAACATAGCATTTCTTGGCCTGCATCATTTCACAGAACACTTGCAATAGTTGCCTGCTGGTTTGCAAAGACTTTTAGACCTAGACAAGCAGCGAAACCAGTTTACGTCTATGCAACAGTTCTACTGGCAAAATGTGCATACAGCAGTGGTTTTATATTTTTTCTGGACGAACGAGGCACACAAAGATGCAAAGTGCTTTACTGAACAATGCAGGCCAAAAAAATGGAATTTTGCATTGGAATTTAGTGAAAAAGAAGCAGCAGTACGTGCAATAACTTTCAAAGTTGTCAGAATAAAAATGCACACTACTGTGCTACAGCATTGGCTAATGAGGTGCTTCAGCCAGCCCTTTGCAAGGGGAACAGATGGCATGGGTCATGTTGAGCAAAAGGTACAGTCCATTTGCTGATGCAAACTCAAGGACGAACTCGGGGAGAGTAAGCCAGCCCTGGTAGCACACTCTAGAAGATGCTGGCCCACCAAATTTGACTGGAGGTTAAATTGAACAATTTAATAGTTTGCTGACCTTGATCACTCTTCGTGGCTTCTCAGGGTTGTTGACATCCAGGTAATTGATGAATCCAGAGAGAGATACTGAGAGCAGGTAGTCTCCTTGCCAAAGACAACTAACTTGCTGGTCCATAACGTCCGTACCCATGACAAACTCGCTGCAATGCAGTAACAGATATGAAGAAACCAGGAGCCACATTTTGTAGCAATCGAATTTTGAATTCTAATCATTCTCTCAAGCCTACAGGCCAAGTGCAGCATAATGGCTACAGGCTCTCCTGTAGCTTCTGCTGCCAAACTTGTGCACCAGACTTGCTGCCTTGGCCACCCACACTGAAGAGGTTTGCCTCTCATGTGATAGACGCACAGATATCGATAGCCTTATTAAATGAAAAGAATGTCAGAATTTGTATAATTTACAGGGCTGCTCCAGAACAACCAAATCATAAGGAAGATTGATTAATGCCTGCTTTCGCATGGCACTCGTCCATCCAACGTGTAAAGTGGGAGCTTCTTGCCCTGCGCAAATGGTCCTAGATGATGTTAATTCTAGATTTGACATTGCTACCACTTTTGTTGAGGTCAGCCAAAGCTGGATGTTCTAATACTCCTAAAGGACAAAGCTAAGAACATCAAACAATCAACCCAGACTATGTCCGATCATTTTGATGAAATTTTGGGTCATCTGGACAATGAAGACAAGGAAAGTGGTCAACTAGGGTAAAGGCTAGAAAAAGTTGAAAATGTGCAATCAGACAAAGAACACCGTCAGATAAATGCAAACTTGAGAGCTCTTGAAATGCAAAGCAGGAGAAAAAATCTAGAAATACAATGTGTGCTGAAAACGGAACACTAGAACCTTATGGCAAAAATTAATGAAGTGGCCAAGCAAATCAAAGTGGCGGAGATCACTGACAGCGGCAATGAGGTGTATCATAGACTTCCTGCAAAGGGGAGCAAGGAGTAGCAATCATTGTGCAATCTCAACAAGACAAACAAAGAGATCAGTCGCTTCACAACAGAAATATTAAAGAGAATGGCCAGGCTGTCTACCTCAGCGACACTTTCACGCAAAAAATGCGGCACCTTCATCTGGTCACTAAAGAATGAGCCCTCAAAGACGACTGCCGTTTTGTTTGGCAAGCGAATGGTAAAGTTTTTATTCGCATGAAGGAAGTTGACAAGGCTCGAGTTGTGGAAGATGAGAGTGGCCTCGCACGTGTGGTGCTTTAGTTCTGTGCCAGTGTTCACAGCTACATAGACACACATTAATGATGACACTTATCGCGTACCTACTCCCCCATGAGATCCGTAATAGTGCCTCTCTTCAACAACACAACTAATGGTCACTGAAACGTTTTCATGTAAAAACATGATGAATTAAGAACAAGCTAGATGAGTTTACAACTCTTCTAGACAGCTCTGGCTTCTTTTTTGATGTGATTATGGTATCGGAAACTTGGCTAACTGACAATGACAGATTTGAACTAACTTGTTTTTCCATATTTGCTTTAAATCGCAACACATGCTGCAGTGCTGGTGTATGCATGCTTATAAATGAGCCTTGATTGTGAAGAGTTGAATCAATGGTGTATTATGTTGAATGACGTTGAAATATTGTCCTGTATAATGAACAACGTTGTTATTTCTGTATTCCATAGGCTGCTGTTGGCTGACTTATCTTCATTCCTTAAAACATTGGATTCCTACCTTGCCTTTGTAACAAAAGATAAGTACGACTTCCTCATAGGTAGCAACTTCAATATAGATATGTCACGTGAAACATCAACAGGTGTCAATTTTGACATTTTATTTAGATGGATTGGAATCAACAACATGAACACTATACCCACATGCGTTACATCTGAATCCTGCACATGCACTGATTATTCTTGACAAATATTGACCCTGACATTATTCACATAGGAGTTGCCTGCTGTGATGAAAGGGACCACATGGGGATTTGTCTGCTTGTGCAAAAAATGATCTCAAAATGCCAGAGTCATGAAACTATCTAGTCCAGTGTGTAATCAAAAGTTCCCTATAAAATTTCATGCCAATATCTTTAGTGGAAACTGGGACGACATCTTTGCTGAAAAAGATGCAGTGAGAGCATTTGATTAATTTCCCCAAAAATGCTGCTAGAAATACTTCTTTCCAAATTTAAAATGCAAATCAAGAAAGTAAGGAAGCTATGGATATCCCGTGAACTCCATGCAGGGATAAAAAGAAAGGACCAGCTGTGTCCGGTATTTGCAGACTCTAGAGATGTTTCGATCCTCGAGCAATTCAGGCAGTACAGAAATTGAACACTGATCTGTGAAATGCTAAAATTCAATATTTTCTCTAGTAGAGACGGTGAAGAACACAGTAGCAAAAACGGTGTACCACAAAACTAACTCTTTATTGGGCGAACTTGTGCCCCAAAAAGTGACATTCAAACCACAATGATAGCAGCGAGCAAAGCCGGCAATCACTGAAAATCTCATCAGCGGGTCAAGCGTGTCGGTGTTTATACATGACTCGTTAAAGGTTCCAGCATAATCTCTGGTGTCTGCTTGCCTTCAAGAAAGTACTACACAATTTGCATTGTGCATAAAATCAGACTACAAAAGGTTCGGTGACGAGTGACAACAGATATAACTATAGATAACATCTGAGAAACTTCTGATACATGCAGGTGCATCCTGCATGTATACGTGTCAATATAGAAGAAGTATGCGTGTCAATATTATGAAGCATAATTTGAGACCGCACTCGGCTGCTATGAAAAAATTTTGAGTAAGCTTCAATCTCTTGACGTCCACTGTCCAGTGAGAAACCAAGACAAATTAATAGTTATGGTTATGCATACGAAGGTAGTCACCTTGTGAATAAGTTTAACAAGTTTTTCACACAAGAACTGTCTCCTACTACTAGTATATGTAACATAAAAATCAGTAAGTGTCCTGTGTTTTTTGAACCAATCATCACATTGGAAGTTGTTTTAGCACTCATAGAACTTAGAACTAAAAAATATCCCCTCATGCGATGCAGACGAAATACAGATACATCCGTTCAAGCATGTCATTCATGCAATAACTACACCTTTCAAATATATTTATTATCTATACATAGAAACTGCTGATTTTACATCAAAAATGCAAATTACAAGAGTAGTGGTTATTCATTAAAAAAGTAACCAGAGCATCTTAGGTAATTATAGGCCAACTAGCATTCTCCTAGTGTTCTCAAAACTTATCGAAAAGTTCATTTTAAAACGATTTGAAAGATTTTTAGATAAATACAATACTATTACAGCCTCTTAGTATGGCTTTCAGAAGAACTGATCAACAAAACTGGCACTGCTACACCAAAAAGAGTATATTCTATTAAGTAATTTTGAGTGCAGGAACATGGTACTAGGAAAATTTCTAGATCCTATGAAGGCATTTGACTGCATAAATCATAACATTTTGTTCAAGAAGCTAGAGTATTATGGAATAAGAGGCAAAGTGTTACTTATAGTGCAGTCCTACTAGTAATGCAGGCAGCAATATGTACAATTAAAAAAATAGAAGTCATTGATGCAAAATGTGTCCTGTGGCCTACCTGAATAGCGCATTATAGGTCCACTTTTGTTCACACTATACTTTAGTGAAATTGCTAACACAAACTCTAATGCTTGTTTTATAATTTACACTGACGATAAAACCTTGTTCCTTTCTGGAGATTCTGGCAGTGATCTAACAATTAATGGAAACAGTTTGCTAGGACAACTAGAAGTTTGGTCGCATCAAAATGCACTCAGAGTTGATGTCGACAAATTTATGGCAGTACTTTTCACCCAAAAAATAAGAAGCACAGTGAACTTGGGTCTTTATAACTCACAAAAATTTGAATTTGTAAAATCGTTTAAATCACTGGGGGTAATATTTTCAGAAAATATGCCATGGATCGACCACATAAAAGATATAGCATTGAAATACAAAGCCATACGCCTGTGTCACATTATAGAGGTATTTATGCCACAAAAAACGAAAGTTGTTCCTGCATCACACTTTAGTCTACTCACATATGAATAATAGTACACTGGTCTGAGGGACTACTACATCAACTAACCTTCAAAAATTAGCCGTCCTTGAGAAATGTGGTCTTAGCATTGTTTTTAATTTACCCTGGAGACATTTGGCAAGACAAATAATTAGAGACCAAAAATTATAATAGTATTTAACTTGTATACATATAAAATATTATGCACATATAGAAAAAAAACAAAAAACAAGCACATAGAAAATATGCCTCGCTTTGTTCCACTGCTTTCATATGAATCGCACCCGCACCCATACCACTACAAACCACATTCGTTGTTATAAGCAGTCAGAACTATGGATGCCAAACATTAGGATAGCAGTTACCACTAGTATTAAACAAATTATCTGAGACATACATTGACATAAACAATGTCAGTAGCTCCGCCTTGCATGAATTCTTTATGTTATAAGGTTAGACACCTCAGCACCTCTTCCTTAAATATAATCAGTCCAAAATGTCCTTAATCTCTTTTACAAAACAATGTTCTTTTCAATACTCTGTTTGTCAACTACATACTAGCCATGTCTTCGTATTTTTTTTCCCCTCAACTGCGCAAGCTGATATGCAATTTTCTTTATTTTATACTGTGCAAGTTCAAGTGCATTTCCTTTGTTATTCATAGCTAAAATGGTCAATCGTCTCCTGCTGGTGCCTGCTGCAAAAAGGAGATGGAACCTAATCAAGCGCTTTCACTTTTTTTCCAACCTCCTCCATCTTAATCCTTTCAGGCATCAATGCATTCTGTTGATTTAAAATTTAATTTCACCACATTCCTTACATCTTCAAAATCATAAAAATTGTACTGCAGAATACAATAAGAATTTTCAATTCTTTAGGAAGTTTTGTCAAGTTTACAGAATGTGCACTCGACACAAGAACTCACTACAGGAACATCAGGTATGAGAACATCAGCTATTTCATGTCTAGCAGGCTTGAAAAGCACCTATCCAGCCACTTGAAAATTATTTCTGACGCAACATATTGTGAAAAACGATTGGAGAAATGAACCCGCTGCATACAGCAACCTACTTACACCGAGCAAAAATACCCAACCACTCATACCACTCATCTTACTAAAATATTTTGCACATTTTCTTCAAGCTTGCAGCACAACACCACAGAGAAGTGTTTCAACATGTATGCCGCATATCTTAAACTTCACTACTTCCATCAATGCTATTGCTGTTGATGCACAATCTTCGGATACACAATTGTGTACACAGCACCTTAAAGGGTTAAGGTACTGATGGCAATAAAATGCATTGTATTGTATTATGAGATTTTACCTCCCAATGATTACCCTCTGATTTACCTCTCAATGATAAATAACCTGGCAAGGGAACAAGAGTTAAAGATCACAAGTCAGCCTCTAGAGTCTGTGGAGGAGTACGTTTACCTAGGTCAACTAATCACAGGGAACCCGGACCATGAGAAGGAAATTCACAGAAGAATAAAAATGGGCTGGATCGTGTAAGGCAGACATCGTGAGCTCCTGAATGGGAGTTTACCGTTATCATTGAAAAGGAAAGTATACAATCAGTGCATTTTACCGGTGCTGACATACGGCACAGAGACTTGGCGGCTGACAAAAGAAGCTTGAGAACAAGTTAAGGACCGCGCAAAGAGCGATGGAACGAACAATGCTAGGCAAAACTTTAAGAGACAGAAAGATAGCAGTTTGGATCAGAGAGCAAACGGGCATAGACGGTATTCTAATAGACATTAAGAGAAAAAAATGGCACTGGGCAGGTCATGTAATGCACAGACTAGACAACCGTTGGACCATTAGGGTAACAGAATGGTTACCAAGAGAAGGGAAGCGCAGTAGAGGACGGCAGAAGACTAGATGGAGTGACAAAATTAGGAAATTTGCGAGTGCTATTTGGAATCGCTTGGCACAGGACAGGGGTAATTGGAGATCGCAGGGAGAGGCCTTCGTCCTGCAGTGGACATGAATAGGCTGATGATGATGATTATTATCAAGATTCGCATAACTCCTCCCACATCATGGTGGTCTGCAAGTTATGACTTTAAGATCTCCTTATGCTGTGTATGAGTCTACAATGTCCCTTATGAGCAACCAAAACACAGCAGCACAATGACTGCTATATAACATACCATGCAGCTATTGCCATAGCACTACTGCAGTTCAACCTTGTCAGGGGTGGTCTGCCCAAAGTCATTTTGGAGCAATTTTTGGAGCAAGTAAAATTGCGTTTTAGAGCAGTTCGGAGCAGACAAAATTGCATTTTGGAGCAGTTTGGAACAGACCAAATTTCATTTGAGTCATTTGGAGCAGATAAAATTTCATTTTGAAGCACTGTGGAGCTGGCCAATCTGAATTTTGGTGGAATAATGGAATATGACAGCACACTTTGAAACAACGATGAAACACAGAATAAACCAACACGAAGCACGTAGTAAAAGAGCACTTTTCAGCTATAATGTACTAGAATAGAGAAGAGTTAGTCGAGCGGTGGCACGGCGCATGCTTTCCTGTAAAGCCGAAAACATCAGTGGCACTAAAATCGAAATATATATTCCTGCGCCGATGCTTATGATAGCAGAAAATGTTCTTGAATTAGGCGGTCCAATCAATGCAGTAACATAATTTCTGAGTCATCATATATGTCACCGCATACCCAGAGAGCCTGGGTTGGAATAACATAAAACTACCATAATTTGTTTTTATTGCAATAGCGATTATATGGACACTCCAGGCAAATTTCTGCTGTCGCAACAATGTTCCGTATAAAGTCAAGGGGCGATAACATTGTTGCCATGCGCCGTATGCTGTATGTGCGAGTGAAAGCATGCGAGGGTGACCTGACGATGGTGGCTCAATCTCGTGTGCGCTAGGGAGGAAAGTGGGGAGGAAGCACGCTGTTTTGCACTGCGCGTAAGGCACTGGTGGGGGAGAGGAGGGCAGGGTTTTACTCCGGCAGCTGCTGCGTATGGCACGGCCTATCTTGAAAACTATCTGCAATGGGGACAGAGTGCGAGTGCTGATAGCTTCGTGTGCGCTGTGTTTTCGCTGCTTGGTTCGCGTTGAAGCAAGGCAGCACAAAGGGCAATTTGCTCGTTGCTGCTGCCACACTTCATCACTTCAGCGTTTTAATAGCAAGTTTCCGCAGTCGTTGAGCGAAATGTTTTCAGGCTTGGTTGTGTGCGCTAACACCATACTTGTTAATTTAGTTAGTAAGTGAATGTTCACAAATTAATATGGCCAATAGAACAACTATCCTTACTTCGTATAGCTGTCTACTAATTTGCTATCGCAAACGATGATTCGTCTTTCAGCCTAAACTGATACTTTTTATTGCAAATTCACCATTAGCCTTCCACGATAGGTCAAAATGGCTCAGGCCTCACCCATATGGGCATAAAAACAGATTGGAATAGTTTTATGTTGTACTGGCCCTGGAGCCAGAGACGCCTGTCCACTGAACTCGCTGTAGCGCATGCCTCCCTACTATCTAGTTCGCATGCTGCATCCTCAGCCTACCTTTCGTTGTTTTGCACCTCAGCTAGGGATCGCTCGGCCCATTCAACTGTATTCTAGCACGCTCTAAATACAGCCACCCTGGCCGTGCCGACAGCAGCGACAACAGCCAAGAGTGGCCACACGTGCGCCGGCCACTTGCTGGAAGCGCGGAAAAGTCCGGTGTTATTAGCGAAAAAATTACGAGAAACATTGCGAGAGCCGCTGTCGCGTGGTGTGCGGAATGTGAATGGCTGCACTCTTTTTTGGAGAAGGAATCCACTTGCTGTTTGCGACCACTGTCGAAGCACGCATGCCGAAGCCATTCTGGCCCAGCGTGGCGCAATTTAGGTCAATTATCTGTGTTTGGCGCAGTTTGGCACAGGAACTGGCGTTTGTATCAAAATGGCACAAGTGCAGTAGTCCCACTCCTGACTTGTTATAACGAATCCACGTTTGACATGAAAAGTACCTTCATTCTATATAGTAATTCTACATAGTAATATTAGCAAAAGAAACTAAGAATAAAAAATTTCTCAAGTATACCAAAAAGAAACTCAAGGGTGATGCCTATGAAAGATCAGCAAAGGGTCTCCTGCTAATTTTGATCACCTGTCAACAGCATTTCATGTCGATTACATGCCACATTAAGAACATTAAATTGCACATAAAAAATACGAAGATACTGTGACATTGTTCAGGCAAAACGCATATGCAAAATTTGTCATTGCAAAAACAATAACTTGCAGAAAACATGATACACAAGCTGAAACAAAGAATGTGTAATTAGAATAACACAAACATGTCCCAAATTTAAAATTTACAGAACTGGCATGTAGGCAAGGTTTGCAAAGCAGCTTGTTGTTCTAACACGAAAAATAGAGATGCAAGGAAGAGATCTCCATAACCAAGAAGAATAGAGAAAACACTTACGTGACAACTGATAATGTGCTTGCATCCCAGATCTTGCAGGTCTTGTCCCCAGATGCAGTGAGAATCTTGGTGTTGTCAGGACTCCAAGCGACCTGTAAGAAGTGCAAACCATAAGAGCAAACAAAATTACTATGGATTGAATACCCATTCTTTCGTAAACAAAAGTACCAATGCTTACAGCGTAGATGCCACCACTATGCGCTGGAGACCCAAATTCACCAACTTTTTCATATGTGCTGGCATTGTAAAGGAACATCTGAAAGAAAAACCAGAAATATGTTAGCACACTGTAATACCAAAAATAGTGACTAAAAAATTTATGCATGCATCATACCATAGTAGAGATAAACTAGGCTGACCTTTCCATCAAAGCCTCCGCTTGCAAACAGTTCACCATTAGGTGAAAATCGAACAGACTGGACAAAACGAGCATGGTCCTGAGGAAGAGAAATGCCTGTTCAGTGTTTTTGAAAAGCAGAACAATACTGTTTGTTGTGCATACAGATTACATCACTACCACATATAATGAATGACACCACACCATCATTATCAGCCATATTAATCCAAAGTGAAAGAAACAACAAAAACTGATTAGCATAACTACATCAAGAGAAATGGTTCATACAAGTTCATGTAAGACTTAAATAGCAAACTGACAAGTCTGTTTCTAATTCAGCAATATTTGATCATTTATTCACTTATCACATTCCCACATCACTTAATGATGGAATAAATTAAATGGAGTTAAACAAAATCTACAAGTTGAGGAATAATCAAAAACAGGTTGTCAACACTTGTTCAACAAAAAAATTTGTTTATCAAATCATAATTTATCAACCATTCCCAACATGCCAAAATAACTGAGGAACTATTCGAGATACATTTAAAAAAAAAATAATCCTGAAACGAACAAATACTTCTTTGGATCGAATAGTCACAACATTACAGCAACTCCTGCACTTGAGAAAGCAATCCAAAGGAAATTGTTTAACTGTTGCATCTTCCCTATGTTTAAGGAGTTCGAGACATATTTTATGAAACACCCTGTATTGTTGCTATAGCAATTATATGGACGCTCGAGGTGCAAAAAAACGCCATCATCGCCGCCGTGTTCGTGCTGTCCAGCTCGATGGCGCATGCGCAGCTTGCACACAGAGGGTTAAAGGGCCTCCAGAGACGCAGAGCGCATTTGGCTGTAACAATGACGAAACGATGCCATCACACTATCGTTACACTCAATCACCTCGACCTTGATGGCGGAGCAAGAGCAGCGTTTTGCCCTCCACTGCTGGCATGAGCGTTGTGCACAGGTCACTATAAGCACACTAGTGTTCCTGCTGAGTTGCTGTGCGTATGCACTGCTCTAAGTTTCTGAGTGGAACGGGCAGTAAACGTCAAGGTGTTATCTAATATTTCACTGGGCACTGACTAATGTGGACGATTTCTCATGCACCATCGAGGTACAACAGCACTGGCGATGTTCACCACGCCGGTGCTGTGAGCCACCTAGTAGCTGTCAGGGCACTGTTCCTTCTACTTAGCAGAAGTTGCCTTGCGTGCTGCGTCACGCCAACATGTCGAACACACATATAACTAGAACATCGCCCAAGTAGTCCAAGCGCAATGCTAAACCTTATTAGCGTGCTGTCGATGCTTCGTCCTTTGGGCAAAACTGCACAATTATTTTTGTAAGAACATTTCCATTTGAATATCTTATTAACGTCTGTACACACAATCTACAGAAGAACCCACGTCAAGGCGACTGTAGTGATGTGTTCATTCTGTAAACTGGCTAACAAAAGAGACCATAAAAAAGGCATGTTGCTCACTATTTAAGAGCTAGATTGCATTTGACTGACTATTATGATTGAAAACTGCAAGTTTAAACTTTTACAGACAATAATGGCTGTATGTCATCATAATGGAATATGCTGAGCATAGACAAAACACGACAAACAATGGAGCCCTAGTTACATTAAGATGTTCATCAACTAGCCCACGTAATGTTATAGGGGTTAGTGAAACTGGACGATAAGTGGAAATGGCACATCGAGGTCGCCTTTTAAGAATAGGCACCACATTAGCGTGTTCCAGTCTTTACGCAAAGTGGTTTCTTCCACAGATTTACATAGCACAGGTGTAAGCATCTGAACGCCATGTGGATACACAATAAAAGCAAAGTAATGGGCATGCTGCTAAGTCCCTTATCTATCAATACACAGAAAAGCACAATTGCCTTCTATTCCTCACGAGTCAAATTATGTTTTCCATTAGTTAACCACATAGATAACCACACTGTTATGCAGCATCAGGAGCTGTTATGCCAGCAGAAAAATATGGAATCAAATTATCTATTAAAATTGTCTGCTTCCACTTCTTCAGTGCAGATAAGATGGCCTGCGTGTTTCCAAGCAGAAACCAATGCTTCATTTTTATTGTTCCTTGTAATAAACTCACATATTCTCTGGGACACCATTGAATTGTTGAATTAAATTCAGCCTTGCCCAAAAGCACCTTGCAGTGCAAACTTGCATTTCTCTAACCTGCACAGACATGCCTTTCTGATAAACTGAATGTAAGTCCACTGATTTATTGTGCAAGTTCACATGCCTACTAACCATGGTTTACCACTGCTACATTGCAGTGGCATCGCCTATGATAACACTTACATGCCATGATTTCAAAAACGTTCATTTGATGATTACCCCGCAGCTAATGCATATTTTTGCTTTCAGACAACATGTCGTATAATTTTTATACTGTAAGCCTTTTTCATGCCCATACAGCAGGAGCAATTTAATCCAGGCAAGAATCTTCTGCGCACCACGAGGGAATACATACGAGGTGCTACCCAAAAGTTCGGAGAATTTAAATAGTATGTGCGAACTGGGTGTAGCACACATTTCTGCTGCTAGATGTGGCGAGCACTACACTTTGTGCATCAGTGTGCCGACAGCTGCACAGCTGAGAGGATGTGTTGGTTTGCTTAATGATTTTGCAACGCTATGTTTTACTGATTCTGCAAGTTTTTTTTCAACAAATATGAACGACTTTAAGGAGCAAATTATCTGCATAAAATTTCATTTCACACTTAACAAAACTGAGGGGGAACCCATCGTATGTTACAGGAAAATTACGGTGTTGATGCCATGACCCAAATTGAGATTTTATGGGGTATAAACGCTTCAAAGCTGGCCGAACATCTGTTGATGACAATGCGCGTTCTGGACACCCACGAACGAGCACGGCATGAGAAACGATAAAAATCTCGCACGGCTATCCACCCAAATCGCAATTTGACAATAAAGGATGTCTGTGATGTTGTAGGACAGTAATACGGCACAGCTGATGTTGATCTTGAATCCACAGTTCAGCGAATTTCTCTGGTACTTTGAATGTAAGACGCATTTCTGCCAAATTTGTGCCAAGACTGTTCAGCGATGAACAGAAGCTCTACCGTGTTTCTCTCCATACAGAACTCATGCAACATGTCAGAGATGACCACAGCTTCATCACCAATGTCGTAATTGGTGATCAAACATGTGTTTGCAGTTATGATCCTGAAGCTGAACACAGGTGCCGCAGTGGAAGTTGCCCAATTCACCACGGCCAAAAAAGGCACGTCAAGTTTGTGGCTATGAGAAGTCCATGCTGGTTGTTTTCATTGACCTTCCCGGAATTGTCCACAAGGAACTTGTACCTCCTAGACAAATCATCAATAGTAAGTTTTACTGTGGGGTTTTTAAGTCCTTAAAAGAGAGCATTCAGCACAAACGTCCAGAGAAGTGAAAGAACAACCGACTTTAAAACACCGCCCAACGCACCTTCTCACACATTACTCGTTGACGAGTTCCTGGCTTCCGAACATATCACAGTGCTTCCGAACCCATCCTAATTAGCTGACCTTGCCCCCTATGACTGCTTCTTGTTCCAGAAAATTAAATTGAGACTGAAAGAGCATCGGTTAGCCCAGTTGAGGTCCAGTCAGAATCGCAGGAGGTCCTCAATGCACTCACACCAGGTTTCCACGGATGAATGCAATCGTAGGAATACATGCTCAAGGTGACTAATTTAAAGGGGACAGTGCAGACGTCGTGTCTCGAAGCGTGCGATGCCACACTGTCTGCATATGCATGGGCATGCAAATACGAGCTTGCACGCGTCCGCAAGCGTTCGTGTGGTCTGGGCCGAGGCTAGTGGCGGTGACGACGTAGAGTGAGCTCGGCATGTTCATATTAAATAAATGCTGTTATCATTTCATGAAAGCTGTCCTCACGTAAGTTTATTTTTTCTGGGTTCGGCCATTCGGGGGTCAGCTTAGAATCGGGTCTGGCCTAGATAAAAGTAAATACGGTATGTACACCTTAGTCGCTCTCATATGGGCTCAGATTTTCATCTAAGCATCATTTCTTCACTTGCATCATGATTTTTGCACCCATCTGCACGACACTGGCTAAGTTACACCGCCCAGCAGGCACTCTAAAACTTACACAGCAACTCCTAACATAGTGCCTGAATTACATAGTGTGACAAAGGCAGATCAGTTCAAAGGAAGTTCGCAAGGAGGAGGACATGTCATGAAAGGGAGTAATTATTGTACACCCAAATGATGCACAAAGCTACAAAAGAAAGTGATACGGGTTTCTCAAAAACAAAAACAAAAAAATCCCTGCAGTTTAGCAAAAACTCGTCACGGTCAGGGATTTGAACCTAGGACTATCCCCTTTTAGGGACATTGCTCGGCTTTCCTTCCAAGAAACCTGCATGGGCTTCCATTGTAGCATCGTGCTACATTTAGGTGGATGACAATTTTTTCCTTTCATGGTGTGACAAGAAAAATACTGCAGCATATCAGAGCATAAGCTTTTGCAGAAGCATGTCAGAAGTTGCACTCATTTTTTTATAGACAGTGCTGGCCCAGTTAATCACGTTTTTTGTCACTCATGCTATGCTCATTTAGAGGTGAAAGTTACAGCCATGCTATCACCATCAATTTCAGTGAGCAGTGTTGCAGACTTCCGCTTACTTATAACCATGCCTGCCAACCTGAAGATTCGGAAATTCGTAAAACTATTGCGGCTGGGGGGGGGGGGGGGTGCGCGGTGTTAGGAATGGCCTGCTGAGGTGGCAACATTTTCTCAGCCAGCTGCAGCTGCGAGCGTTGCGAGCTTCCCCGAAGAGAACGTGGAAGCCTTCAACACCTGCCGCGGTGACTCGTTTCGTAGGGGCCGCGAGGTGCCGCGTCAACAACCCCTCGGCACCGCATGACTAAACGCGATCACCTATTGTTAGTGAAATCGCCAACGCCTTCACAGTTCGACTGAAGCAGGGGGATTTCCTGAAAGGAGATGCCTTGCGGTGTCTTTTCACGGGCCTTTGAAGACGCCAGACAATGGGCTGCGGCGGAGGCCACTGTGCGAGGTCCGCTCTAGAATTTAGAGGCGCCGGCTGGGGTCGGGCATGAGCACCTGGCTACGGGGACGCAGGACAATGGACAACACGACGGCCGCATTGCGAAGGTCAGCTCCGAGTGCTGCAAAGGTCGTCGGCCCTCGGAGGGGGCACTAAAACCTGTGTGTGAGTGTGTGCATGTAAAACGTCCCGCAAAGAGGCGGCTTGTTTTCGATGACGTCGAACGTTCTGCCTCACCTAGGGATCCAGGGAACACGAAGTGTTTAAAAATGGCTGCTGTCGGCTGCTAGTGTGTGCTCGTCGTCGTGCTCTGTGCTCATCAATGTACTCGGGAGCTGTGTGCTCGTTTGCTGTATGCTTCATCTTGCGGGCTCCATTTGGGAGTCACGCTAGACTGTGTAAATGTATCCCATGTTCAAATGTAAATAATGTAAATAAATCCTGCTCGCCTAGTCCTGTCGCCCCAAGTTCCTCCGATTGTCCTACAAGCCAGACTCCAAATCTTACAGCGGCAGCACTTTTTTTTTTAAGGGACTTGCCTTTTGCGACAAGCTTACTCACATTTTCACAACAGCAAGTGAAATCCGTGTCTTGGAGTGTAAAGAGTGAAAACTCCACTCGGGCACAATTTATTTTTGCAATGATTTTGCAGTTACCGAATTTGCCTTCTTCAGAAACTTCTCCGTGTAGGTTTGCTCAAAGCAAGTACCACTCTGGTGCACTTTGACCATCAGCAGACTTTCGAGTGTTCTCTCAAACACAGACGAGCAAAACTTTGTTCGAGTTTTGTTTGCAGTGCTGAATATTCTCTCACATTCAGCATTGCTGCGGGGAATGGAGAGAATACCCAGCATAACCAGTGAAATTCTGTGGAACCCAAGTGATCCGTTGACACTTCGAACGCTTCCTAATTGCGACCACTGCACGTCGCACCTTGGCTCGTTCAATATGTTGACTGGAACCTGATATGCTTGCAAGTTTACAATTACAAGTTACCCTCCCTTATAGTCTTGCATTTTCTCCTCAACTCGTTCACCGAGTGATTGGAGCTAAGCTCCGCCTTCACTGGCTCTGCGTCATGATGGCACGTCATGTCGTCAACTTAGGAGTGCGCATGCAAAGCCTCTCGAAACTCTCCGCCAGCTGCTTGGCAGCCAACCCCAAGCGAGAGTTGAAGCAGCGTGCGTTGCGAGCATTCTGTCGCAGCACCGAACGTGTCTGGTATTCTGGTAACCACAGGTGAGCTGGGCGGTTTGGCGGAACGGTGAAGGCATAAACTCAAGCTGATGAAGGAACTTAGCATAGACGTACGTGAGCTGCCTGATCAGTCTCCACGGTCCAAGCACCGGTTGATGCAGAGCTTAACCAGCCAAACGAAGAGCTAATATTGCTCTAACCAAGTGTAAAACATTCTAAACATTTACAAAACGTGTTAACGATTGCACTCCTGCGAAACATTTACACCAGCAGCAAAAAAGAATACATTTCCTAACTGCTACTGTGTGTGGTTGAGCTCTGTGCCACCAGGTGGCTGCACCATACAGACCATTCACATTTGTGCTTCTGCTCATCCCGTGAAACGGCACGGTCAAGCGGCCGGGCCCTGTCTCCTTGCGCTTGCATTTACCCTGATACCGGACTCACGAAACGCTATTGCGTTAGTAATCTTCTGGTGTAAAGTGATGGCCGCAAATACGCAAATCCTGGCACTGATCGGATAGCGGCAGTCCGATGCGCTGCAGCCAGTCCGCTAGTTTGCTACCTTGCAGAGGGACACGATGTCGTAGCTTGACATATTGCCAGTCACTACGTTTGCAGTCAACAATGCAACAAAATCGTATCATAGTGCTCGCGAAAAGACTGAGACTGACTCTGACTGCGGAGCACTCGTCAAAATGGAGCATGTTGTAACACAAGCAGATGATGCTTGCTGTGTGCCGCAAGTGCTTAAGTGTAGCGAGAAATTGTTCTTGTTCTTTCTCTTTCTGTTACTTTCTTTTTATAGAAACAAATTAACTAACATTTCAACTATTACGAACATCATTTGTTCACCACAAAGGTGGAACAATTGTTGATGACGCGCCCTGGGCAGGGCGCGTCATCGTCAACATATCCATTCCCAGCAGTGGACCTTTCTTGGACCAGCCTAGCCTGATCTGCTAGTAGCTCCGCAACACAGCAGCAGATGGCGGTTGTGCTTCACACATCCAGGGTCTACGAGGAACGAAGTGTGATGATTTGGTTTCATGGAGCAAGGGACAAACGCCCATCAATATCCACATGGAAATGCAGCCCATGTATGGGGAAAGGTGTCTCGCTTTGAGAAGTGTGAGGTGGTGGTGTTGCGAGTTCGCAAAAGGCCGTGAAGACTTGCATGACAATGAGCATTCAGGGAGGCCACGTGCGTCGCTGACTGACGACAGGGGCATCTCAAATTTAGTGCTGTAATGTGACAAATGTCTGAACCGGTGTGTGGACTAAGTGAAAAAAATAGTGTAAGGTATGTAGACTAGTGCGTATATTGATAATTACTTCTATATACATTATTTTGGCTAATAAAATATAGGGGAAAGGACTTTCTGATTCGCCCTCATGGAATATCAGCTATTCCCGTCTACCCTCTGATCCCCACCGCTCTCTTCCTGTCTCAACATTGGGCCTAACATTTTTTGTTCGATCGCTCTTAATGCAGTCCTTTAACTGTTCTTGAGCTTCTTTTTTAACTTGCAAGTTTCTGTGCCATATGATAGCAACAGTAGAATGCAACGTTTGTACACTTTCCTTTTCAATGACAGCGGTAAGCTCCCATTCACGATTTGGTAATTTTTCATATGCACTCCAACCCATTTTTATTCTATAAATTTCCTTCTCATGATCAGGGCCCTCTGTGAGCATTTCACCTAGATAAAACGTAATCTCGAGAGACGTGGATGGTACATTTCTTCTATGTCAAATAAGGCAATGAACTTGACCTACATATTGACTGTATATTACATATTGTTCATTGTTGATGCACAGTGAATCAAATTATAGCTGTACATCATCAGTATCCTGCGGTAACTTTTTGCAAAAATCTAAATGTGGTTCAGGAAAATATCTGCAATGAGCTCAATTCACAAACAGCTACACTGGCACAAGTTGCCACTAGAGTAGCAAAAGCATACAATCCATTCATACTGGCTGCTTCAGATGCAGTGCTCTGCATTTGGTCGCCACAAGTTGAACTTGGAAATACAATAATTTTCTGTGCTTACACTGATTGTCAGCTTGTACTTGAAAGGAGGTCCCTCATAAATGCCAACAGTGTTGTCTTCACTGCCAGTGATAATGCGAAAGGGTCGTGTGGGCCGGAAGTCGCAGGAATTGATCTGTTTGCTGTGGCCACCAATCTCACCAACCGAGGTGCCTGTCTCGGCCATGAACACATGGCCAAACCTGCAAGTGACAAATGCCAACACATCTGTCAATCACTGCCACGCGTGAAACACAAGTGCCAGAAGTCACCTTTCACGACCTTCTCCCACAGCCATGATTCTCTGGCTGTCTGGAGACCATGCCAGGTCCTTGACAATACCAACAAACGGTTGAAACTCATTTTTCAAGATGTGCTCCTTTTGGACTGTGTCCCAAATACGGATTTTCCCCGTCTGATCTGGGAAAGGGGAAACAATGAAAGTAAGCATGGCAAGTAAATGTAAACCATGCACTTGCACGAGCATGTAGTAATTTACAGACGTACCAGCTGAAGCAATATAGAACCCACTTGGCGAGTACTTGGCAACAGTTGTCATTTGGGAATGCTCCGTGTAAATGTCGCAGAGTGATGGGTTCTGAAAAGGCAAGCAAGGCTGAATGCACCTACCATACTATGATTACTATTACTGCTTAGAACTTTGCATTTTTTTTTTCTGATGCACTACCTACACTGTATAAGTTTGAGGTGGTGCTAGTTTCCTAAACCTCATGTCCCATAAAAAGCAATTAGCAAGAGTGAATCGACCACATTCATAACATTTTTCTTAACCTTCCCAGTCCCTTTGAATAGCTTGACCAATGATGGTTTTCCAGCTGAAATTGACATTTTTTGTGTATCTATTTAGCAAAATAAATTGTTCTTCTACAAGTGGCCAGTTTCTTTTATACAGTTTTCTGATTTTGATAAATTATTTCTTCATGGGGAAATGATTTTGTCAATTTCTAATATTTCCTTTGTGCTTTAGATGCTACATTTAAAATATAACTATGCCCTCTTGCCATTCTAGCAATTCTTGCCACTGCCAATGGCCTGTCTTCACCATCCGGACCTCCCATCAGGAGAAGCCTACAACCAGTGAACTTTTCCAAATTTTGTTGAGAACAATCCAGTCTCTATTAGCTCTATGCATTTGTCACCCCGGTGTTGAGTTTATGAGTTTCTGGTTTAAGCCTGTGCAATTCAATGCATGCTCACATTGTACTTGAATTGCCATTGAAATGTCACCTTACAGCAATCATACCGCTAAGCACTGTTTGATGTTTGTTAACATAAAGTGTGGCTCTTGTGAGCGCTAAGTTGCAGCTGGCAGAAATTATCATCCCAATCATCATCGTAAAATATTTTGCTTTACACTTCTTTTTGGAAGAGCTCCAGCAGTTTTGGTAGATACTTTTATACAATATGTACCGTAATTTATTAAGTTAATTAGATAATTTTAGTTAATTATTTGAAAATGTGTTTCAACTTCTCATGCAAGTAACGTCCGCCTATCTGAATAACCCAGTTCAAGGACTAGAATTATGTTATTTGGAACACACAATTTTTAAAATTTCCGTAAAACTTAAAAATGATCACCCCTGTATGGGTCACCCATTTTACGCCAACTGTACCAACCTTGGCACACGCCCATCTGCAATTTCTTATTAAAATTTTAGCCACTTGCTTACAACACAAAAAGTCCCCCCCCCCCCCCCCATTCCAGAAAATAATTTTCCCACAAAAAATTTTTTTCACCAGTTCAAGCACCGCCGCAACTTTCTCATAAGGCACGAAAGTATGCACCATAAAAGGCATTTCCACACACTTCTTCTATTAATGAAAAATCAAGACTATTTTTTCTCATGAGGCTACAGATAGGCCTCACACCTAAAATTGTATTAATCGAATACATGGCCTTACCTTGATCTTTTAGAAGCCGTTAAAAAGGGAGAAAATGGTGCATGTTTTGGATATTATTTAATAGCTAATTACAATAACATTTTATGCATTTTTACATGCTAGGTGCCCAGGAGCTGTACTATACGTAAAAAATGTTTTTAGGCAGATACATTGCGCAGCAGTGCGCACAGGCGATGGTAAATACGATAAGCACTCATTTTTTCGCTATGTTTACATGCCGATTGAACGCTGAAAAAAACAAAATAAATTATATCATGGGGTTATATGTGCCAAAATCACAATCCGATTAAGAGGTATGCCGCCGTGGGGGACTCTGGATGAATTTTGACCACCTGGGGTTCTTTAACGTGCACCTAAAGCTAAGCACACTGATGTTTTTGCATTTAGACCCAGTCGTAATGTGGCCACCATGGCCGGGATTTGATCCCGCGACCTCGTACTTAGCAGGGCAACACCAAAGCCACTAACCAACAACAGCGGGTTAATTGAACACTGCGGTGAGCCTACTAGAAATTTGCTAAATAGCGCTTCTGATAGCACAGTGTGCTGTTTCTAAAGTCAGAAAGCTTTATCAAATAAATTTTGTTTAGGCAAAACAAACTATTTTTGAAATTGTCTTCTGCTGCTCTCGAATTAGCATCTGTTTTGTGTAAGTAGCAAGACCTCTTGGCAGCAAATATATAATGTATGGACATGAGCGTTCATGCACCAATAGAGGAAAGCATATAGGGAGCCTGCACTCCTTCCAAGTTCATTTCTTCACCACTGGGTGAAAAAAGTTTTGCTTCACAGCTATATACGAGTAGCCATGTCAGTCAAGCATAAGTAAAACCCCATGTCGCTGTCTCTTGTCGACCTCCTTGGCATCTTCACACAGCACCAGACAGCACATCAACACCTATTGTTTGCTATATGACTATCTGCACTAAAAAGCTCAAGTTGTGAAAGGTGCAATAATTAACAGAAGTAAAGATCACGTTAAGATAACTAGTTTTATGAAGAAGAGCATGCATTTGGGCTGGTTGGCAGGGGCGCAGCCAGGCGGGGGCTTATGGGGCTGCAGCCCCCCCCTCCCACCAAAATTTTTTCGGGCTATCATGCACCGCCGCCCAAAACAACCCCCCCAACACCAAAAATCATTCTGGATTTTGTCTAGAATGTCTTTTTCACACTCTAAAGGACATTTCAGCGCGAACAATGTGAAATCGGGCTGGATTTCGCGGCAACGGCCATGCACCGGGAGTCGCATAACGCAGGAAGCCCCATACGAGCACAAAGTTTCAAGGGCGTTTTGATGGAGAGCGGGCTTGTCGCGGAATCTTGCGGAGGCCACGTAATCAACAGAGCGCATGGATTTCAATTCCGATACTTTATGGGTACTTTTGATGTGAAAGGTGCATTGACATTCCTGAAGTCGTGTTTTAGATTTTCAATTACGGAATATTGTGGGTTTAATGTTATAAACATTTGACGCCAAAGGTGGATGAACTTTTCTAAAGTCGTACATCGGACCATACAACGAGACAAGCCAAATAAACACACTATCAGACAAGTTGGCAAAGCACGCAGTGAGGTCCGATGAGACTAAGCGTTGTGGTGGTTCATTTGTGCCGTCATGTCACAGAAAAGAATACCAACATTTTTTTTTCCACCTGCGCCAACGCATCCATGTCAATACAGTAAAGCCAGCAAAGGTAACTACGTTCTTATTTATTTTTCTACTTTGACTTTTATTCGCGAGGACACATTGAGCTTCTTCCAATTTTCTTGTTCACGCTACCCACGGGTTGCCAGAGCCAGCCAGCTAGCTAGAGCGCATACGTTTTTCTCGTGTTGCCTCGACCACCGCGCGGCGCACTTCAGCGCGCATTCATTTTTTTCTGGCCGAGTTAATTTTTGCCTGGCAGAATTTTGGACGCCTTCTGGCTATTAGACAAGTAAAAGAAACAATAGTCACTCGCCGCCATCACTGTGGGGACTCGACGGATTGTGATCTGTGAATCTGTGATTGCCCAACGTATTTATCTGCCTCTTTTGACGCGTTATATACAGTGACGTTTTCTTAGATATGTAGATTTATAGGACTTATACATATATTTAAATATCTTGTTGCGAGGTTTTGTGTAACATGGATTGAACTTTGTTTCCCATAACACTTTTTTGCCCTTTATCAAGCAGTATCTTCGCATTTCTAATGTACAAGGGCAAGTCAAATGAAAGGGAGCCAATTCACCCCGCGAAATTCATTATGTGCCAGGCATGCACGTAGCACACACAGGCACCTCTCATTTAGAAAAGTGACATGCAGGTGTAAGGATAAATATTATTTAATGCTCTCATACACTGCGCTAAACATGGTTGGGTGACATAACGGATGTTCCAAAAGCTGAACAGCGGGGTGTCCTGAGGTTTTCGACAGCTGAAGGTGTTTCCCAAAAAGAAATTAGTCGCCGTATGGCTGCCGTATATGTACCCAATGTTTCATTGGGTGCTTTCAAAAAAATGAAGCGCCAACGGTAACGGCACACATAGCAGGAACAAAAAGACAGGACACGGCGCTACTTGCAACTGTTTATTGAAGTCAAAGGTCGCTGATTATATAGCCATGGGAGAGGGGGACTGCTTTAAAAAAAATGAAGCGCCAACGGTAACGGCACACATAGAAGGAACAAAAAGACAGGACACGGCGCTACTTGCAACTGTTTATTGAAGTCAAAGGTCGCTGATTATATAGCCATGGGAGAGGGGTCTTTTTGTTCCTTCTATGTGTGCCGTTACCGTTGGCGCTTCATTTTTTTTTAAAGCTATGCACCAACTAGCCCCACGTGTTTCATTGGGTGCTCCCTGTTTTTTTTGTTTGTTTTTTTCAGTCACTTACCAAAGTGTGCTAGCACCTTAAAAAATTTTCGTTCTCTCATTCTTTATAGTCATAGGGCTTTGTGTTTTTGGTTTAAACTGCAAACAACAAAACAAAATATGGAGAATTTTCCCGGGAGCATGACTTTATTAAAAAGTGGACCATTGCAAGCAAATCGACTAGACAATGACACTCAACATGAAGCTGTGACCCTACAGCTGCTTGGATACTGAGCTTCGCGAGGTGAAGGTGACATGTCAGCCTATTACCCCAAGCTTGTCGCTCGAGCAAAAGGAGCAGCGGGGAGGGGGATTTCTGATCGATGCAGTCTTTTTGCTGCGGCCGCTGCGGCGCATGAACCAGGGAAGAGCACTGGTGGCAATGTGGGGTCCCATCTAGCTATTGCTTTTTTAATTCGTTGGTGCTCTTATTCTATTTGTGTTCGAATATCAAATGCACTCACTGTTCATTACTACAAATTCACATTGCCATGTGGGCACTGGCTCCATACTAGACTGATACCCTAAAGCTTTGTTATTTTGTGTATTGGATACAACCGCAGTGATGCAGAGGGCGATATGCAGTTATACTACCCATTCTAGTCTAAAAGAAAATTGTGAACTAGATATACAGCTATAATGAATGATAACTTGAAAGTAAAAAATTATACGCCCTAAAATTTCAGTTAGTGTTTATCTACAAAATTATGTCTGCTGAACAAAAAAAAAAGAACTGTTGCGTTTAAATGAAAACTGAAAAAAGCATGTCAAATTATGAGAAAATAAAAGCCAATGAGGCTGATGTCTGACACAGCAAAGCCCTACATAACATAAGAACAGTCCACAAATAAAAAAATGCATTTGCTTCTATTTCATTTATTTATTTATTTCTATTTAGAGGACAATGGCTTCGTACTGTAGTGAAAAACTCGTTTCACACGGTACCTTCCGAGAACACAGCTGCACCCCAATCCTATTGTTGCTACAAGCCATACTTGCTGTTGCGTGTCATTCTCAAAATGAATTAATACAACACAAGCACTCAAACTTTATGACATTTCTTCCCAGGCACAATGACAGAATAACAAAATGCCTTTCTTTTCCCGAGTTTATTTATTTTTTTTATCTTCCTAGGCTAAGTGCGCTTAAACATCACGGGACGTGACACTACAAAAGCCTAACGTCACTCAGCAGGAACGTTCAGACAAGATTGTGTTGACTCGTAAAATTAGTTATCTTAACATGTTAATTATTTCACCTTTCACAAGCTGCTCATAAAATTAGTTATCCTAACGTGTCAATTACTCCACCTTTCACAACCCAAGCTTATTAGTGCAGGCTGTCATACAGCAAACACATAGGGGTTGATACATTTTCCAGTGCAGTGTGAAGACGACAAACAGGTCAACAACATACAGCGACATGGGTTTGAAATTGTGCTCGACTGACGTTGCTCGTATATATCGGTGGAGAAATCTTTTTGTTTCTAGCGGCAAATAAATCAAATTAGGAGTAGTACGAGCTCCCCATATGCACTCCTCTATCGGCACATGAATGCTTGTATTCATACACTATATATTTCCAGCAAAGAGGCTTTGCGGCTTCAGATGAAACAGGTGCAAATTTCGAAGACAGAGGGAGACAATTTAAAACATTATTTTCTTGCCTAAGACAAAAATTAATTTCATAAGACGTTTTCAGTTTAGAAACAATACACAGCGTTATCAGAAACACTACTTAGTGCATGTTTACTAGGATTGCCTCAGTGTTCAATTTGTGCTAAAAAATGAGCTATTTTCGTATTTATCGTAGCCTGTGTGCACTGCTATGCAATATATCTGCCTAAAAACAATTTTTGTGTAAAGTACAGCTACTGGGCACTTAGCTTGTAAAAATTTTAAAAATGCTTTTCTATTAAGCCACCTTTTTTTCACATCACAAATATGGACCAATTTTCCCTTATTTAATGGCTTATAAAAAATGGAGGAAAGACCATGCATTCGATTAATGCAATTTTGGGTGTAAGGCCTAACTTTAATCTCTTGATCAAAAATTGACATTTTTTTATTAATGGAACAAAGTTTGTGACATCTTTTATGGTGTGTACTGTAATGCCTTACAAGAACGTTCGAGAAAATATTTTTTCAGGAAAATATTTCATGGAATGACTTTCCGTATTGCACACAAGCACTTCTATTTTTTAAGAAAGAAATCGGAGATGATCGAGCACCAAGGTTGGTACAGTTGGTGTGGAATGACATTATATATATACACACACACACACACACACCTTTTATTACTTCATTTTATGAAGTGGAATAGAGACTTGCAGTGTAATTTTTAACATTCACTCAGTGTATGTATAGCAGAACTCAGAAGCTGAATACATTTCTGGGCAAATCCTGAATTTTGCTCACTTATCAGTAGTTTCAGAAGGCTAAAGCTCCAAGCATTTGAAAGTTTTTGAAAGCTTGAGTTGATGTTTTCTCACTTTTAAGCAAAGTAAACAGCTGGATGAAAATAAAAAGGAAGAATAAGCACAAGAATAAACAAGGTCAAGCAAGCACACTGGGCAAGTGCTAGCATACTAGTTATTATTGCAGAAAGCAGACCAATATATGCATCACACAGCCACTTGGACATGCAAGGATACATTGGTCTCTTGAATATACATGGTTGATTTTTAGTTCGCAGCGATTTTGAAAAGCATTAATTTTATGTAGACAATATGTAAATGGGACACAACAGCCAAAGGTACAGTGGTGCATATGTATATTAAAGGGACACTAAAGCGAAACAATAAATCAGTTTAGACTAATGAAGCATTGTTTGAGAACCCTGCAGGCAGTTATTTAAAAAAATAGTTTGATTATTAGATGAGAAAATGAAGGTCCAAGTATCAGTATTTGAATTTCGTGCCGGAATCCCAGCGCCGGTACGTCAGCGTGACGTCAGGGATTCCAAAGTATGTTTTCGCATTTGGGCCGCGTTGGCTGAATAAAGGTTCCCAAAGCTTGCCATGCTTAATATTTGGTTCCTTTAAAACACAGTGTAGTCAATCTGTACCGATATATATAACTAGTAGGCCCTAGAAGCTGCTATCAAAATCCAAGACGTCACAGCCCCCAGGGACGGGAACTTAAGTAGGCGTCGCCACCCGTATTTCGTTCTTGCACTTTTTCTGGCTTACCAAACGTCTTATCATTGTAAGAGTGGTGTTTTTGATGTTGTACAACGGTCATTTACTGATGCAGAAGAAATCATTTTTCACTTTAATGTCCCTTTAATGTGGACGACAGGATCAGTTCATTTTGTGCATCATTATACTTTCACAGAGTGCTTTCTTGCAAGTATGGCAAGACCATCACCAACAGTACAGTGCTATTTTTCAAATTGCAGGCATTAACACATGTGAATAAACTGAATGAATACTCACAGCAATATCTCTAATGATCACACTGTTCCCATTTGTGTACAAAAAGTTTTTCCCTTTTGGGTCTCCCCCAAGGACCAGAGGCATGCCACGCTGAGTGCGCGGCAGCGTGGCAAATGTGCTTCCTGAAAATGTGCAACCATTGGTAGTGAATATAGGGTGAACATTAAATTGCAAACTATAATGTGGCATGTAAACACCTGAACATTCAATTCCAAGCCTGCATTAACAATACCACAGTCATGAAGGTATTCACATACATATCATAGTTTGGACACCAATTAGTAAGAAGCAAAGAATGACCCAATATCTGAACTTTCAGACTTCAGAGGTACAACAAATACTTGCTCCTGACGTAATTCGACACAAGCAACCTCATATGGTGTCATTCAATGTTAACTCGGGAAATGCTTAAGTATTCCGGTTATTTCCGGAATACTTACTTAAACATTTCCCTAGTGTAGAAAATGAAATGAACCAAATTTTTTTTTACTAGGCAACAAAAAAATCTCATTTAACATAAAACACAAATTCATGCGAAGAAGGCGATATTTTATTAGTGCAACAATAATCACATGAAATTATTTTTCGAACTTCATAAAGTAGGATATTGATACAAAACCCACCAGTCAAAGTAATCGAGCACGCATCTCAGTCTCGTTCCGATATTTACGGTACGCAAACCACGTTCTTAATAACTCGCACCACTATACCAGCTGCATATGAGGAAATGTGCTAGAAATCGCATCGCCATGCGTTAAATGCCGATGTGGTCCCGATCGGTATCTTACGCTCGCCCCCCGAGCATAATAGCAGAGTCGTTAAGCGGCGCGAAACGCTTGCTAATTATTTACATGAACTGAGCGTGATAGCCAGAAGTGCACGCATCCAAGGCGACGGCTTCCTTCCATAGTAGGCAAGCGGAAGCCGGCTCGGTACAACGATGATTCATAGCTTTGGTGTGGCCAAGCAATAAGGTCATATTGAAACTTATCAGTGACCGCAAAAAGCGCAGAAAACACAAAAAGCGCAGAACATGTTGCAACGCAGCCTTCATTGAACTTGTACCGGAACTAACGATGGAAGAGTGACAAGCGTGCTTGCTAGTTGACCGCCTTCTGCCGACAATAACTTTGCTCTGTCGAACGAAAGAAAGTAAATATACACAATGCGCATGCAGCCAGCCGCGAAAGGGCGTTTTGAGACATCAGACAGCGACAAAGAGTGAGCCCTGCGAATGAAACGGCAAACTCGATGCGGCTAGACAGAGAATGTCTGCAAAACAGCTTGAACAGAAGCTCGGCTCTCAAATGTCTTGGTGCCGTTTTTGGCACCTCGGGCCGCGCCGGTTCACCGGGGTGCCGGGTAGACAGGACCTTCCGAAGTGTCGCCGTTGCCATTCACTACGAACAGCTGGAGTTAACCGAAGCATGCGCAGCAAACAAGCGATTGATTCAAAAAGCCTTAATAAACATGCAAGTAAAACTTACTGTTTTTGTACGACATTCTTTCAACTCGGCGCACCGCGTATGCAACACCTCCCTGGCCGCTTTAGCGGAACCGGAAACGCAGCACCCCACCTATTCCCGCGTCGCTTGTGCACGCTTGTGGGGGAGGTCTGGGAGGCGGCCTGCGAGGCGGTTTCGATTTCACTGCCAACCCCGAGTCCGTTTCAGAGTGGCGCCAAAAATAGGGCCTACTCCGTCCCATAAATAAAAAACTTAGGTGCTACATGTCAAGGTGTCTTCTCTTACAGAGTCCTTGACACTTGCGGCCACTTTTGTCTTTCTTTTGGCCTCGGCAGATAAGGAGCAGCGTTCTTTACTTGAGTGTTTCAGTTGGGCCCCTGAATGCTTGGAAAAGCATGCGCTGCATTTACAGGCAAAATGTGTAGACGGTATACTTTTTATTTACTCATTAGTATAGAAGCCCGTACAATAAACTAACGCAGGTTTCAGGTTGTGATTAAAACGAAGGGAAACAAATGTAGGTACAGCAATAATCAACACTTCGAAAAAATAAATTTCAATTACTACCAAGCACGAAGAGAATACAGGCATGGAATACATGATTATCACAGCTCCGTGCTACTTTATTTTCATATACAATTACAAAAATATTTTATATAATGTAACCAAACATCACTCGTAACACAAGATATATTGCACATAGTGCTCCCTTCCATTACATAGTCACGCCCGTCGGTAAGCGCTGTCCGTGGCACTTTTCACAACTTCCCCGTCTTTAATTAACTTGTTCAGGTGATGTTCTACGTTTCGTGCAGCAGCTGCATGAAGATGGGCAGGCGTCTCTTTGTAAATTTCTTTGACGATGTCCGCGGTTGATTTGTACCCGCTGTCTGCCTTTGGCAGACAGTCAAGAATCTGTCGTTCCCTTTGAAGCCGGTGCTCGATGTATTCTTTTATCTTGGTCTCCGGGTCTGGAATCACAGGTCCGTGTCCCGGATAAATGACCGATGGCTTAATCGCTAGAATGGCGTTCAGGGAGCCCATGTAGGAATGGAAGTCTTCAAACACCGCAGACCCTTCGCCTAATATGCAGTCTCCACTGAACACGGCGTTTTCTTCGTCCAGATACAGCACTATATGGTCCTGCGTGTGGCCTGGAGTGGCGATTACCTTGAGCGACGCTCCTTCAGTGCGAATCCAGTCTCCGTCATTTAAGTACTGAAATGCATGTTCGGCCTTGTCGTCACGAAAAGCATACTTCTTCACGATGCATCCTGGCTGAACTTGTCGCCGTATTTCATCTACACCACCCACGTGATCCAAATGCCAGTGGCTTACGATAATCTGCTGCAGCGATATGCCACGCTCTCGCAGAACGCCTTTGAGGGTCTCGATATACTCCGGGACATCGGGCTCTCCGGTATCGAGCAATATTCGCTCCTTACCAGTCCCAATAATATACGTATTAGTTCCCTGCAGAGTCATCGGGCCTGGGTTACATCCTAAAACTCGGATGATGCGAGACGTCAAAGTAGAAACCTTCGGAATGAGCGTCGCCATACTTCCATATACCACCACAGACACTCTCAATTACAGTCAACTGCTGCACCAGCTGCACTACTGGCTAACTCATGCCCAGACTCCCACTATTAGCGCTGGCCGCGGCTGCCGCTAAGGTCGCTGCACCCAACGTCGGCTGCACATGCACCTGTAACAGTGTTGTTTGCACACGGCTGCGGCGCATTCGAGTGTGTGCTAGATTTAGCTAAAGTGGCATGTTGGACAAAGACATCAGGAAAGTTCATGTGGAAAAGCAGAACTACACTGCCATAAAAGAAAAAGAGTTCAGAAAGTTCGCCATTGTTGTAGTTTGTGCCACACAGAAACCTTACGATGAACGACGACGAGGTTGTGGCCTCAATCGCGTTCATCCAGCGCTCGCGCCTCGCTTTCGCGAGCCCTGGGCAGCACAGCTAGAACGTCGCCGGGAGGTGCAACACGGGCGCCTAGGTCAAGGTAAGGAGAACGTACTATTGCACTCGTAGAATTATTCTTGTAAATTAGCAATAGCAATCTTAAAACACAGCAACGCTACCTGGACAACGCTTCTAAATTATGAGTGCCCCCGCCGTTGTCCTGGGGGGCCTCGATCGGCGCCTACGGCCAACAGGGTTCCTCGCAAAGTACCAAGCACGCTGTCTTGGCACTGTGGATAGTGTCAGGAACAATGTCGCCCGTAGACGACGAAGCCGTAGACGCCGGGTCATGCGAAATCTCATGAAAGTGATCGTATCCCAGAGAGTGGTCGTTCGAAAATGCCGTCTCGTTCCCAAATTTCTCTGACAACTGTTGAACAAACTAGACTTTTCTGTGGAGGCATCGGACCGTCATCAAGTAGAAACTGGTCATTTATGTCTCGGTTCTTTAGTCTCACGATTTCTGCCTGAGATTGGGAAGGGGTGGTGGTAAAACTTTAGCAAGGAATTATGATGGTTTTTGGGAAGCTATACAAGGAGTAGCATACTTCCTTATGCATTATCAACTTGGAAAGACAACTTCCAAGGAAGGCGGGGAGGTGGCTGGATCAGTTGACCTCTACGGCAGTTGCGTAGCCAAGGAGTGGCACACCGGACACGTGCTCGACCCCCCCCCCCCCCCTGAAATTGCTGTGTAAGTATGCAGCCTGCTTAAACATGTTTATTGACAGGGAAGGGAAAATCACGAAGGGGCCCCCGGTCCGGGGTTCCAGTGACGTCTTCCGCGATGGCTCGGGCCCAGCAGATATCGGGGGCGCTGTCGCGAAAGGCGCCTCCCCACTGCTCCGTGGTACGGGAGGTGGCAGAAGATAGTATATTTGATAGCTCGTTGCTCAGTTCGTGGTCTCCTATATATATACTCAGATTCGCGCCGTTGGCGCCGTCCGCTGAGAGAGAAATGCGCGCGAAAGAGAGCATGCGACAGCGAGTGGCGGTTTCGTGCCGTTGGCGCAGACTGGGGCGCCTCAATACCAAACCCGGCTTTCAAGATTGGGACACGGTCTCCTCCGGCGCCATATTGGTCCTCGCCTCCACCCCGAAGGCGGCGTAAGCGCCGCCTTCGTGCACTTACGCAGGCCGTCGTGATTTTGTCGCAAACGCACAGATTCGCCCGCGAAAAGTGATTCAGAAGTTGGAATTTAGTAAAACGAATTAAGTGTTCTATCTTGTGATATATTCCCGAGAAAGCTTTAAACACAATATTGGTCTTTAAAAAGGAAGGTGTGTTCAGGAGCTCATATATCTATAGGCAACTCCAGAAGCCGTTGCTTGTGTTGTCAACACTGTCCAAATAAACAAAGATGGCTGTGACATTCCGGTACACGGCGGCTTTTGCGCTTGTACATAGGCTCACGTTTCTCGTTCGTGGCGTCGAAGCCAAAATGGTCCTTGCTGCCGATGACCTTATTTAGATAATTATTATTAGCCCAGCGAGTCGCATATTATTTGTTTACAGCGAAGCTGTTAAGGGCTGGTTCCCCCAGGATCGTCTCCGTGTGTAGACACAAAACTCCCCATACGTGGGCCGATCGCGAAGTAAGTGCAATACCGGGCCGGCCCCTGGTGGACGTGAAGCAGACGTGAAGCAATTTTCATGCGTGGGCCGATCCCGAAGCTAGTGCAATACCGGGCCGGCCCCCGGCGGAGGTGAAGCAGGCGTTAAGCACTCTCCATACGTGGACCGATCCCGAAGGTAGTGCAATGCCGCGCCGGCCCCCGGCGGAGGTGAAGCAGGCGTTAAGCACTCTCCAAATGTGAGCCGATCCCGAAAGTAGTGCAATACCGGGCCTACCCTCGGCGCAAGTGAAGCAGGCGTTAAGCACTTCCCATACGTGGGCCGATCCCGAAGATAGTGCAATGCCGGGTCGACCCGCGGCGGAGGTGAAGCAAGCGTTAAGCATGCACTCTCCATATGTGGGCCGATTCCGAAGATGGTGCAATACCGGGCCGGCCACTGGCAGGCCTGAAGCAAGTGTGAAGCACTCTCCATACATGCGCCGATCCCGAAGTTAGTGCAATGCCGGGTTGACCCGCGGCCGAGGTGAAGCAGGCGTTAACTACTCTCCATACGTGCACCGATCCCGAAGTTGGTGCAATACCGGGCCGACCCGCCGCAAAGGTGAAGCAGGCGTTAAGCACTCCCCATACGTGGGCCGATCCCGAAGTTAGTGCAAAACGGGCCGACCCCTGGCGGAAGTGAAGCAGGGGTTAAGCACTCTCCATACGTGCGCTGATACCGAAGATAGTACAATACCGGGTCAGCTCCCGGCGGAAGTGAAGCAGGCGTCAAGCACTCCCCATACTTGGGCCGATCACGAAGGTAGTGTAATGCCGGACCGACCCGCGGCGGAGGTGAAGCAGACGTTAGGCACTCCCCTTACGTGCGCCGATCCCGATGTTAGTGCAAAACGGGCCGGCCCCCGGTACAGGTGAAGCAGGCGTTAAGCACTCTCCATACGTGCGCCGATCCCGAAGATGGTGCAATGCCGGGCCGGCCCCCGGTGGAGGTAAAGCAGGCGTTAAGCACTCTGGGCCGATCCCGATGATAGTGCAATACCGGGCCGGCCCCCGGCGGGCGTGAAGGAGGAGTTAAGCACTTTCCATACGTAAGCCGATCCCGAAGCTAGTGCAATACCGGACCGGCCCCCGGCGGAGGTGAAGCAGGCGTTAAGCATTCTCCATAATTGCGCCGATCCCGAAGATAGTGCAATACCGGGCCGACCCGCGGCGGAGGTGAAGCAGGGGTTAAGCACACTTCATACGTGCGCCGATCCCGAAGATAGTGCAATACCGGGCCAGCTCCCGGCGGAAGTGAAGCAGGCGTCAAGCACTCCCCATACGTGGGCCGATCACGAAGGTAGTGTAATGCCGGACCGACCCGCGGCGGAGGTGAAGCAGACGTTAGGCACTCCCCTTACGTGCGCCGATCCCGATGTTAGTGCAAAACGGGCCGGCCCCCGGTACAGGTGAAGCAGGCGTTAAGCACTCTCCATACGTGCGCCGATCCCGAAGATGGTGCAATGCCGGGCCGGCCCCCGGTGGAGGTAAAGCAGGCGTTAAGCACTCTGGGCCGATCCCGATGATAGTGCAATACCGGGCCGGCCCCCGGCGGGCGTGAAGGAGGAGTTAAGCACTTTCCATACGTAAGCCGATCCCGAAGCTAGTGCAATACCGGACCGGCCCCCGGCGGAGGTGAAGCAGGCGTTAAGCATTCTCCATAATTGCGCCGATCCCGAAGATAGTGCAATACCGGGCCGACCCGCGGCGGAGGTGAAGCAGGGGTTAAGCACACTTCATACGTGCGCCGATCCCGAAGATAGTGCAATACCGGGCCAGCTCCCGGCGGAAGTGAAGCAGGCGTCAAGCACTCCCCATACGTGGGCCGATCACGAAGGTAGTGCAATGCCGGACCGACCCGCGGCGGAGGTGAAGCAAGCGTTAGGCACTCCCCTTACGTGCGCCGATCCCGAAGATAGTGCAACATCGGGCTGACCCGCGGCGGAGGTGAATGATGCGTTAAGAACTCTCGATACGTGCGCCGATCACGAAGATAATAGAGAGATTTAGTTTAGGGGACGCAAGGCGTTGGGGCCCCTAAACGCTTGGGTGCGTTTGCGTACGCAAGCCGAAACACGCTATAGTTTAGCGGCCTCAAACGCAAGCCGCAGTGAGGTCGCATGCGCTCGCAGCGCCATCAACGTCTGATCTTTGCTGCGTTATCATGTTTTAAAACATGAAACCAAGCCCATGAAGTTAAGCACATAAAACTATTCTTATTAAAAACAATTAATAGACAGGTTTAGCGTGTCCGGTATTCGGGTAAACGCAGGCGGAGCAGGTTGGGGCGTTGGGGCGGAGCCGTAAACGGGAGCGTCCTGCATGGTGCAGCCACCTGGTGGCGCAAAGCTCAAACAGACAAAAACAGCTAATATTGCAGTAACCAAGTGTATTTTACTTTGCTGCGGATGTAAACTTTTGGCAGCAACACGATTACGCCAGTGCCCAAAATTTACACCAGCAGCGAGGTAGAATAGACTTGGTTACAGCAATATTAGCTGTTTTTGTCCGTTTGAGCTTTACGCCACCAGGTGGAGGCACCATGTAGATCGCTCCCGTTTACTCCCCCGCCCCAGCGCCCTGTCCGCCTGCGTTTACCCAAATACCGGACACGCTTAACCTCTCTAATATATATAAAAACGACGTCTGTCGACACTTGGCTAGAGTGTACTAGAACATCTGAGTGAGACGAACGAGGCGCTCAAAGCGAGGCGCTGGCTGTGGAGAGAATAGAGGGCGCTGTGATCGAAGTGGATTGGCTGGGCGCGCCGGCAGACGCGGCGCAAGCTGTGCGCTGCGGCCCCTTCTGCGGCGTCTTGGCTGTACGGGTTGATTCTTTTTATTCAAACAGGGGTCATTGGCGCAGTACGGCACAAGATAGGCCCCGAGGTGTTTCGGAACGCTTGTAGTCGCTTGACCGTCCCCTCCGTGTGCGCGTCAGGCGAGTTGCAACTGCCGCGCACTCCACAAGTTCGCGTGTATGTCTGGCCTGGCAGCTTACACGGAGTCTACCATAACTTTTGTTCTTCGAATACTGATGAAATATCCGTCGTCATGGAAAGGTAATAAAAAAAAGTCCTTAACCAGACGATGTGTATTAGGCAGTGGAATCGCGAAAGCATGCTGTCAGCGCGAGAACGAAATAGATTTACGCGGAATGCATGGACGCGCACAAAAATAAAGCGCAGGAATGCGTTCGGGCGCGATTCCAAATGAAAGTCTGGAATCGCAGAGTCGAGAAATGTTACAAAGTCGGAGCGCTCAAGGGCCCCCGCGTACGCAAATCGCAACAGCTGAGTGCAAGACTGGGATTCGAACACCACTCAGCGCTCAGTTTACTTCTCTCTGAACCTTTTCGTTGTGAGCAGGCAGGCTATCACTGACCAAAGTTCTGTTGTACAAGCAAAATATTTTCTTGGTGTTGCACAAGGATGAATACATTTTTGGTTATGGCAATAAAAGGCCGTGAAACATGCCAATAATTGGACAGGAATGATGTATATTATAAACCACTGATGGCAACAACTCAAATGCAAAATATGTCAACATTTATTTCGCGAAAGCAACCAGCAGTACTGCTTGTCAGTGTCACAGACACCTGCGACGAGAGACACCTGCGACACCTGTCAGTGTCACAGACACCTTCAGCAACGAGTTTTCGCTTGAGGAATGTTCTGTACGTAATCTCGGTCGCACTCAGGCTGAACAGAACAGCCCTTTCAGAGGTCACCGTGCCAGAACTTGCTTCCAAGCTTGACAGTGCATAAACAGTGCCTTCGTAGTCGGAAAAATTATGCACTGACCAGTACGCTGAAGGGGTCGTCAGGTCCCTGAGATTGTTTGAGTCAAGAGCTGGCCATTGCGTGTACTCCACTGCCGACTCGTCGTCGCAGTTTCCACTGTCGTGCACGGCCGTAGGTACACTCGTGCAGGCTTTCTTCCTTTTGCAGCCCGGGCTTTCGAGCACGGTAGACGTGTCACGCTTGCGTGGTGCACGTTTCGGGGGTGCCTTTGAGCTCAAATACTTCGGCGTATTGGGCAAAAGCGTGGGCACTGCTTCCGGTGTGAGCGCGGGCACTCCGGGTGCGATTCTCACTTCTTTGCCGGCCACTACGTGCACGTAGTCACGAAGTATGTACCGTTCTTCAAAGTGCAGCTCACAAACTGCGCAGTTCTCATCCAGAGGCTTGTCAGCGCGATGGAGGTTCCGCTCCCAGGCTTTCCTTCGAACCGCATCTTTCGGGACGCTGAACAACGACAGCTTCTTCTCGGCTGGGACGCCCGCGTAGCCGGTGCGACATCCCGGTGCGTAGCAGTGACGATGCCTTCGATTAGGCATGCCACACACTGTGATGGTAACTGCAGGATAAAACAGTGATCACAAAAGAACGAGCTACGCAAAGAAAACCGCCGCCGCTAGCTGCTCGAGAACATTCCTGACGCTTCGTCTGCTCCGGCGCAACCCAATCCACTTCGACCGCAGCGCCACCGCAGCATTTTCAACGCGGAGCGCCTCACCTCCTAGCAAGCGCGGAGCCGGTTATTCGGCCCACTCGAAACCTTTCTAGTACACTCTAACTTGGCGAAAGATTTATCGGATTATCTGCCCGCTAGCTACTCGTAAGTTCTTGTACACCTCGAGAGTCACGCAGGTAACGTGACCGCTTAGGGGCAGCGATGTTTTCGGCCGCCCCAAGGACGCAAGTAGACGTAGCATGGACGTAGTGGCCTGCGCATGCGCAGTACCGTCGCCCCTAGTTTTGCGTACGCAAGCCGCTTGCGTCCCCTAAACTAAAGCTCTCTAATGCAATGCCGGGTCGATTTGCGGCGGAGGTGAAGCAGGCGTTAAGGGACCTTGAAAGGATGTTGACGATTTTCTACAAACGCACTGAGTCGTTAGAGTAGGTCCTTCTGATCATTAATTGACACATCTAAGTGCTCTGCGTAAAACGTGTAATTAATTATGAGACTTTAAAAATGCACATCGCTGCCGATCGCAGCACACTGCTCGGCGGAATGTTAAGCCGCCCCTACCTATACTGTACTAGAATAATTATTCTAGTACACTATACCTTTACCCATATGACGGAAATCGCCCAATGACGTCAGTGGGGCGAGCTGTCCGATTGGCTGACCAGGGCGCGTGATCGATAATTTTTCCAACTTTATGGTAAACAAATGATGTTCGTAATAGTTAGAATGTTAGTTCATTTGTTTTTGTAAAGAGAAAGTAACATAAAGAGAATCCACAAGAACAATTTTTCAATGCACTTGAGCACTTCCGGCACACAGCAAGTGTCGTCTGCTTGAGTTACAACGTGCTCCGTCTTTGATGAGAGGTCCGCCGTCAGTGTCGGTCTGTCTTTTCGCGAGCGCTATGATTCGACTTTGTTGCGTTGTGGACTGCAAACGTAGCGACTGGAAATATGTCAAGCTGTGACATCGTGTCCCTCTGCAAGGCAGCAGACGAGCGGACTGGCTGCAGCGCATCGGGCTGCCGCTATCCGATCGGCGCCAGGATTTGCGCGATTGCGGCCGTCACTTTACACCGGAAGATTACTAACGCAATAGCGTTTTCCGAGACCGGTATTAGGGTAAACGCAAGCGCAAGAAGACAGGGCCTGGCCGTGTCCCCTTGTGTGTCGTTTCAAGGGGATGAACAGAAGCGCTGTTAGGAATGGCCGTACGGGGTGACAACGTGCCAGCTTTCAGCCCGCTGCACGTGTTCCAATCCGGTCGGACGGGGCGCACTTCGGAGAACTGCGAATGGCCGGCAGCCACGTGGCGCGCGGTCAGCTCAGGAATGTGGTACTCGGCCGCGCCACCCGGGACAAAGCAGAGTTCTACGAAGCCCTCTGACGTCGGCTCCGGCCCTTTTCACCTGTGTGTATGTGCGGCACGTGTATGTGAGTCATCATCCTCCTCCAACAGCCCTCGCCCTCCTCCAAAAGGGCGGGTCATCTACGGTGACGACGAACGGTGACATCGAACGATGACTGGACGAACGTTTCCGTCCACTGGGACTCAAGGGGGGACCAAGGGCTTATAAGCAGCGATTGTCGGCTGCGAGAGTGTGCTCGTCGTCGGGAGCTGAGTGCTCGTTGTCATGCTAGAAATGTACTAGTGAGCTGTGTGCTCGTAAGCAGTTTGCTGTAGGTTAGTCTTGCGGGCTCCATATGGGAGTCACGCTAGACTGTCGATGTATGTCTTGCCTGAAATGTTAATGTGTAAATAAATCCTGTTCACCGAGTTCCTCTCAACGACCTTCAATTCCTTCAAATGGTGGCAGCGGCGAGATCGTCCGACGACTCCTACA
This sequence comes from Dermacentor andersoni, assembly GCF_023375885.2. NCBI lineage: Eukaryota > Metazoa > Arthropoda > Arachnida > Ixodida > Ixodidae > Dermacentor > Dermacentor andersoni. The sequence goes on along the minus strand of NC_092814.1, from coordinate 48,539,585 downwards.
TCTGCTTGACAGCGGTGGGATCGTCCGACAACACTTACAGCGCAAACGTGAATGGTCTGCACGGCGCAGCCACCTGGTGGCATAGAGCTCAACCACGCACAGTAGCAGTAACAAAATGTATTCTTCTTTGCTGCTGGTCTAAATTTTTCGCAGGAATGTAATAGTTAACACGTTTCTGTAAATGTTTAACATGTTTTACACTCGTTTAGAGCAATATTAGCTCTTTCTTTGGCTGGTTAAGCTCTGCGCCAACGGGTGGCTGGACCGTGGAGAACGATCAGGCAGCTCACGTACGTCTACGCTGAAGTTCCTTCATCAGCTTGACTTTATGCCTTCACCGTTCCGTCGAAAAGTTCAGCTATGTGTGATTACCGGAATACCAGACACGTTCGGCGCTACGACAGAACCCTCGCAACGCAAGCTGCTTCGGTAGCTCTCGCTTGGGGTCGACGGCCAAGCGGCTAGCGGAGAGGTTTCGCGCGGGCGGGGGCGGGCTCAAAAACAACCGGAAGTGGACGATGTGACGTCGCGCCGTGACGCAGAACCAGTGAAGGCGAAGCTTGGCCCCGATCACTCGGCGAACGAGTTGAGGAGGAAAAGCATGGATAGGGAGGAGGGTAACTTGTAATCGCTTGTAGCTCCATTAATACGTAACGCTTCACTTAAATTGTGGTGCGAATGTTCTACTTAAACTGTACCCTACGCGTCTACAAAATTTGTCCGAACCGTTTCAGGGGCCCTATAAGCAGTCCCCATACGTGGGCCGATTCCGAAAGTAGTGCAATACCGGGCCGACCCGCGGTGGAGGTGAAGCAGGTGTTAAGCACTCCTTACGTGGGCCGATCCCGAAGATAGTGCATTGCCGGGTGTTGGATACGGACCCTTCTCCTGGCATCACTCAAGTTCCCCGACGACATCCAATCACCGTCGCATTCCAATTATGGTGCGCCGGGCCGCGTCTACCACGTTCCCGGACCCGAAGACAGATTGGCGAGCCCCACATCATGCGCCGCACGTCGAGCTATTGTCTCCCCCCCCCCCATGCTTGACTCTTCCCGAAAGTGCAACGGGAGGCTGGTACGGTTCCAGGTAGCTGTTTTGCGGCTCTGGAAGGTCGTTTGAGAAAAGTCCGTCTCCTCTAGCTGAGCGCCTCCAGGCGCGGAGGTGACACCGAAGGCAAGTCAACCCTCGGACAATGGAACCCTTGGAGCGTCCCCATTGGCCGAATGTGACGACACTTGCACGGGCACGTTCCATTGGAGGAAAATGACGACACCTGAGCTGGCTCGACGATTGGCCGAAAATGACGTGGCCCCGAGAGACTGAAGGGGTTAAAAGCGAGAGACAGGGAGAAGAGTTTTTTTCTCGTTCTTGCCACGGGCCGCAGCGTCCGATTTGCTGCCGCCCGTCGATGACTTTATAACTGTTCATTACTTTGTGTTATTACTGTAAATAATGTAAATAGACCTTCAGTTCTCAATATCCTCCTCAACGTCGGCCAACTCCCGCACTCAACGTCAAGATCTAATACGGGCCGGCCCCCAGTGGAGGTGAAGCAGGCTTTAAGCACTCCACATACGTGGGCCGATCCCGAAAATAGTGAAATGCCGGGCCGACCTGCGGTGGAGGTGAAGCAGGCGTTAAGCACTCCCCGTGCAGTTCGCCATTAAGGGGCCCACATATACAGCTTCGCTGGTCATCACAGAGTGGAAGGGCACGGAGTTTCTTTAAAGACAAAGAACCTTTCACGCGAGCCGGAGGTTAAAAAAATTCGTCAGAGACACTTAAGACTGCTTACGTGTGGGAATGCGAAAGCAATATACCGGATGTATAGAGCTCCGAACGCCATGAACGTGCTCATGTTATACGCTCATGATGTTGCGCCACTTTTTCCCCATTGGCTGCGCCGTCGCGCCGTCTTCCATTGCACGCAAGGCACGGTGGGTTTGCTCCGGCGGCGGCTGCGTACACTCTTAAAGAAGTGCGCACCCAATGGGGCGTATCTTGTCCACAACGATAATCGTCATCTTCCTTGCTTGCGTTTCCTTTCATGAAAAGTGTGCGCTTGCTACTTTCTTGTCGGGAATGCTATGGCGTGCTGATAACGTGCATGCTGTTCGTGACCTGGAATTACGCGGCGCGCACCGTTAACGAAAGGAAATGCGGGCAAGATATTGATTGTTGTTGTGGGACAAGATAAGCACCAATGGGTGCAAACTTTCTGAAGAGTGTATGTTGCGGCCGAGCTCGGCCGCGCGGAACTTGAAAGCGATCTGCGATGGGGACAGAGTGCGCCGAGTGTTGATAGCTTCGTGTGCGCTGTGTTCTCGCCGCTTAGTTCGCGTTGAAACGAGAGGCAGCACGGTCAGTTCGCTCGCTGCTGCTACTTCCGCGCTTCGTCAGGCCAGCGTCTTGACAGCGTGTGTCCCCGGTCATCGAGTGGGATGTGTTCATATTTGCTTGTGCACGCGGACACCATGCTTGTTAATTTAGTTAGTAAGCGAATGTTTTACAAGTTTATACCACCCGTAGGACTACTGTCCTTACTTCGTATGGTTGTCTAATAATTTGCTATCGCAACCGATGCTTCGACTTTCGGGCGAAACTGCGTCTTTCTTTTTAATTTTTTTTGACAGACAACACAGTACACTTGCTTCTTTCTACTGTCAAATAATTGTTTATGGCTGTCTCCATTGACATGTGGCTCTATTATCTGCACATGCAAATGCATGGTACAAGTGCTGTTCCTACCAGTCTTACCAGCAAGGTGCTCCTTAAATTCTTGTAGAAGGTTTCTTCAGTTATATTACCATTGCAGAGCGAAAATGTGACCGCGGGGATGTGTTTCATTCATTTCTTGCAGATAGGCTGCTAACCGCGTCGGTAAGTCGTGGCTCGTTTATACGCACGTATCTCGCGGCACTCAATAACACAGACAATACTTGCTGTACCATAGTGCTTTTCGAACAGTAAAAGTACAAAAATAATGCAATATCTGCACTGATCACCAATGTGAGTTTTCACCTTCATAGTTAAAATTCTTGCACACTGAAGAAGGGTGCTCATTTGTTCCATTGCTAACACACTAACATTTAACTGCGACGCCGTTTTCGCATCACCGCATCTGGTCGAGATCTGTTCTCAGCATGTCATAGAATTAAATTATGGGGTTTTACGTGCCAAAACCACTTTTCTGATTATGAGACACGCCGTAGTGGGGGACTCCGGACCACCTGGGGTTCCTTACCATGCACCTAAATCAAAGTACACGGGTGTTTTCGCATTTCGCCTCCATCGAAATGCGGCCGCCGTGGCCGGGATTCCATCCCGCGAACTCGTGTTTAGCAGCCCAACACCATAGCCACTAAGCAACCACGGCGGGTAAGTCATAGAATACATAGCAAAAGGAATTGCGAAAATTGATCCATACAAACCCAAGTTATCAGTCAGCAAATTCAAAATACACGCAAAATGAGTTACCCTGCACCGATTTTTCACTTACCAAATGACGTTACATGGTGCTACCCATTAGCAGCTGCGCGTTAGCGGAAGTATAGTGATCTAGAACACCATAGCGGAAGCATGGAGGAAGGAAACTGAGGAGAGGCCCTACCCCCTCCGCGCGCTAGGAGAAAAGTGTGGAGGAAGTGACGTAGCAGGTTCTCCTCTTTTTTTGCTGATTTTTTTATTTCTTTGCCGTAGCGGCCACGCCTTTCGGGCCACAATGGCGGCTCTGTTTTGGTTCTGTGCGCTCACACGTGTTGCTCCGTAGGTTTCGTACCATGGCAAAGGCGCCGTGCGGGCAGGTTTGCGTTGGTCTCCGTGTTTTGTTGCGCTGCGTTATCTGGACCGTGCTCTCCCGGATGTTGCTGTGGCCAGGTGGGACAGGAGGAACTAAAGTTCGTGAAATGAACGCGCAGGCAACGCTGTACGCAATGTACCGCGCCACGGCAATGGCAACGGACGAAGGAATATCCGCGCGAAATTTTGCCCTCTGGCGAAATCATGCTAACGTGCTAACGATTGTTTAGTATTGCTGCGGAGCGCGCGGGTCCGAGCAGCACAGTTGCGCGCAGCGCGGAGTGGTTTCGCGACAAATGTAAACAAGAGAGGAGAGCTGGCCCGATAGGCGGAGCAACGCCATGAGCAACGCCAACTTCCGGCTTCACTTTAGCTTCACAAAGGGGGACGTCAGGGCCTCTCCTGAGTTTCCTTCCTCCGTGAGCGGAAGTCACCGTGCCACGGTTGCCAACCTGGAGGAAGGAAAACGTTAGGAGAGAGCATTACGTCACGCAGCCAGCCTTGACAAGTGGACACTCCGTGAAGCCCATACATTTGCTCAGTGGTGGCGCAACACGTGACCTCTTGCGTCGACATTTGGTTCCAATGGAAGCTGACCCTGGCAAAATTTAACAGCCAAACTCTCTCGAGTGAAGCTAGCTTAGCAGGACTATCAGTCATTGTTTGAGATATCATTCGCCCTAGTGAGATTAGAACTGGGCCGCTATTTTGTAGCGATGCCTTATGCCTTATTCTATGCTATTCTTATCATCCACCACACACGGGCCGCCTGATCGCGTTGATAATGTGGGCAGACCGTCGCTCTGACCAGTGGCCAAGCGCGAAAAGCCTGACAAAGCATAGAATCGGAAAAGGCATAGCTACAAAATACCGGCCCTGGTGAGGCTTATACAGTGCTGACTAATGGCCACATCCTCTGCTACAGAGGACTTCCAAATAAGGAGCAGTACGGAGTAGGATTCCTAATACATAAGGACATAGCGGGCAACATTGACGAATTCTACAGCATTAATGAGAGGGTAGCAGTAGTCGTAATAAAACTTAATAAGAGGTATAGATCAAAGGTAGTATAAGCTACGCTCTAACCTCCAGTCATGATGATGATGAAATATATCAGTTTTATGAAGATGTTGAATTAGCGATAAGAAAAGTGCAAGCTCGGTATACTGTAGTCATGGGCGACTTCAATGCAAAAGTGCGGGAAAGCAGGCTGGTGAAGAAGCAATTGGCAATTATGGCGTCGATTCTAGGAACACTAGAGGAGATGTTGGTAGATTTCGCAGAATTAAATAAGCTGCGTATAATGAACACCTTCTTTAGGAAGCGTAGGAACAAAAAGTGGACCTGGAAAAGCCCTAATGGTGAAACAAAAAATGAAATTGATTTCAAACTTTCTGCCGATCTCAGCATAGTGCAGGATGTAGAAGTGTTAGGTAGGTTAGTGAGGTCTACGATTCACCTCAATTTGAAGAGAGAAAGAGTAAAATTGGTCAAGAAAAAACAGGCCAACCTAGACGCAGTATGGGTAAAAGCAGCCCAATTCAGGCTGGCACTTGCGAACAAATATGCAGCCTTAGAACAGAGAGATGAAGATGACATGGAAGTAATGAATGAAACAGTAACTAGGCTGGGCTTCAGAAGCGAAAATTGAAGTAGGAGGCAAGGCACCAAGGCAACCAGTACGTAAGTTCTCCCAAGTAACAAAGGACTTAATAAAGAAACGACAAAGAACGAAACGGTCCAACTCAAGAGATCAGATAGAATTCGCGGAACTGTCAAAACTGATCAAAAGAGAAAATAAGCGATAGCCGAAATTATAACGTGAGAAAGACTGAGGAAGCACTAAAAGATGGACGCAGCATAAAATCAGGGAGAAGGAAACTTGGTATAGGACAAACCAGGATCTATGCACTGAAAGATAAGTAGGGTAATATCAGCAATCTCGAAGATATAGTAAAAGCAGCGCAAGAATTCTATACTGACCGGTACAGTACTCAAAGCAGCCACAATCCTTCCATTAGAATTAGTAATGAACAATTTACAGAGGTTCCTATAACTAGCGATGAAGTTAGAAGGACCTTAAGACTTGAAACAAGCAAAGGCGGCATGAGAAGATGGACTAGTGGTCGATTTAATCAAATATGGCGGAAACATCATGGTTGAAAAGCTTGCGGCCCTTCATACGAAATGTCTCACAACCTCGAGGGTTCCAGAGAATTGGAAGGATGCCAACATTACACTAATCCACAAAAAGGGAGACATTAAAGAATTGAAAAAATTATGGGCCCATTAGCTTGCTTTTAGTATTATATAAGATATTCACGAAGATAATCTCCAACAGAATAAGGGCAACTAGTCAACCAATGGAACAGGCTGGCTTCAGGAAAGGATACTCTACAATGGATCACATCCATGTCATCAGTCAGGTAATCGAGGAACCCGCAGAGTACAATCAGCCTCTCTATATGGCTTTCATAGATTAGGAAATAGCATTTGATTTAGTAGAGATACCAGCAATCAGAGTGGCACTACGTAATCAAGGAGTACAGGACGCTTACGTAAATATCTTGCAAAATGCCTACAGAAATTCCCCAGCTACCTTAATTCTCCACAAGTAGAAAGATACCTATAAAGAAAGGGGTCAGACAAGGAGAGACAATCTCTCCAATGCTATTCACTGCGTGTTTGGAAGAATTATTCAAGCTATTAAACTGGGAAGGTTTAGGAGTGAGGATTCAACGACGCAACCTTCTCTGTCTCGGCAACCTTCGGTTTGCAGATGACATTCCCCTGTTCCGCAGCACTGGGGACGAGTTACAATAAATGATTGAGGACCTTAACAGAGAGAACCTAAGAGTGGGGTTGAAGATTAATACGAGGAAGACAAAGATAACGATCAATAGCTGGTTAAGGGAACAAGAGTTCAGGATCGCCAGTCAGCCTCTAGAGTATGTGAAGGAGTACGTTTACCTAGGTTAATTACTCACAGGGGACCCTGGTCACGAGAAGGAAATTTAGAGGAAAACATGTGGGTTGGAGCGCCTACGGCAGACATTGCCAGATCCCGACTGGAAGCTTAACATTATCATTAAAAAGAAAGATGTACAATCAGTGCATTCTACCGCTGCTAACATATGGGACAGAAACTTGGAGACGGCCAAAGAAGCTCTAGAACAGGCTAAAGGACCGCGCAGAGAGCGATGGAACGAAGAATGTTAGGCGTAACGTTAAGAGGCAGGAATAGAGTGGTGTGGATCAGAGAGCAAACGGGGATAGCCGATATTCGAATTGGCATTCAGAGAAAAAAATGGAGCTGGGCAGGTCATTAATGCGTAGGTTAGATAACGGGTGGACAGTTAGGGTTACAGAATGAGTGCCAACAGAAGGGAAGCGCAGTCAAGGACGGCAGAAGACTAGGTGCGGTGATGAAATTAAGAAATTCGCAGGCGCTAGTTGGTATCGGTTGGCGCGGGAGAGGCCTTCGTCCTACAGTGGACATAAAATAGGCTGATGATGATGACGGTTCTCAGTAGCTATGCCAGTAGTTTTTTATTCAGTGCGCGCTTGTTCAGCTGCCCTGACGTGGCTCTGCCTGCAGAGCGGGAACACTAACACCAACCGCTTGACGTGTGATCACGCGTTGGGCCACCAGGTTTTGGCCTTAGTCGCGTTGCGCGGCGCTCGGTGCTCCCTCCTAACGTTTTCCTTCCTCCATGGTTGCCAAGCCTGCTCAGCCTGTTGGCGTTCCATGCATGTCCTCTGCGATCGGCTGGCGCGCGATCCAATCTCGAAGGCCATGGCGTCGCTTTGCTGGTTACAACACCCTCCGCGAGGCGGTAGTTGGCGCATCAAAGTGCTGGAAGGAAGCCGAAGAGACAATTTCTAAGCGCACAGCCACAGGCTCAGACGAGGCTCCCGTTAGGCTGATGAATAAACTAGGAACAAAAAGTAAGGATTTTCTGTTGAAAGCAGTAGAAAAAAAAACGGGCGAATACCAGACAGTTAGCAGCAAAGTAGAACTAATTTCTTTATAAAGGATATAAGGGGGAAGAGAATTCACTCAGATAGACCGTAGACCAATACATCGGTGATATGGATTTCTTTAGCTGCACCAAAATTTTAAAAATAGCCTGTGGCAGAAAGCACTTGAAACCCTTGATCTAAGTTACCTGATGAGGCGGCCAATACTTCTACGAGAAATCAAAAGGCTTAATTGAATAATTAGCATAATTACCCTAATTAAATTGCATTAATTACTATATAGCACATATTTCAATGTACGAATTATAACCGGTGAGTTCGCAAGGCGTACCCACTTGGAACGAATTCTCTGGTCTGCGCCAGTTTTTAGATACTAATTTTCAGTGTCCGACGAAATGTATTGGTGTTCCTGTTACTTTTGTGCTTCAATGCATAAAACAGCGTTTTATTTAATAACTGGAACGCCGTTGCATTTCGTCGGACACTTTGAAAATACCTCAAAACTGATGCACCCTAGAGAATTCGTTCCAAATGGATAGATAGCCTTGCAAACGCACGAGCTACAATTCGCAGATTAGATTATGTACCGTAAAATAATTAATTTAGAAGATAATCTGCGTAGTTATTTTATTTAATTAAGTATTTCGATTTCTCGTAGAACTAATGGCAGCCTTATCGAGTAATTTAGATCAAGGCCTAGAATTTTGCTACCTGCCACACAGAATTTTTAAAAAATTTGGTGCAGCTAAAAAAACATCCTGTATATAGCTTAATTAGCTATGCAGGCGACTAAATTAAAGCTGAAAGCACGGGCTGAGAATAATGGCATTTTGGGAGAACTTTAGAATGGCTTCAGAATAGGTAGGCGTTTGGACGACAACTTATTTGTTTCTACTCAGTGTATCGAAATATCAAGAGTAGAAAGCAGACTGTTATGTTGTCTTTTTAGGCATTACAGGAGCGTGTGGCAACATAGACCGCAACATGTGGGATATTCTGGAAGCGGCATGCTTAGGAAACGACTCTATACAGCTTTTGAGGGAGATTTACCTAGAAAATACCGTTTGCGTTGAATGGGAAGGGAGGAGGAGAGAGGAGAATGTTGTCATCACCAAGAGATTGAGACAGGGGTGCCCTTCATCCCCGCGCTGTTGTTTATAACGTACAAGGTAGTGATGGAAAGGGCGCTATAAGGAATCGATATCAGGTGTAATCAATAACAAACAGGCGGGCACGATAGTGGAGTAGCAGTTTCCAGGATTTTTTTATGCGGACGACATTGTGTTGTTTGCGAACCGGCAAGGTGGCATAGGCGCCGACTACGGGGGCGGGGGGGGGGGGGGGGGGTGGTAGTTGGTACTCCCTGTATAATTCACTCAGTAACCGAAACGAGGCCAAGCCGGATTCACTCGAAATCAGAGTCAACAGCAGTCATGTGCAGCAGCGCTTATACTCGGGCTTACAGTATATATATATATATATATATATATATATATATATATATATATATATATATATATATATATATATATATATATATATAATACTGCTTCGCCTTTCCGGAGAAACTGCAGTCTCTCTCTCTGTCTCGTCCGCATTTCTTTTCTTTAACGCGGCGAGCCGGCTACTTCCAAGTCATGGACGGCATGCCCGTTATCATGCAGCATTGCAGAGTATTCTCGACAGGAAAGTAGCGAGCGGAGCGTTTACAAGGAAGGGAACGCAAGCGAGACAGATGACGATTATTGTTGTGTGGCAAATATACACCCCACAGGGTGTACATTTGCTTAAGAGTGTAGAAAAGTGTAAGTTATCTTACACTCATAGACAAAGGTACACCCTGTGGGGTGTATATCTGCCACACAACGATACACTCTAAGAACAGTTTACACCCTTTGGCGTGCCCCTTCTGCCACACAAGAATAATCGTCATCTGCCTTGATGCGTTTCCTTTCTTGAACGCTGCGAGCCCGGAACTTTCCAGTAACGAACGGCACACGCGTTATCAGAAGGGGCACTCCAAAGGGTGTAAACTGTTCTATGCTGATAACGCGCGTGCCGTTCGTTACTCGAAAGTTCCGGGCTCGCAGCGTTAAAGAAAGGAAACGAATCAAGGCAGATGACGCTTATTGTTGTGTGGCAGAAGGGGCACACCAAAGGGTGTAAACTGTTCTTAGAGTGAAATCGTCATCTGCCTTGCTTGCGTTTCCTTTCTTGAAAACGCCGCGCCCGCTACTTTCCGGTCGGGAATGCTGTCATGCTGATAACACGCATGCCGTTCGTTACTGCGAAGTACCGGGCTCGCAGCGTTAAAGAAAGGAAATGCGGACAAGACAGATGACGTTTATTGTGTGGCAAGGTACGACCCAAAGGGTGTAATTTTGTTTTAGAGTGTACACTCTTAAGCAAAATGACACCCTTTTGCCAAACAACGATAATCGTCATCTGTCTTGTCCGCATTTCCTTTCTTTAACGCGGCGAGTCCGGTACTTCCCATTACGAACGGCATGCGCGTTATCAGCATGAAATAGCATTCCCGACAGGAAAGTAGCGGGCGCGGCGTTTTCAAGAAAGGAAACGCAAGCAAGGCAGATGACGGTTATTGTTGGGTGGCAGATATACGCCCCAATATACGAAGTCTTTCGTTCAGGGCTGTGTTGACCAACATGGTCCAGTGCGACAACGCCGTAAAAAATTTTCTCTACATATCCCGTGTGGCGCCCAACAAAGATGGTAGACCTTGTATAGAAATAGTGGCGCACCTGCAGCTAGCGTCCAGAAAGATGTTCTTCACTTGCAGAACATTGTTCTAGGTAGTAGAGCCAGTAGAGCTGAATGCTGTACGGTTTTTGTGCTTGTCTGACCTTCCTGTTTTACCATGTTGCATAGAGCCGCACATTCTTGGTTGCGCTTCTGTCGGGCATCGCGCGCTTGAAGCACAAAACTACGGCCGGGTGTAAAGTAGGGGTTACTTTCGTTCGATTCTATTCCGTTATCATCCACCACTACCCTTTTCTCAGTGCTTACACTCTTAGGCAAAGTTACACCCTTTGGCTTGCCCCTTCTGCCACACAACAATAAACGCTATCTGCCTTGATGCGTTTCCTTTCTTTAAAGCTGCGAGCCCGGAACTTTCCAGTAACGAACGGCACGCGCGTTATCAGAAGGGGCACTCCAAAGGGTGTAAACTGTTCTATGCTGATAACGCGCGTGCCGTTCGTTACTGGAAAGTACCGGGCTCGCAGCGTTAAAGAAAGGAAACGCATCAAGGCAGATAGCGATTATTGTTGTGTGGCAGAAGGGGCAAGCCAAAGGGTGTAACTTTGCCTAAGAGTGTAGGTCGAAGCGCCATCCTCTTTTAATAAGTGTTCGTTCACTGTAATTGCTAACTGACGAATCGCGAAAAGGGCGAAAATAGAAAACAAATTATGCGGATCCCACGCACTGTAGGAATCGACGTAAGCGACGATTTCTGTTCTGTTTGCTTTTATTGACAATAATTAGCGGTGAAGTTGACGGCAAACGTTTAATTCCTTAAGCGTTTAGTTCAAAACGAGAGTGGTGACGATGTTAAACGCTACCTTGCGTGCACCACTGCTGTTTTTCTGCGTAGTACACAGATCACACAACAAGACGTGCTTGTTTGAGGAATTCTTGTGCGCCATTGTTCGTAACTTCTGAGAAGGTTAACACTGTCATTGTCTCACATGGCACATCGCATCGTGGCAGAAGTAATAAACTTTAATTGAATTATGGTGCTGTACGTGCCAAAACCACAAACGGATTATGAGGCACGCCATACGTAGTGGCGGACTGGATTAATTTGGACAACGTGGTGTTCTTTAACGTGCACCTAAGTACACGAGCGTTTTTCTTTTCCCCTCCCGTCGAAATGAGACTGCCGCGGTCGCGATCAAACCCGCGACCTCGAGCAACGCCACAGCCGCAAAGCTTAACGGAACGGGCACAGTGTTGATTTGACGCGCGGCTGCTTCCGTAGTGTCGTCGGGACGCTACAGTGCCTCAATAAAGAGCTTTATATTAGGGGGACGCAAGCGTTGGCAGTGGCGTACCAACTATTTCTAGAATGGGGGGAAAGGGGGGGCCAACCGTAGACGATCTGACCTCTCTCTCTCTCTCTCTCTCTCTCTCTCATATATATATATATATATATATATATATATATATATATATATATATATATATATATATATATATTGTGAATTAGTATTACAATAAGTCAAATAGCCTGGAAATGCTTCTGTAAGTTATATTGTTGTGCCACACTGTGTGCCTGTATCGAGGCAACAGGCGCTCCCCCCTTCCCCTCCCCCTCATTCTTCTGAAGTGGTTGCCCTTGTGACAACCTGCAAAGTTCCTCAAAACTGCCAGCCCCTTTCCGTGGGTCTAACTGAGGAGTTCGGGGGCACAGAGCACTTCGACAAATCCACTGACAGCCTTCAAAATTCCACAGAACTGCTGTCCTCTTGCCGTGGAGACCGGTGGTATGCACCTAGGACTTCTGCGACAAAAGAAGGCGATGCGGTTGACGTCGGTACAGGTCTTGCCTCGTTCCTGCCAAAGGGATTTAAGGCAGAACCGGCCCATTGTTAGAGAGATAGTCGCCACCAGCCGCCCCATCGGTCTGGTGCGATTATGTACATACTGTATAAAGCTTTTCATCTCCTCTTCGTCCGCTTCAAGAATCCGTTGTCGTCTTCGACGCCGAATCGCAATAGTATTTATATTTAACAGACAGGGACCTATTTATCACTCACACATGGTGAACCACAAGGCCCCAAAATTATCTGAATTTGAATTTATCTCTTGCAACTAGGTATATAAAATCTCCAAGATGATACAGGGACAAAAGGCAATGAGTGCCCCACAGTTGACCTGGATCCCGCCCAGTAGCAGCAGTACAGTGCACATGAATGCAAACTTGCTACAGAAAATATGAATAATTAAACAAAGAATTGTGATTATTGTTTAAATCTACAGCGTAAATTAATCGCTAGTTTAAGTAATAGTATTGTCGAGGTTATGTGCAATGAAGTACACTCAACATAAATTACTTGCAATATTCACACACAAAAAAAAAAAATTGACTCGCCATCCCGGCCCTGCAACAGTGGTCCTCCAGCGAAGCTGTTGAAAACCACCACTACAACTGCTGAGAGGGTTATGCAATGGTTTATTGTTTTATAATCCCCCTACCCCCACTCAATTACCTCTAGATTTGATATCTGTTGAGTTCACAGTTCTTCCAGGGCAACGGGATAAATTCCTTGTTTGCAAAGCACATTCATGAAGCACCGGATAGCTTACATGCGTAATAACCTAGAAATGTCATAATTAGTGCCCTATCTCTGAAGTTTACCTACATTTTGCACATAATGCACTCTTTATTTTCGGCAAATATAAGCAAAATATCTTTTTCACTGAGGACATCACTGAAACTAAGATGGAATATGTTATGACGCCTGAAAATAGGGAAAGAAAAACGATGGCTCATTAATAATTCGCAACGCTTTTAACAACACCAGGACCGTAAAAATTTTGTCGCACACTGCAGTTACCATGTGCACTGTAGTAATGGGCAACTTTAATGCAAAAGTGGAGAAAAAGCAGGCTGGTGAAGAAGCAATTGGCAACTACGGTGTCGATTCTAGGAATGCTAGAGGAGGTATGCTGGTAGAGTTCGCGGAAAGGAATAAGCTGCGAGTGATGAACACCTTCTTCAGGGAGAGTAGCAACAGAAAGAGGACCTGGAAAAGCCCTAATGGTGAAACAAGAAATGAAATAGACTTGATACTTTCTGCCAATCCCAGCATAGTTCAGAATGTAGAAGTGTTAGGTAGGGTAAAGTCTAAGTAGGGTAAAGTCTAGAGAAACAATAAAATTGGTCGGGAAAAAAACAGGCCAACCTGGATGCAGTATGGGTAAAAGCAGACCAATTCAGGCTGGTACTTGCAGACAAATATGCAGCCTTAGAACAGAGAGATGAAGATGACATAGAGGTAATGAATGAAACCATAACTAGGCTGGCTTCAGAAGCAGCAATTGAAGTGGGAGGTAAGGCACCAAGGAAACCAGTAGGTAAGCTCTCCCAAGTAACAGGACCTAATAAAGAAGCGACAAAGAATGAAAGTGTCTAACTCAAGAGATCAGATAGAATTTGCAGAACTATCAAAACTGATCAGTAAGGAGAAAATAAGGGATATTCCAAAATTATAACGTGAGACTGAGGAAGCAGTAAAAAAATGGACGCAGCATAGGACAAACCAAGATGTATGCACTGAAAGATAAGCAGGGTAATATCGGCAACCTCGAAGATATAGTAAAAGCAGCCCGGAGAATTCTATACTGACCTGTACAGTGCCCAGAATAGCCAAGATACCTCCATTGAAAAAAGTAATGAACAGGTTACAGAGGCTCCTTCTATAACTTGCGATGAAGTTAAAAGGGCCTTAGCAGACATGAAATGAGGAAAGGCGGCAGGAGACGATGCAATAACAGTCGATTTAATCAAAGATGGAGGAGACATCGTGCTTGAAAAACTGGCGGCCCTTTACATGAACTGTCTATTGATTTCATTGGTCCCAGAGAACTGGAATAACGCCAACATTATACTAATCCACAAAAAGGGAGACGTTAAAGAATTGAAAAATTATAGGCCCACTAGCTTACTTCCAGTATTATATAAAATAATCACCAAGATAATTTCCAGTAGAAGAAGGGCTACACTGGACTTCATTCAAGCGAGGGAACAAGCTGGCTTCACGAAGGGATACTCTACAATGGATCATATCCATGTCATCAATCAAGTAATCGAGAAATCCGCAGAGTACAATCAGCCTCGAAAAGTAATTTGATTCAGTAGAGGTACCAGCAATCAGAGGCATTACGTAATCAAGGAGTACGAGATGCTTATGTAAATATCTTGCGATATATCTACAAAGATTCCACAGTTACCTTAATCCTCCACAAGAAAAGTAGGAAGATGCCTATAAAGAAAGGGGTCAGACAAGGAGACACAATCTCTCCAGAGCTATTCACTGTGTGCCATCGAAGAAGTATTCAAGCTATTAAACTGGGAAGGCTTAGGAGTGAGGATCAATGGCAAATATCTCGGCAACCTTCGGTTTGCAGATGACATTGTCCTGTTCGGCAACACTGGGGACGAGTTACAATAAATGATTGAGGAGCTTAACAGAGATGGTTCTCGAGGTGAACAGTGGTGGCAGCGGATGCTGCACAGTGAAGTGCTGGTGGACCAACTCAGGGCTGTCCAGAGGGCCCGTGTGACGGCAGAGGGGCTCGGCCTCTCTGTACCGACGTGGGAGCAGCTCGCATCAATCCCAGACTGATCCCTCAGGACCTAAATAAAGTTCTTCATACCATACCATAACAGAGAGCATATAAGAGTGGGGTTGAAGATTAATACGAGGAAGACAAAGATAATGATCAATAGCCGGACAAGGGAGCAAGAGTACAGGATCGCCAGTGAGCCTCTAGAGTCTGTGAAGGAATACATTTACCTAGGTTAATTACTCACAAGAGACCCTGATCACGAGAAGGAAATTTCCAGAAGAATAAAATTGGGTTGGAGCGCATACAGCAGACATACTCGGACCCTTACTGGAAGCTTACCATTATCACTAAAAATAAAGGTGTACAATCAGTGCATTTTACCGGTGCTAACATATGGCGCAGAAACTTAGAGACTAACAAGGAAGCTCGAGAACAAGTTAAGGACCGCGCAAAGAGCGATGGAACGAATAATGCTAGGCGTAACGTTAACAAACATAAAGAGAGCGGTGTGCATCAGAGAGCAAACGGAGATAGCCGATATTCTAATTGACATTAAGAGAACAAAATGGAGCTGGGCAGGTCATGCGTAGGTTAGATAACCGCTGGACCATTACAGTTACAGAATTGGTGCCAATTAAGAGAAGGGAAGCGCAGTAGAGCACGGTAGAAGACTAGGTGGGGCGATGAAATTAGGAAATTTGCAGGTGCAAGTTGCAATCGGTTGGCGCAGGACAGGGGTAATGGGAGATCGCAGGAAGAGGCCTTCGTCCTGCAGTGGACATAAAAATAGGCTGCTGCTGATGATGATGATATTCACTATGCAGCAGACACAGTGACGGTTGGCTGACACACGTGTTGCCTTATTTCTTTATTAAGAAGGCTTCCATAATCCCCCATGTTAAATTGTTATCGTGCCTGAAAACACCCGAGACGTCCGAAAGACCCGGTTCATGCCCGCGTTCACGGAAATGTAGTGCATGAGAATACTGCCCTTCAGCGAGCTATGGTGCTCACTGAGCCGAAAGTTTAAACACCGACCTATTTGTCCAATGTAGCATCTTCCGCAGAAAAAAGGACTTGTACACAACCATCCGTTTACAGGGAACTAATTGTATCCTGTGTTTTGATGCGCATCCAGTGCATATTTAATTGGACGTTCCTTATTCTCCAGGCGCTTTTGTAAAGCTGGGTAAATAAATTGCACTCAGCCTATTCTTGGTCGAATAAAAAAAAAGCAACAAAAAAACACATCGACTATGTGTCGGGCCACCACTGTTTTTCAGGCAGTGTGAAACCCCATGATTATAAAGAATAACCACAAAAGGCTTTTTTCTGTTCTTCAACCAGGTCATTGCTTGGCTTATTTCTGCTTTCCGCCTTAACCATCTTTATGGAAACAATCACAGAATCCGGATATCCTGCCTCACGCAACTTGCCAACCTAAGTGAGGGACATGCAATTGCTATCGCAATAAAAGAACAAGATAGATGATCGACAATGACTGTTGAGGGCAGTGGCGTAGCCAGGGGTGGCACTGGCACACCGGGCACATGACCTCCCCTCCCCCCTAAATTTGTGTTAGCATGCGGCCTTCTCAGCACCCCCCCCCCCCCCCCCCTGAAATGGGTGCCCCTTCAGAAAAAAAAAAAAAAATAGTTCTGGCTGCGCCACTGGTTCACTCTTAAAAAAGTTCGCACTCTTCCCACAACAATAATCGACATCTGCTTTGATTGCGTTTCCTTTCTCGAAAACTCTGCGCTCTCTACTTTCCTCTCGAGAATGCTATGTCACGCTGATAACACGCATGCTGTTCGTGACCTGGAAGTACCGGCCAGCAGTGTTAAAGAGAGGAAATGCGGGCAAGATAGATGATTATTGTTATGGGACAAGATACGACCCAAAGGGTATAAACTTTTTTTAAGAATGTTAATGAGGGACAAATATTCATCGCAAAGGCTGTTTTATAGTGTATACAAAACGTTACTACACTCTTAAGCAAAATTACACCCTTTGGGTCGTATCTTGCCACACAACAATAATCGTCATCTGTCTCGTCCGCATTTCCTTCCTTTACCGCTGCGAGCCCGGTACTTCCAAGTGACGAATGGCATGCGCGTTATCAGCATGACAGAGCGTTCTCGGTAGGAAAGTAGCGAGCGCAGTGTTTTCAAGAAAGGAAACGAAAGCAAGACTGATGACGATTATTGTTATGTGGCAAGATACGACCCAAAGGGTGTACATTTCTTTAACACTCTTAAAACGGTTGCACCCTTTGGGGTGTATATTTGTCCCACAACGATAACCGTCATCTGCCTTGCATGCTTGCGTTTCCTTTCTTAAAAACTCGGCGCTCGTTACTTTCCTGTCGAAAATGCTGCGTCACCCTGATAACGGGCAAGCCGTTCGTGACTGGAAAGTGCCGGCCTTGCAGCGTCAAAGAAAGGAAACGCAAGCAAGACAGATGACGATTATCGTTGAATGATTATCTGCCTTGCTTGCGTTTCCTTTCTTTAACGCGGCGAGCCCGGTACTTTCCAGTAACGAACGGCATGCGCGTTATCAACATGACATAGCATTCCCGACAGGAAAGTAGCGGGCGCGGCGTTTTCAAGAAAGGAAACGCAAGCAAGGCAAATGACGATTATTGTTATGTGGCAGATATACACCCCAAAGGGCGTGAACTTTTTTTATAGTGTTGTGTGGCGAATATACAACCCAAAGGATGTAAACTTTTTTAGAGTGTTGTGGGACAAGATAGGACCCAAAGGGTGTAAACTTAAGAGTACATAGTAGCTATGCGTAGCGTTAAGTTATGGTGGCTATGCCACCATAGCTTAACGCTACCGTCTCAGTTTAGCGTACGTGGGCAAAGTTGGCAGGTTGCCACGCCGGTTTAATGGTATACGGTTTTGCTATACTCCAAAAACAGTTACCCGCCGTGGTTGCTCAGTGCCTATGGTGTTGAACTGCTGAGCACGAGGTCGCGGGATCGAATCCCGGCCATGGCGGCCGCATTTCGATGGAGGCGAAATGCGAGAACACCCGTGTGTTTAGATTTAGGTGCACGTTAAAGAACCCCAGGTGGTCAAAATTTCCGTAGTCTTCCACTACGGCGTGCCTCATAATCAGAAACTGGTTTTAGCACGTAAAACCCCATAATTAAAAAAAATACAGTTGCACCCTTTGGGGTGTATATTTGCCATGCAACGATAATCGTCATCTCTCTTGCCTGCATTTCGTTTCTCTAATGCATGCGGGTTATCGGCATGACAGAGCATTCTCGACAGGAAAGTAGCGAGCGCAGTGTTTTCAACAAAGGAAACACAAGCAAAGACATATGAAGATTGTTGTGTGGCAAATATACACCCCAAAGGGTGCAACTGTTTTTAGAGTAGTGTACGCTAAAGACAGCGTACAGACATTTTTCTCCTGAAGTCGTGAAGCACACAGATAATTTTATTTAATTTCTTTCGCGTGCATCTGCACACTCAAGAAAACGAACTATAGTAGAGCCATGTTTCTTTCCAATGGTGTTTTAAATATGCATGATGCTCAAGAAATGTGCTACTTGGCAGTAAGAGTATATTGTACAGATGGCTTGTTTCGAATCAACATTATTCGAAATGCTAACTGGTTGAAGTAATCTGCTCAAGGCGTGGCTACCTGAACTAATGGAAAAGCCGATAGTTGAATCCAGAAAGACTGCAATATACGATATAATGGGCACACATTTTTTTTTTTTTTGTCAGTCTCGACTTATTCTGCAGTTTATATACATCGGCAGTCAATTGCCATTTCCAGGCGGCCTCCCTCCCAAGGGCTCAGCGGGCTAACCATAGCCCAATGCCGTTTAGCTTCGGTGATCCGATAAGAACTGGCTCACAGACAGCTCGCTCGGCCCGAACACAGTGGAGCGCATACAGGATGTTTCACGTAACTTGAACTAAGGACATTAAAAAAGTGGCTAACCGCAGCTGGATGAAACTAGCGATTCATGGTTTGCTGTGATGTGACACTCCTCAAAGTATTTCTTTATATTCCGCTTAATTAGTTAAAACTGGTCAATTATTCAAAAATTTTAATACTCACTTTAGGGACAAGGGTGCATTTCGTTACGTTGTAGAGGTGGTTCAGAAATGACCAATTCAATTTTTTGTGACAACGTATACGTGATGCGTGGCGATTTTTTCCGGCGTTTAAACAAAGCCCACGAAATATGAAATAAAACCACGTGACTGAATCCTCATGCGCTATCATATTGCAGCGCTCTCAACTGTGCTTCGAGCCTATCACTTATCAGGGATGACGGTGCTCCCTTTCCGTGTGCCACCGTCAAAGACGCTGACGCACTGTGAAGCCGATGCCTAGAGCCATGGCCGCTCACTTCGCCACGGTCCGCGCGCACGATTCATTCGCACGAAGCACGGTTGAGAGCGCTGAGAACGCGTGAGCGCAGTCACGTGCTTTCATTTCATATTTCGCGGCTTTCTTTAAAGGGACACTAAAGTGAAAAATGATTTCTTACAAAAAAAAAAAAAAAAAATATGGGGTTTTACGTGCCAAAACCACTTTCTGATTATGAGGCACGCCGTAGTGGAGGACTCCGGAAATTTCGACCACCTGGGGTTCTTTAGCCTGCACCTAAATCTAACTACACGGGTGTTTTCGCATTTCGCCCCCATCGAAATGCGGCCACCGTGGCCGGGATTCGATCCCGCGACCTCGTGCTTAGCAGCCCAACACTATAGCCACTCTGAGCAACCACGGCGGGTAAAAAATGATTTCTTCTGCATCAGTAAATTACCGTTATACAACACCAAACACACCACTCTTAGAATAAGACGTTTGGTAAGCCAGAAAAAGCGCAAGAACGAGATACGGGTGGCGACGCCTACTTAAGTTCCCGCACCTGGGGGCTGTGACGTCTTGGAGTTTGATGGAATCTTCTAGGGCTTACTAATTATATATAGCGGTACAGATTGACTACATCGTGTTCTAAAGGAACCAAATATTAAACATGGCATGTTTCGGGAACCTTTATTCAGCCAACGCGGCCCAAATGCGAAAACATACTTTGGAATCCCTGACGTCACGCTGACGTACCGGCGCTGGGGTTTTGGCGCGAAATTCAAATACTGATACTTGAACCTTCATTTTCTCATCTAATAATCAAACTATTTTTTTGAAATAACTGCCTGCAGGTTCTTAAACAATGCTTCATTAGTCTGAACTGATTTATTGTTTCGCTTTAGTGTCCCTTTAAAGGCCGAAAAAAAAATCACCACATAGCATATATGTTGCTGTAAAAAACTGCATCCGTTGTTTCTGAATCCCCTCGATCTACAACGTAACATACGAAACGCACTTGGCCATAAAGTGAATATTAAAAACTTTGCATGCATAACTGATCTTAGTTAAGTAATTAAGCAGAATATAAAAATAACTCGATGGAGCGCAACATGACGGTAAACCATATGTCATTGGTTTCATTCAGCTGTGGTTAACCACTTTAAAAATCCTTTCTTCAAGTTACGTGAAACACCCTGCATATGCGTTGGCAATCTCAGAGGTCATAATCTCTGAGGGCCGCATAGAGAATGTGCCATAATGCCGCAGAAAGTATAGATGCAGCCGCGTAAGAGATCCAGCAGCAGTGTGTTATTGTAAAAGCAAATGCGCCACATTTCTCCAAACGGACTCTTCCTTCAAGTATTAATGGGGAGTGCACTTTCTTTATCAATATAACAAATCATAAGACATCAATAGGAGTGATTTCACATCTTTACAGTGGTAGTGCCAAGTACCAATCCTTTCAAATGTTTACATTCTTTTCTTGTACCAAAAGCCATGTACTCAATAAAAAATACACTCGGGACATAATCTTGGAACCACTGATAGGTCAAGCGAGGGGATTATACTGCATCCCCCCCCCCCTATCCTTTTTTTTTTTCTCACACATGAGTGGATCTTGGTATATATGGTGAGCAGAAAATTTGTGCACTGACAAAATTGAACACACAGTCAGCTCTCAATCCCCTCCCAACTCCCAACCCCCTCGATGCTACCACTGGATCCACTCCTGCAGCACCACTAATCTGTCACTTCAGTTTGACTTGAATGTGTACGTGCCTCACTGTTTTCCAGTATTTAGGACATGCTGAGTCACCTAATGGAGAGAATACTCCTGTCCAGTCAGCACAGAGGCAACACACTTTAATGGTGGGCTTGACCTAGTGATGGTAATTTCGCAGTCAGCTTCAAATAAATAGAATTATCTCTATATCATGACCTGTAATGAAGCTTTAATTACCATGAATGTACAACATTATAGTGCAATCACCAACTCCCAAGTTATTACAAAATTAAATGAGACAAAAACAAAGCAGCTTCTTTTCCAGCAGGTCCAGCATATTTTATAGTTTACAGCATCGTACCGTTTGAAAGAATAAAGCACAATTAATAAAACTCTCAATGTAGTTACAGTGTGAAAAGATCATAGTGCACCAAGATCAATAAAATTTTGTTGGTAAATTTTTTGGGGGCTTTAATGGGTTAAAAGCCTTATTAGGCAGTAGATGTTGAATACAGTGTACTAAGCTTATTGTTTGAGCCAATTTTGCCACAATACAGCTGCTATGCAAATCTCAAAATGAACTTCCTTAGAATACAACCCACAACATATATTAGTTCAGTAAAAGGGATAGGCTTGTATTTGTCTGCTTTGTTCTGGTTTTGTCATAAACCACAGTGCATGATTGTTTTGGACAAACTGGGCAAATGCTGTTCCACGTAAGCTATTATACAACGCCTACCATTGAAGTCACCTTTGCATGAAATCTGGGCATGAACAAGCAAATTGTAAAGATGGTAGAAGCATGTGTGACTTTCTCCACTAGCTATGCCTTTTTTGGCATAGTTAATCACTGAATGCCTTGCAAGTGGGAAAGCCTGTGGGGAATGCAGATTCCACAATACAAAAAAAATCTAATAATCTAACCAATGCGAAAGACTTTGCTCTGTTCATTTTCACTATAACAGTAACATCATGCACATACCATCTTTAGATGTGGTAGGCGAAACTTTCAGTAAAGCCACATTTCCAGCTAACACAGTCTAGTCTTTCATGGTGCAAATGAAACCATTTCTTAATGCTGTCTCTAACAGTTACTATGCATGCAGTCTATACCTGCTTCCTTCTACAGCCTTCTCCCCGACAGATTTCAGCCAGCTGTTGCCCCTAAGAGCCAGCAATGACGTTTGTTGAAAGGTGGTGGCTCACAGACTACACAGCAGAAATATATGTGTACTTGCGCCAGCGGGAGCGGCGACGGATGACCTACAAATGTCAGTCACCTCAGCTCCGCTACCGGAGATCACTTGTGACCTTCATCAGTGACATCTGCGGCCGCATGGACTTCTGTGTCCTGGTCAAGCATCTCTCTGTGCACCTTTTGGATTTCTACATGGATAGCCACAATGTTGGCGCAGAGCAGCTACAGCTTCTTGCTTTGGGCTGTATTGTAGTTGCAGGTTAGCACCTGTTGTGACAGACGTCAACTAGTATAACCTAGCAATGTTACGTAGCTAGACTTGCTCGCCCTATCGTCATGAAGTGACACATCGTAACATAGGTGGGCTTGCAAAGTTGCATAGATTAAATGAGTTAATTGGCTCACATTATTGACTTTTAATGTTGTAAATGCCAGAAATATGCCTATATTCTAGACTAATAGGTTACTGAACACAATTTTCTGTTCAGTGTGTGCACCAGAGTTTAGGGACTACAAGGGTCACTTCTAATGTTATAAAACTATGTGCTTCAAGGGCTTCAGCATACTATGTGCAGTAAACTTTATTTATTATATTACAGGCATAAAAAGGTATGTTTCATTGTAGATTAGCAGGATGTTAATTGCTGATTAATGTAATTAAGTAGCTTTTCTTATATATGGCAGCTATAATGAAATGTGCTGGAGATTATTTTCTGTGGCCTCGGTATTCTGCGGAAGTCGCCATGCAGTGTGAAATGAAAGCCAGGAATGCCAAGATATGTATGGAACTTGGGATGCTGTATTATCATCATTAGCATAAGCTGACAAGTTAGTGACAGATAAATAACGTAGGTACTTATCTTTTGTCAGCGTTTTTCCTTCCCAAAAAACTGTTGTGCTGTACCTATGTTAATATGAACCAACTCGCCCAAATCAAGTTCTTGTTAGTTGCAGATAATTCAACAAAAATGAAAAAAAAAAGTGACGGATGGATTTCAAGTAGCTTTTGTTCACTGAGAATCTTTTGCCTCTGCCCAAGAATAATTCGTTAATGAAAACATAATTCGTTGCACAGATGAAAATTTCAGTGTCAGAGTGATAGCGCCGATGCTACTGATAGTAACAAGAATTACCAGGCATATTGAAGTAATAAACTTTGTGGTCCCACGAGTATTTTTTGTTTATGATCAAATAATCTGCAAAAAAAAAAAATTAAACCCCTCGCCTTCCTTGGTACAGCCTCAAAAGCTTCCACAATGTCAGTATTTTGAAAGGAACTCTTTATTCCACTCCTTCTCTCACATGTGCACGGAAGTGCACATGTATAGACAAGTGCTGCAGCAGATCTGCTTTCTGAGGTGGAAGTGTGCCATCTAGTTTGAACATTTGTTGCAGTTGTGTATTTATTTTTGCAGGCTACACAAAGTACTAAGTATACATAGGCTACTAAAAATAAGCTTACTGTCAAGTACATACTTCAAGCACTCCCACTGACGTCATGTAAAAAGCCCAATCAGATTACTCACCTAAGTGATCTGCTGCCTCTGCCAATTCTACATAGAATGAGAAGAGGCTGCTGAAAATACAGTGAGTGATGTTGCTGAGATCTGTAGTCATGCATATGTTTAGAGTCCAATAATAGATTACACACTTAATAAGCAGAGCACCTAAATTTAGCCCTTGGTGATCACAAGGACCTCTCTTACTGACTCGGTACATTTGCACAAAATCTTTTTGGGATCCCTTTAAGAAAACAATGCAAGATCTTCTTGCAGTTTTAAATTCTCTTGTCACGTGAGGTTTTATTGTAAAATTCTTGCAAATACAGTAGTGATTGTTGATTTTTCTGAATTCCACTTAGAATCTACAGAGTTTTAACATTTTTTATATGTATATGCCTTTTTGTGGCAATGTCAAAATATCTGCAGCTTTTGATACTGTTTTCTTCTTTTATTTTTTAGACAGCAGCACATTTATACTTAAAGGGCAGAATTTGAGATTGTCCTAGTAAGCTGCTTAGTAGTTTGGAACAATTGAGGAAAGCATATTGCATAAAAGAAGTCTGCTTATTTTAAGAAAGAAAATACTAAAGTTTTGGGAGCAAATAAAATGCTTTGTCTGCAGTTCCCAAGATAAATTTGTCAGGGCACAATATTCTGATTTCTGTCTTAAAAAGCCATAGAATTTTCACAATTTGTTAACCTTGCATGAGATTTAAAAAATTGTGACATGAGTTGAGACACATGTCCCCACCTCCAGTGATATATCATGTTTCTCTGTAAAGTCAGGGGTTTGCCCAAGAACTGTCTGGCCAGGTAAAGTCACAGTACAGCAATTATAAATCTTCTCACTGATCAACAAATGATGGAATTCACATTTTGATGCACATACAAGAACCTTGTTCACAAAACAGAGAAGAAAAATGGCCATTGCTGAAACAGTTCATGTACTCTTCAATATGTGATGAAGTGACTTCGCATAGATGAGGTGAAGAAACGTCTATTTTATTGTTTGTTGGTCAGTGACAAGATTTATAATTGCTGTACTACCACGATCTTCACAAGAAAAATACATCATGTGAAAAAGTAAGGTTCATTCCTGCCAGAAGATGTGATTCCTACATTAAAGATTTCAACATGAGCAAAAATAGTTGTGGGACCACCTGGTTTGTTCTTACATTTGTGACATAACTGTCAGGTGCCTAAAACAAATACTCTTGCTTCTGTAATTGTGGTCTCTTCTGTTATTACTTGGCTTAAACAAATTAACGTTTCGGAATATGTTGGTATGGAGCACAGGCTAGCTTGTGCTATGTGTGTATGTGTAAGTGCTTAGTGACAGGAAAACAGCAGGTACAGATTTCAGGAAAATGGTGCATAAAAGAATGATAAGCTAATCTTGTTATATTCAGCTTTCATGTCCAGCTTTCCTGCCAGTGCAATGATGCATGCAGTCTTTGCTGCTTTCCTGCAGTACATGGCTTCAAGGCAGCCTTGAATAGAATGCCAATGCAAGTTTCAGTGTGTATTTTGCCAGTGTGACCTCTCCACTCTGATCCTACAATGAAATAGTTATCCTCACCTTCCTGCCCATTCATATCAAGGATTAAAGGAGTACCGACACATTTTTGACTTGTCATGCTCTTGCATTAAATAAATATAAACCCAGAACCCCCCTCCCCCCCCCCCCAAAAAAAAAAAAATAATATCAGGAGCCATTCCACTCTGTGAAGGTAGATGACCAGCTAAGCTGTAGGATATCACACAGGGTTAGACAAGGGTAAATGTATTTGTTTTCATCATTTGGTAATGGCAGTGACGATAGCTTTGTGATTACTGTGATATACACTGACTAGTTCGGTTACAACCTTAGACAGAAGCTTGGTTGAAGTTAAATCTATACACGACCATTTTTGAGTAGTTGAGTGACCTGAATTGTGGCACTTAAAACCAAACTTTTCAAGCAAAAACTGAGTGAACCATTTCTTGTCTTTGTCTGGTTTTGAAATGTCCACATTGAAGTCTCCAACGATGATCACATTGGAGCTGGAGGAAACTAGCCACGAACGTGATTAGAGTGCGGACTAAAAGAGGGCAGTGCGTGCGTAGACATGGCCGAGGCTGCTCGCACACTAGCAAGTTGTAACAGAGTGGAATGGGTCAAGATTTATGTCTAACTATATGTCGCCTTCCCATAGCAACTGCAGAATACAAAGGAAATGAGCTGCTTAGGGCTAGCCATTGCTTACGGGGGTATGAGCCATTGATGATAAAGGTTTTCGACATGCTGTTCTGTATGTTGTACGTGTGATTTGAAAGAATGTAAGCACTGTTCGCTTCACTTTGCTGGGCGCTTGTAGCCTCTGCATTACGAGCTTATGAGCCATTGCATTTTTTGATTGCTTACGGGGGTATGAGCCATTGATGATGATAGTTTTTGTTGACGCACACGAAAAATGCACAGAACCCTAGCCATACACAGCTTTGGTGTAAAAAAAAAAAAATGTCGGGCATCAGAGCACCATAAACAATTTACTATAACAATTGTTTCTACAAAGCAGTTTCTGTTTCAGTACTCGGGAGTTGTACGTATTACGTTACATTGCCTCACTCCATCCATTCCTGCCATTACTGTGACTGCCACATGCCAGTACATTGAGAAGTAACATGCACAGTACTCTTGTTTACTTCTTTTATGGGCATCACCATACCTAGCCTTATTGCTACACAACGTCTGCATATTTTGCTTCATGTCAGACATCACAATAATGTTGATGGCATCTGGTCTCGAACCTCGAGATCAACTTTAGTATTTCCCACTCTTTGTACTTGATAAGTGTTGTCCCTTAGCGTGTAAAGAGTATGTGGTAGTTTCTATGCTGTCTAAAATGTGTTGGTACTCCTTTAAGCCAGTTGGTCATGTTAAAGAAAAAAAATGGGGGGAGGGAATTCAAGGATAAAAAAAAATAACTAGGGCATTGAACAGCAGTTGCTTTTCACTCTGCTAAAGACTACTACTGCTAGCATCCTTTGAGGCAGTGGTGGTGTAAAGCTCACCACGAGATCGATCTATTACTGTTCTGTGACACGAAAACACATGAAATGCAGTGCATTTAAAAAAAAATTGTGTGTGGGGAAGAGGGGCCTCGAAAAGCAGTAACGCCATTAGCACATCTGCTAGTTGCACGAGAGTAGAATGGCAGTTAGGAGAGCCTCTCTGATATGCCAACCTTTAAAGCAGATAGGTAGACCCAATTTTTAAATACAGTCAATGCACATCAATTCAAACTCCTTAGAGCTGCATATTTTTGTTTAGTAATAAGAAACCTAAATATGCATACACATGAAGCACCTTGTCAGGCTTGGAAGCTTTTTTTTCCAGCTGCCAAACTATAAGTGGAGATGGCTTCTCATGATTATGCCAGAAGAGCTGCAATTTTGATATGCATTCTTGTAGTGTTAATTATGCTTAAATGTCAAGTATAACATTAATTTTGTTAATAAATGCTCCTCAGATGTCTGTTAGCTGCATATTATGGTGGAAGCTTTTTCATAAGCACAAAGATGGATAAAGCAAAAATATTTCCGAGTGAATAGATCCGGAATGCTCTGAAAATTTAGCCAGCCAACCAAAATCTGTCTAGTGTAAATCATCTAGGCTTGAACTATCAAGAGTTGACCATAATTTAAAAAGCCTTTGTAACATTGTAACTGTATTCAACATGTCAAAAGCTTTTACTACCGTTTCACATTTCACTTCTTAAAACTCAAATTAGCTTGCTTGATTGTAGTAAAATTAGAAAGTTTGGTACATAGGTGCCTTATTGTATTAGTGTTTACTAGCTTATGCGGCACCTCTTAGTAGCTTCTATAACATAAGATTATATAAGCATGCCACACTTCGTTGTACTGATAGCATGAAAACAATAAGCTAAAATGTGGTAAAATTGAAGGATATCATTAAGTCTGTAGGTATAGAGATAAAAAATAGAACACAATGCAATACTTAAAATAACAACATAATGCTGCCAATGATGTCATGTCTTTCCAGCCAAAGCCGAAGAAAAGGACTGTCGCAATCCTCACATCAGTGAGATCAGCAAGCTAATGGGAAATACCTACAGCCCAAGGGACATTGGACAAGTCGAGCGGGCCGTGCTGGATTTCTTTCAGTGGGAGGTGCATCATCCGACAGTGGCCCACTTCTTGGACTACTTTGCAGTCTTTGCAATATTTCCCACAGATGTACCATTTCATGCTAGAATGTCAGAAGAGGTGGAAGATCTTCGTATTTCTATGAGGCATTACCTGAACTACTTTCTTGAAGCATCTCTCAAGGGTAAGTAAATTTTATGCTGCTAACAAGCATGCACTACACAGTGATCAACAGTGGGCAAACGAACAAAGCCTTGTGTCGACTTTTTGACAAGGGGGACTTCATCAGAAAAAAAGAAGTGTGAATTAGCTCAAGACTGAGGCAACTGCGGTTTGGCCACTGTTGATCACTTAGTCTTCATCTTAATGTGAACCTTTTATGTTGTTTGAAGTGTACATAATGTGAAAGCCTCTTTAAGCTGTTTGCTTGCTAAATAAGTACGTAAAACTGCGTTGTAATTTATCTGCTAACACACTTAAAAGCACCATAGTCATGTGCATCATGCAGAGGCACACATATACATGCACATAAAAATTGCCTGCAAATGCCTGCATAACTAAAAACACATGGCTTGGGCGACTTTAGGCGACAGATGATATTTAATGCACCAGACAGTGATACAACAGTGGATGCTGAGAAAATGCACCCAGCTTGAATGCCTTAGGCAGCTGCTGTGTCAGACTTCGACAAAAATCTGTTAGAGGCTAGCTAATCATCACTTAGTACACTGCATTTAAAAATAATCTAAAAGTCAATTTAGCTATCTTTGTGGACTTTTTTCTTTTTTTAGAAAGGATTCAAATCTGCAAATATGCCACAATATCTGATGCTGCACTGTGACATCGTCAATTTGAGTGAAACATTCAGAACAGAAGCCCAGCTATAATTTACTCTACTGCTAAGACTTTTATCACTGAGCCCATGCACATAGTTTCAAAAGGTACCCGTAAGTTCTTTACTTAGAGTTTGCCTTCAGTGTTTTTCAGTCACTGATATTAAAAGTGGAGTGAACCTAGTCTGCTAGTGCCTAAAATGTGAACACATTTATTCTGGCATTGCATTGTATAAATGATTTCACTGACGATGTCTTACTGACGATCACTTAGATTGACCAGTGACCGATGCCGTCAGTGGTTTTAGAAAAGGCTCAATACACGGAATGCATTCACTATGTGCTCGACAGTTTAATTATGGGATACCAGCTAACCTGAACATGCATGAGAAACTATTATCACAAGTGGAGAAGTGACATGTGGTGATGTAATTCACAAAAATATGAATGGCATGAACATTATCACACTTCAGTCTTTAATTTACCTTCAACTACCTTCAATCATACGATAGTTTTGAGGACAGTTGCTATCAGGAAAGAATTACCCATCCTTTGTAGAGTGGCCTTATCCTGAGGGCAACTGGCAAGGCTTGAGACAGTGCTTTGTTATCGCAAATGTTAGCTGTTTGTACAGCTACCCTGAGGCCAAACTGTAGAAACAGCCCTGTACTCTTACTACTGCATGCCTGTCAAGACTCCTTAATTTTCTGTAAAGTTTACAAATTTGCCCTTGTTTTACGATTTTACGAATGTTTGGTCTATATTTGTGAAAAAAATTTCTGCTTGCAAAAACATATTGTTCCTCAGTCTCTGACCACACTCTTTGAAGTCTTGTTTGTGAAAAGACCTCAGAGCAGTACCTGCTTGAAACAAGTTCATTCAGACAAGCTTCTGAAGCAGGTGAAATCGGCCGCTGTAACATCACTGAAAAAGTCGCTGTGACCTAAGAACAATGTGTTGCTTGACACTTTCTGATTGCTGCTGCTTGTGTACTGTTTGTAAAGATTAATGCTTAATAAAGCTATGCATATATCCCATAAAAGGTGTGTGCTGAAGGCAGACTTTAAGAAATGTGTGATATTGCACCCCTTTCCCTTCTTCTGATGTAATGTACGCGTGATTTTGATGAATTTTGAAGTGCGCAAGTTGGCAGGTACGCTACTGGCATGTTTGTGAACTGCTGTGCCACATGTGATTTTACTGCTCCGAGGCTGTTGGTCACTGGTGCTAATCTTTTTAATGGATTAGCCTTGTATAGCTCACTCAAACGAGTGCGAAATTCAAGACAGCGTCTTTTGAGACAGGCCTATCCCAGAAGCTGTGTAAAGGATCATGTGGATGGGTGATCCTGATACTGGCACAAAACATGTCCCCACCAGGGTTTTAAATGTGGCTTGTAACATGGACTGTTTGTTATACTGTACACAAATGTCCACATATGCTGCAAGCTTCTTAAATGGCCTGCACAACAATGTCAGTTGAATTTTTGCACTGCTATGCCATTAGCTAAAATTTGTTTCTACACAATCACCATGCCTTCCAGGAGCACAGCTGAACAGCAGCAAGTCTGCAGGTGCTGATGAGGAGGACTTGCTGAGAATCTTATTGGTTGGCACATGCTAAAAGATAGCATAAAAAATGAGAGGCAGACAGGGACAGGTACTATTTTCATCTATGTTTATTTAATGGGGATGTCCCACAATGTACATAATACAAATGTGCATATGCAGATGCTTCATACTGGCAGTACTAACAAAGTATCAGTAGCACCTCCAACCCTCGCACAGTATTCGACAGAGGTGAACTTGCTCAGACAGGCTAAGCTACACTCTAAACTTGTCAAGTCCCCCTCAATGTTTTACATATTATTACTGCCACAGTGATAAATCTGTACATGCACACTATTTGAACAAATTATCTAAAGATAAATCTTGTCGGTGGTGTATTCTGCCTTAGAAGGCAGCCTGCAGGCACCATTTTTATAAAGGGCACTTTCTGTTCTTGTTCAAAGAACCGACAAATAACAGCATGATTTTATTCTCCTAGACTACAGCTTCATCCAGATGCCTGCTTCCATGGTGGCCGCTGCATGTATTGTGTGCTCTCGCGCCTGCCTCTGCCTCACTCCAATTTGGTCGCTGACACTGGAGAAAGTCAGCGACTACACCCTGGAGCAACTTGCTATTTGCACCAACCACTTGCTGACGTGAGCTTTCTTGTTGCTTGGTAACACAGCACACATGAATAACAGTAGTCAGATCTGAGAGTGGTGGGGAAACTTCAGCTGCACAAGCACTTGCTCCGCATGTAATGAACTATTGAGACAAGCTTCTTGTAATTTTAGATGAACAAGCTGTTAAAGACTTAAACTAGCAAATGTAGGCAGATTACATTAAGCTCTGAAGCACGGCTTGGCATTTACTTGCAATGCATGTTGTGTTTCCTGCATAAATGTATACAATGTTATCATTTGCACCCAGCGTGAGTGTGTTTAAATGATTGACTTTTCTGCTTTCATGCCAAGGGCAAAGGACAGAGACGATGCTGAAAGTGGTGCTCCAACAGAAAGGCCAGAAGAGGCCAGTGACGACTTGGATGCCGTAGGCTTTCCATACCACAATGGCATTCTGGCTGCAGAGGATGCAGAATCTAGACGTGAAGACCACAGGGCAGCCCAGTGGCCTCTTCATAGCAGCCAGTACGAGCTCTGAAGCCCACAGAGCAGCTCAACAGCTACCTCATCGCAGCCAGCACGAATTCTGCCCGTACACAGTCATTTCTGTCTGTATGCATTAAAGTGCTTACAACCAAGCTCCTGGCTACAGCCCACTACCTCTGAACAAAAACATTGCCTGTAGCTTAGGCATATACATACATTTTCCTGGATTGTATGTCAAGCTTAGTGGCAAAGAAACACGACTGAGACAGCCCATGGCAATGATATTAAAGAGACAGAAAACCAACTACCATATTTATTCGAATATAACACGAGGTTTTCTCCCAAATTCCTTAGCCATGAAGACCCCCCCCCCGTGTTAAATGCGAGACTGATAGATTCAGTTTATATTTCAATGTGGTGGCAGCAGTGGCACTTGATCGCGATTCTAGATGGTTGTGCTAATTACAGGAGCTAAGCCTTGGCAGATGAAGCAGTAACATATTTTTGTGCATATATCTGACACGGGGAATTCAAGATTTTTTAAAGTAAAGGTGGGGCGCAGTTCACGGGCAAATTTCGCTCTGAGGTGTGACTTAAGGGCAGCACAAATTTCACCCTAAAGTGCGGCTTCATAGCAGAAAAATGCACCACGCTGCCATGAAGCTGCACCTTAAGGCGAAATTCGCATATAACCCACACCGATTTTTCTGGGGACTTCCTATTATATTTAGTATTTAGAACAATCTTCACCGAGTCTGAGGCATCCGTCATCTACTGGGTGTGTTCAGATAAGGACAGACTTAGAGGTTCCGATTATTTTTTTGTTTTGAGCAAAACTTTTATATGAGGTGGGCAAATAGTCTGTAGAAATAAATTAACTTTTGTTTTGCGAGACACAGTGCCAATTTCGAGAAGAAAAAACCTTAATTTTTCAGCTTAAAATAATGCAACATGTTCATGGAGTACTAGATTTATTAATCCTGTGAGAGTATTCTGTAAAATTTTATTAAAACAGGTGTACTTGAGTATTTCTAAACACCCTTAAAGGGACCCTGAAACGCTTTTGATGATTTTCTACAAATGCACTGAGTCGTTAGAGTAGGTCCTTCTGATCATTAATTGACACATCTAAGTGCTCTCCACAAAGTCTGTAATTTATCATAACGTTTTAAAAATGCACATCGCTGCCGACTGCAGCACACTGCTCGGTGAAATTTTAAGCCGCCCCTACCCATATGACGTCAGTGGGGCGAGCTATCTGATTGGCTGACCAGGGTGCGTGATCGATAAATTTTCCAACTTTACGGTAAACAAATGATCTTCGTAATAGTTGGAATGTTATTTCATTTGTTTTTATAAAAGAAAGTAACATAAAGAGAATGCACAAGAACAATTTTTCAGTACACTTAAGCACTTCCGGCACACAGCAAGTGTCGTCTGCTTGTGTTACAACGTACTCCATTTTGACGAGAGCTCCGCAGTCAGAGTCGGTCTCAGTCTTTTCGCGAGCACCATGATTCGACTTTGTTGCCTTGTGGACTGCAAACGTAGCGACTGGCAATATGTCGAGCTGCGGCATCGTGTCCCTCTGCAAGGCAGCATACGAGTGAACTGGCTGCTGCACATCACCTGCCGCTATCCGATCGGTGCCAGGATTTGCGCGTTTGTGGCCGTCACTTTACACCGGAAGATTACTAATGCAATAGCATTTCGAGAGTCCGGTATTAGGGCAAACGCAAGGGGACAGGGTCTGGCCGCTTGACTGTGCCGTAACGGGATGAGCCATGAGATGAGCAAAAGGGCAAATGTGAATGCTCTGCACGGTGCAGCCACCTGGTGGCACAGAGCTCAACCATACACAGTAGCAGCAATGAAGTATATTCTTCTTTGCTGCTGGCGTGTATTTTTCGCAGGAGTGTAATCATCAACACGTTGTTTTTATAAATCTTTAAAATGTTTTACACTTGGTTAGAGCAATATTCGCGCTTTGTTTGGCTGGTTAAGCGCTGTGCCAACAAGTGCCTGGACCGTGCAGACCGATCAGGCCGCTCACATACGTCTACGCTAAAGTCCCTTCATCAGCTTGAGTTTATGCCTCCAGTCACTTGCTGAAATGACCAGCCTGCTTGTGGTTACTGGAATACCAGGCACATTCGGCGCTACGACAGAATGCTCGCAACGCACGCTGCTTCGATAGCTCTCGCTTGGGGACGACGGCCAAGCGGCTAGCGGAGAGGTCTCGCGCGGGCGGTGGCGGGCTCTAAAACAACCGGAAGTGGACTATGTGACGTCGCATCGTGATGCAGAACCAGTGAAGGCGGAGCTTAGCTCCGCTCGCTCGGCGAATGAGTTGAGGAGGAAAAGCATGGCTAGGGAGGCAGGTAACTTCTAATCGCTTGTAGCTCCATTAATACGTAACACTTCACTTAAATTGTGGTGCGAATGTTTTACTTAAGCTGTACCCTACGCGTCTACAAAATTTGTCCGAACCGTTTCAGGGGCCCTTTAAAATTGGCCAATTTTTGCATTTGCAATTTTGTTGTTCTTGGGATTTTATAATGAAATAAATAGGTAATGTAGCTGCACATTTTTTGCAGTAATTTGCAAGAAACTCTGAAGATTTGTCTAAATTTTTTAGCTTTGTCACCTATGCTAAAATGGCCTCACAAAGCCACTGATTTTGGGCAAATTGAGAGGCACTTGCACAAAAAGCAGTTGGGAAATTAAAAAAAAAGAAACACTGTAAGTGGCATAAGTCATGTTTCCTTGTGCCCGAAGTTCTAACAGCTTAAAATTACCAAAAGAAAAAAAAAATGTTTGGTGGCGCACAATGTTTTAGTGATAGGTCTTCGAACTTGTAAAATCTGCAAACCACAAGAATGGTCTTTTCCACACCCTTAGCCTGTCCTTATCAAACATACTCTACTCTATATTGCCTTATAATAGTGTGCATAATTCAATTGTTTTTCATCTTGGTTCCCCCAACTGTACCCTTGCCTTATAATCATGGCTACCTTGAAGTGCTAAGTTATTTTTTTAATGCAATCTTTTTCCAGATTGTTAAGAAATATGAAAAAATTTAACCTGACTGAGACAGCCTATGGTAATTACCTTGAAGAGACCAACAATCAACTTTTAAGGACACTCATTTTTGGGGTGCAGTGAGCTCATTGAGATCCTTATCTCATGATTACATTGAAAAGTATAAAAATGTTATTGAACAAAATTTGTCTTTGAAATCTCAATTTTAATGTGTATAAACTGCTGAAAATGATAACACCGCTCATAAAAACTTAGACATAGGAAATAAATATAACTTTGCCAGTGAGAATGATAACGGTGGTGTATCTAGCAGGTTCCTATGCATTGCAACACCACTTTAGGAGGGAGCAGCACGAGTGATAACAGTCGGACACAGATGAGTGATGAGTGAGTAATAAAAGTCAACGGAGACTAATGGGGAGAAGCGGGGGTGCGCAATGAAGAACCAGGTGGAGAAAACACTAATTGACAAAGCTGTGCAAGTGGGTAGGACTTTAAGGTATGAAAAGGCGCGCATATGAAACAGACACCTCTTGCATCCGTATTTTGCACACCTACCTTTTCATACTATGATGCACTGGAAAGTGTGAAGTAGTCAACATGACAACACATGGAGTGATAGAAATGCCACTTCGTAGTTCAAAAGAGGAAAAAAACGATTAAAGGATGGTAAAGAAAAAAAAATTATCAGCCATCCTGGTAACAATAGAATAGCTGAGAAGCAGAGTTTATGAGAAAACATCATGCTTGCTTCCACAAGTCTGAAGCATGATCTTTTAATCTGAACCATAACCTCACTGCACATTCAGATAGATTGCTAGTCACTTTAAACCATTGATCGCCATGTAAATACACACCGTGGTTGTAAGAGGTCAACCATGTTGCATGGGAAATTCCAGAATGTGTAGGAAATAAACTTGGCAACCATGCGTACAATAACAAGAGGAAGGAGAGTTTCGTTTAACGTGAGAACTTTCAGGAGCCTTCCCTTCTAGACAAGCTGCACGAAAGACTCACAATTTTAGCTTTATCTTCGTTGTTTGCATAATAGGCAGTATGTCATACACTGTGGTCACCAAGTGCTCACATCCATTGATGGCAGCCAAGATCAAACTTCCAAGTGAACTTGTTGATGGTAGGTAAGCTAGGCTTCGACGATGCACACGTCGAGCATGCAGAACACGGACCTGCAGGGAAACAGTTGCAGTGAGGCTTGGGAAGCGGGCTTCTATGCTTGGTCCCACCCTGTGCATGGTCATTATGAACTGCGACAACACCCCGCTTGGACACAAACTTGTTTTGATTCCCGCAAGCAATGCCCCTTGAGCCTGCTAATGACTGGCTGAAGCAGCAGGTACAGTTGTGATGGCTCTGACACTGACGAATTCAATGTCAAACAGGGCCCCCGAGATTCTGGAATACTGTTGTTTGAGGCTGGCAATGACACCACTGTCCCAAACACATACAAATGACTGCACCATACATATGCACTAAGAACACTGTGATAAACAAGACACAACTAATGTTGAATTATGTCCCTCATGCTAGCTGCAAACACTAGAGGGTGCCTGAATGGTTTATAAGATTAAGTGCAGCATGAATCCACAAAGTTGTGTCCTTGTGAGGCAGCAGTACTCTGGCGTCATTCACCTGAATAGTATATGTCACATTTATATGTGATATACTCTAGCAGTATACTTTCGGACTTGCCACTTTCTTGTCTTCTTTCCCTGTAAGAGCTCACACTTTGAGGTGCCATGTTAGACTTCACCATCTCTGGGAACGGCCCACTTTTCCCTATACTTTCCTCGTAGCACTTTACATTCCATAGAAATTGTGCGAAGCTGCACCAACTTCATAGCTGGCAAATTTAACATGTTTTACCATTTCTTCGCTGGAGCACAAATGCCATCATCATTTTAACATACACCACATGACATAGGGGGAAGGCAGGAGATGGAAATTCAAGACAATGAGCAAAACGAGAACAACGTGAAAGCAGGAGCCAACGTTTCGCCAAGTCTTGTCTTCTTCATGGTGACATATGCTTTCCTTGCCACAGTATATATAGGTGGGGTTCTTCTAAAGGGGAGAGGGCTTAAGGTAGGTGGGTGAGGCAACGAGCCAAGGTGTGTTAGCGGCGAGGGTGTAGGATGGAGAATAAAGGAGTGCTGTGCACAATGCCAGTGACACGGCAGCCCTCAATTGCTTGTTTCACTGGTGGTTGTGTGCTATCATGTCTCTGAAAGAGATAACAGAAGGAGCAGCAGAAACCGGTGCTTGTCAAAAAAACCACCAACAATAAATAAATAAATAAATAAATAAATAAATAAATAAATAAACTAAAAAAAAGGAAATACTGAAATGGAATAAATAAATAAATAAATGAATAAAAGGAAAAAGGAAACAATCAGCAACCAAACTAAGTGTTGTTGCCTATAGCTTGAAATTTAGCATAGCGAACAGATTCTAAAGCTCCTTTTCAAACATTTATGCCTATTGGTTGCAGTGTCTTGAACTTTTGAATAAGGTACTATTCTCTGTATTTTCTTTCTCATTCAGAACAGAAATTTGACTAAGATGTAGCGTTTAAGTTTATCAAAGTTATGACCCGGTTGGTTAAAATGCTTGGCAATAGCTTTGGGAAGCTTTTTAGCTGTGTCCGTGCGATGTCCGTTTAATCTGACGTTCATTGATTGTCCCATTTCACCGATATATTGTTTCTTACAGAAGGAACATTCAAGCATATAAATTGCATCCGAACTTGTACAAGTGAAGCTAGATTTGACTTCTTGTGTATAACTATCTGCAGTGCTTTTAATTTTAATGTCACTTTGAAGGTGCCTGCAGGTTTTGCACCTGGGGCGACAACATGGTTTTGTTACGGGGGAATGATGGCTGACTTTTGCGTGCACTAACACTTCAAAGTTCCTGTTGCGGCAATAGGTAACCCTTGGGACATCTGGGAACGCTTTTCTCAGACGCTTGTTACTTGATATTATTAGGTGGTATTTTCATAGGATGCTGTTTATGTTTGGGAGTGCATTAGAATACTATTTTGTTATAAAGGCTAGCGGTCTGTCAGATTCTGGTGAAGGCTGTTTCTTCGCTAATTCTGACTGTCTCTCCAATTTTGGTGCAACATCATAAGCTCTATCCAGGGCAACTTGTGGATAGTTTCCTTCTGCTAGCATTGGTTTAAGGTAATTTAGCTCATGGATATAATTGTGGTCTTCGCTGCAGATTCTTCTTATTCGTATCGCTTGTCCAACAAAAATTCCTTGCTTGCAGTGTTGCGGGTGATGACTGTTGTAATCTAAATATTGCTGGCTATCCGTAGGCTTCCGATAAAGTGTCGTTCTTAGTTTTCCATCTTCTATATAGACCATCGTTTCAAGGAAGTTTATCTGACTAGGAGAGTGGTGAGCAGTAAATTTAATACTCAGGTGAAAGCGATTGAAATGGCTATTTAGGTCGGTTAACACACTTGTACCGTGTTCCCATATTATAAATATGTTGTCAATGTAACGAAGATAGGTGCGGGGTTTTAAAGGGTAGGATTTAAACAGGTCTACTTCAAGCTGTCCCATGAAAATGTTCGTATACGTGGGAGCAAATGGTGTTCCCATGCTAGTGGCGAAAGTTTGCAGGTAGTGAATAGAGTCGAATTCAAAATACTTGCGCGTGAGAACTAACCTAAGTAGCGACGGGTAAACTTCAGAAGCGTGTGCTTCGGTATTGATTGCGAGGGATTTAGAAATGGCTTCAATTCGTTCACTCATGGGTATGTTAGTGCAAAGGGCAGAAACATCCAAAGTGACTAGAATAGCATGGTCAGGAAGGATTTGGTTGGCGTTGATGCCGTCGATAATTCTAAGGAAGTGCGATGTGCCTTGAACAAAAGATGGGAGGGTGGTGGGGATGTTTGACAGGTGGTGATTTAAGAATGTAGCTGGTGACTCAGTAGGTGTGTTGTTATTAGACACAATAGGCCGACCTGAGATTTCTGCTGTAAATATTTCATCGACAGGAACTTTATGTATTTTAGGAAGAAGATTAATGCGGCCTGCTTTTTTGTTCTTGGTCATCATGAAGCGATATTCAGATTGCATGATTAGTTCCCTGGACAGGAGTTCCACTATTGTGATTTACACAGTATTGCTGCAGTCTGAAGTTGGGTTAGAGTCGAGTTTTCTGTAATGGGTGTGGTTACTCAGTTGTTTGGAGGCCTCATTATTGTACTTTTCTATAGGCCAGAATACGATACTGCCGCCTTTGTCTGCTGGTTTTATTACAATATCATTCCTTTCATCAATATCTTTAAGGATTTGGTGCTGAGCGGGGGACAAATTTTTGCATTTCTGGCATTGCCGTGCTGACTCTAGAATTTCCTTTGAGGTCAGCTTTATGTATAAATCCAAGTCTGGGCACTGTTCGGTTTCCAGTGTCCACGTGCTAGGTGGTCTAGGAGAGTCTCTATCTTCTTTTCCTACGTCTGGCCTGTAGAAAAAGAACTCCTTGATGCACTTGCGTCTTGAAAACTCTGTTATATCTTTGTGGAGTTCGTATTCGTTTACTGCGTTGTTCGTGGGACAAAACGTTAGGCCACGTTTCAGGAGATAAACTTCCTCAGGGCTTAGACTCTGGGGTATGCCTACTACGTTGCTGCAGTGCTCTGGATGCTCACCTGTAGAACTATAGGTGGAGCTATGTGCTGTAGGGGTTACATTAGTTTCCTTGGAAAACTCGACTCTAACCCAACTTCAGACTACAGCAATACTGTGAAAAACACAATAGTGGAGCTCCTGTCCAGGGAACTAATCACGCAATCTGAATATCGCTTCATGATGCCCAAGAACAAAAAGGCAGGCTGCTTTTAGCTTCTTTCTAAAATACATAAAGTTCCAATCGAAGAAATATTTACAGCAGAAATCGCAGGTCAGCCTATTGTGTCTAACAACAACACACCTACTGAATAACTATCTAAATTCTTAAATCACCAGTTGTAAAACATCCCCACCACCCTCCCATCTTTTGTTTATGACACGCTGCACTTCCTTCGAAT
Organism: Dermacentor andersoni; assembly: GCF_023375885.2. Lineage (NCBI taxonomy): Eukaryota > Metazoa > Arthropoda > Arachnida > Ixodida > Ixodidae > Dermacentor > Dermacentor andersoni. The sequence goes on along the minus strand of NC_092814.1, from coordinate 48,499,965 downwards.
TATCCACGGCATCAACGGCAACCAAATGCTTTCTGACCGCGCTATACTAGTCGCGCTGGATGTTTCTGCCCTTTGCACTAACACACCCATGAGTGAAGGAATTGAAGCCGTTTCTAAATCCTTCACAATCAATCCCCAAGTGCACACTCCTGAACTTTACCTGTCACTCCTTTCACTACCTGTAAACTTTCAGCACTAGCATGAGAACACCATTCGCTTCCATGTATGCGAACATTTTCATGGGACAGCTTAAGTGACCCATTGAAATTCTACCCTTTAAAACCCCGCACCTATCTTCGTTACATTGACAACATATTTATAATAAGGAAACACGGCACAAGCGCGTTAACTGACTTAATTAGCCATTTCAATCGCTTTCACCAGAGTAACATACACTGCAATTACCTTCTATTCTATTCACTACCTGCAAACTTACTGCTCACCACTCTCCTAGTCAGATCAAGTACCTCGACACCACGGTCTACATAGAAAATAGAAAACTAAGAATGACACTTTACCAAAAGCCTACGGATAGCCAGCAATATTCAGACTACAACACTCATCACTCGTGACACTGCAAACAAGGAATTTTTGTTGGACAAGCGGAATTAATAAGAAGAACCTGCAGTGAAGACCAAGATTATATACACCAGCTAAATGACCTTAAAACAATGCTAGCAGAAAGAAACTATCTACAAGTTGCTCTCTATGGAGATTATGATGTCGCATCAAGATTGGAGAGAGAGTCAGAATTAGCGAAGAGACAGCCTTCACAAGAATCTGAAAGACCGCCAGCCTTTATGACAAAATATTATAATGCACTCCCAAACATAAACAACATCCTATGGAAATAACACCCAATATTATCAAGTAACGAGTGTCTGAGAAAAGCATTCCCGGATGTACCAAGGGTTACCTATCGCCACAACAGTAACTTTGAAGACATGTTAGTGCATGCAAAAGTCAGCCAACATCCTTCCCCCGTAACAAAGGCGTGTTGTCGCCCCAGGTGCAAAACCTGCAGGCACCTTAAAAGTGACATCAAAATTAAAAGCACTGCAAATAGTTATACACACGAAGTCAAATCTAGCTTCGCCTGTACAAGTTTGGATGTGATTTATATGCTTGAATGTTGCTTCTGTAAGAAACAATATATTGGCCAAAATGGGACAATCAACGAATCTTAGATTAAACGGACATCACGTGGACACAGTTAAAACGCTCCCCAAAGCCGTCGCCGAGCATTTCAACCAACCAGGTCATAACTTTGATGAACTTAAACACTACATCTTACAGTCAAATTTCCGTTCTGATTGAGAAAGAAAATACAGAGCATCGTACCTTATCCATAAGTTCAAGACACTGCAACCAATAGGCATAAACATTTCAAAGGGAGCTTTAGAATCTATTCACTACGCTTAATTTCAAGCTATAGGCAACAACATTTAGTTCAGTTGCTTATTTATTTATTTATTTATTTCATTTCAGTATTTCCCTTTATTTTATTAAAATTATTTTTTTCACGAGCACCGGTTTCTGCCGCTCCTTCTGTTATCTCTTTCAGAGACACGATAGCCCATAACCACCAGGGAAACAAGTAAAAGAGGGCTGCTGTGCACGCCTTTGACACGCCGGCTGACACACGGCCGTTGACACGTGACTGACAGATGGCCATGTCACTGGTAATGTGCACAGCACTCCTTTATTCTCCATTCTACACCCTCGTGGCTAACACACCTTCGTTCGTTGCCGCACCCACCCACCTTACGCCTCCTCCCTTTAGAAGAACCTCACCTACATATACTGTGGCAAGGAAAGCATATGTCACCATGAATAAGACAAGTCCTTGTCGAAACGTTAGCTCCTGCTTTCACCTTGTTCTTGTTTTGCTCACCGCATGACTTAGTCATAGGTACGTAAGACTGTATTACACATAGTTGTTGATCACTTCACAATCTGTGTTTATCTCGCTTACACTCGTCCACTGCCAATGTAGAACCCAACAGCTGTGACTTCATAAGCTGCCATTGAATGGCCAGCTTACAAATCATGCCTTTGCTGCCATATGATCGTCACACACATGTATGCTCCCCCACAATACACACACAATTACTCAATTTACACAAACATGTTGGTTCACGTCGTAATGGTTTGAAGAACCCCAAACAATTCTGTATGGCCAGGTGCCTGCAAAATGCTTCATAAAACGTTGATTTCCACTGTGTGTGGGATCTGTGCAATTTTTTTTAATTAGATTTTTTGGGGCTTCCCAATTTTTTTACGTGGCTTCACAGTCTGCTTTAGGGCCAAACAAATTGGTCAACAGCAGTTTAGGAATTTGCAACAATAACTCACTGGATATGTTCAAAATAATTAAAGCACTACTCTGTACACCACCACAGTACTGTAAGCCCACATAGAGGTCCTACATCAAGGTTGGGTTAGGCTATGTTTGCATCAACTTCTGTAAAGTGCAAACATTAAAAAGCTAGCTAACAAGTTTTCTACTTTCAAGCTACAGGGATGAACATTACAGTACAGCATTATATGGCAAATCAGTTCTGCAGAAGCTCGCAAAGTGAAAGAATATTCAAGAATGGGAACATTGTCATCCACCTGGCTGTAGCATGAAGCTACGGAGGTAACACAAATGGGTTTCATTTGTAGCTTCGTGCTATGGCTGGCTGGATGACAACTTTTCCTTTTCATGCAGCATTATATAATGACTTGCCTCATCTGCAGTGCGTGAAGTTAAAACAGGTCCCACACTCCAAAAATGCAAACATGCTCAACATTCTAAGGATGTGCTGCCTATCTTGGAGGCAATCTGCGATGGGTTCGAAAGCTAGCCAAGATAGCTGATGGCCTAAAAATTCAGCCCTATCAAAAACAAATAATAAAATAAAGATAAACTAAAAATCAGCAATAGTACTTCCAAGATGCAAGTTGTACATCCAAATAAAAATAAAGATACAGAAGGATGTGCTTTGTACACAAGGTGCACAGCCTCAGTCACACCTGATCATGGAAAGCCTTGGTTGCTTTTGCTTTTCTCTTGCTGAGGGAGCTCAAGTCCTCAAGCAATCTTGGCAGAGCTGGATGACTGATAATTGTCTAATTTTCTTATTAACAACCTTTCAATAGTACTTAAGCAGACAACACACGCACTAGGTGGTTAGTGGAAATGGAACAAATTCTAGATGATGGCCTCTCAGATTTCCAGTGTGCCGTGGGCGCCACCTAGTCACAGAGGTCATGCTGAGAAGCCACGCTGGTTCTAAAGTTCTGGGTTCCGAAACATTTCTGACAAGCAGTAATGGCAATGTCTTCTTTACAGTTTTGGTATCGAAAAAATATTTTTGCAAGCTTTTTGCCATGCGGTCAACCATAATTAAAACACAAAATTTTGCACATCGATAGCTCTATCTACACTATCTGAAACTAGGCTTCTTACGCAGTCAAAAATATTTTGCAGTTGGCTTTTAAACACAGCAACAGCACTAGACAGAAATATTGGAAAGACAGCAGCAAAACAAGACCAGCGCTTTTCTGACCTGCAAGTGGGGCAAAAGCAGCGACTTCCCAGCCATGTCTCGGGGCGTGCCTGGTCCTGGCGGCTGGCAAACCAGCGGCCCATGCAATCCAGGCACCACATTGGTCGGCACAGGCAGCCCTGGCACTGGCCTACTAGTGCTTCATCACAGAGTTTCTGCAGTTTTACGTTAGCCGTTGTCTGCATGCAGCCAATGCATGGCTCCAGTTCCTGCACCAAGCACAACCACCACTAGTCTCTTCTCCAGCTGCAAATTTTGGTCGGACAACCCATATAGCTCTTACAAACATGCATAAAAAAAAAAAAGCTCCAACAAAAGTGAAAATCATGAACATGCACTGGCATGCTGTCATCCATGCAGAATGACAACTTTTCAAATACAAATGCATATTTCTAACCAAATTTTTCCAGAGCTTTATGAACATGTGCAGTCAAGCCTCACGATGGTTTATCATTAAAGTAGCATTCATGTTGCATGTATGCCAGTACAATACAGTTGATTTCCATTAATTTGAGCTTAACAAGACTTGAGAGTCAACCAGTGGGTTGAATTAAACAACAGGCAGAATCACGTCCACACACACACCACTGCTTCACTTGGCAGTATTTACTTGATTTTAATGCACCACCAAATTTAAAGCATATGCAGTTTTTATGGGTTCAAAGAGAAAATAATGTTCACCCAAATCTAACGTGTGGCTGTTTTTCATGTAGCATGCCTTCTATTCTGGCTATAAGAAAATGATGAAACCAACAAAGTTTACTATCACACAATGGAGTTTTATTTACGCTAAATGGTCACCATCATCATCCTCAGACAGCTCCTTATCACTCTATATGAATCACAACATGTCAACTTCCGTGCTGTCCACTGCGTTTGATATTCCGCATTTAGCAAACAACTCTGCAACAACTGCATATGGCATGTTGGCCCGTGCCAGACTAAGTACTTCGCCTGTTCATGTTGCGACAGATATGAGTCACCAGAGAACTGAGAACACAAGATGTGACTTTGTTGCTGCTAGCTTAGCATGTAAATTAAGTTATCTTCCAAATGAGCTTTGTAATTAACCCTTTCGCTGTCACTGACGTACCGGTACGTCATCGCGCTTCCCCCCCACAGTGTCACTGACGTACCGGTACGTTCTCTATCGCGCGTTCAAAATTTCGCGCCTGAGCGCAAAGCTGGCGCTCCCGGACTTGGCCACGCCATCTGTTGACTCTTCCTACAAGTTCGTATTTTTGCCCCGGCCTGTGTTAATACACGTATTGAAGAGTACGGTGCGACTGCCACGCCCCCCTCTCTTTTTGCCGAGTGGCGCGGTGGCTCCGCGTTCGCTGGATCATGCGTCGCGCGCGTGTGGTTATGGGTTCAAGGGTTGTTCTGCCATCTCCGCCGGTTTGAAGGTTTTTATTTTCTTCTGTTGGTGTGTCTGCTACGGCGCGTCAAGTTCAGGCGCACGCGCCGCCGTTGCCTCTCCGAAAAGAAAGACTCGATTGCTGCTTTCGCTCTCTCGCCGCACCCTCGCTTCCGACTTGCAGCAGTAAACGTAAAGCCCTTCGAACTTTGTTTTAGCCTTTTTCCATCTCCCTCTTCTTGATCACACAACGTCCCATTTATCTCCGTTGCGCGGGCGACTGAAAGCGCACCCTCCCTGCGCGCGATTACTTTCGGATAGCTGAGCAGCTCGAGACCTTCGTCTGTTCATTGGAGCGGTGGCTCTTACGATTCAGAATACGAGCCGAGCTCGGATTTGGACTCGGACAGCGTCTAACACGATGAAGAGATGAGTTCCGCATCGTCAGATTCGGATGTTGAAGGATGTTATAGTCAGGCTGATGATGATGATGATGTTTACTAATAACAGTTGCAGAACATTAAAATGTGCATATTGCATTGACTATGTTATTTGTATACCAATCATAATCAAAAATAAATTGCTATGTTCATTCCCTGTTATGCTCGCTCCCTGAAACCAAGCCGACACTGGCGGTGCGTCACGGCCAGAAAGGTCCGACAGCGAAAGGGTTAAAAACTGAAAGAAGTGCATCATCATCACCAGCTATGCAAAACTTTGTTTTGACACTGTGTTGTGATGACAATACCAACGCCGTCGTTGCAAACGCCACAAATGTCGTTTTGGTTTTGTATCTTATCACAATGTGCAGGTGATTTTTGGACTAATATTCACGGAAAAAGAATTGTGCAGATCTAACGTACATTTTGGAGTGTACAGTTAACCGTCGACATAACAAAGTTTATAAAATGATCAGTTTGCTTCGTTGCATAGAAATTTTGTTACATTGAAATTCAATCATTTATGCAAGCAAGTACAGCCGCCAGTGAATTTTTCTCACACGGAAGGAGCCGCAAAATTTTCTGAATTATCGGGCAATCGGAAATAAATAATTTCAATAAGAAGAAAATATTTTGTTCAATTTGAGAGTCAGCAACAGAAGATACGATTTCATGCGGTGTTGACGATATCTTCACATCGGCGGTACAAAGTGAAGCCTGTGGCCATTTCGCATCAACTCCGCCACTGCGGCCGATTCTGTCACCTGCAGTAAGACGATGCTACCATGAAAAGTGTGGACAGAGGCAAGAGAATGGTTTGTCTGCCTCTCGCTTCAATGCAGCTCCAAAACTTTAGATTATGCGACCTCTAACACTAAACGTGCGGGAAGACAGTGCACATTAAACGGCCATCTCGGCTCACCACCTTTGCAGCTTCTATCAACCGCAGATTACTGCCGATATAGAGCGTGCAGGCCACGTATGCACTCAGCTGCATTGACAGCCACGTGTGCAGCCATGACCGGGCTAGAGGAGGAGACACGCACTCACCTACCTCCCATCTCCCTAGCGTGCGCTTGATCACATCAACATGTACTCAATGGGCAAATATCCAGAGGCACATACTCAATGGCTAAATAAAAGAAATTCAAATAGTAAATGAAAGAAGCCGTTGAATGTGCTATTACACTAAGAGGTCCGAGGACTTTACAGCTGACACACAAGCTAACAAGATATGTACAGGATTTATGTTGAGTTTTTTTTCTTCTCTTTATTATGCAGAATAAAGCCATGCTCACTGGGCACTATTTTGGTGGTCAGTATACAGGGTTACTACATATAGCTATAAGCCTGTATGCTGGCTTACATATGCTCGTTCAGTGATGATATATGACCTTCACATATAAATACATCCACTAATACCGTATTTACTCACACAAGGCTCGCACTTGCATTATGCTTGCACCCCGCACATCGGCCATCATAAATAACATTTTTTTCTCCACTCGAGTGCAATCATCGCACCTTCATACTAATTCGAAGTGAGCCCCCCCCCCTCTTCAATTTAGTGTCTGCAAATAAAACGCCATTGCAGTTCCTGCTTGTGTAGAACTTGTGCTCTTACTACAAAGGTAAGTGCTGTTCTGTAAGTAAAATTTTGTTTGACCTTACAGTGGCTGGCCTGTGAACCCCGATTTTAACTTTATTTTTACATTTAGCCCCTACAACCTTCTATCAGAAAACTATTCCGACATAATTATACCCCCCCCCCCCCTAATTCGAATAAATTTCCTACGGAAAAAAAAAAAAGTTGCAGTTCTGTCCGAAAGACGAACCATCGATTGCGATAGCAAATTAGTAGACAGCTATACGAAGTAAGGACAGTAGTTTTATCGGCCGTAGAAACTTGTAAACATTTGTTTACTAACTAAATTAACAAACAGTGTTACGTGTGCACAGGTAAACATGAACACATCTCCTTCGATGACTGCCAAAATTTGCTGTCAAAATACTGGCGTGAGGAAGTGCAGTAGTAGCAGCACGTGAATTGACCTTCGTGCTACCTCTCGCTTCAACGCGAACTAAGTGTCAAAAGCACAGTGCATACAGAGCTAGCAGCACTCAGCGCATTTTGTCCACTTTGAAGATGAGGCCCGCATGACCACGCACTTTGTCCACATCGCAGATTGCTTTCAAGATACTTCACCCACGCAGCATCGCTGCACACAGCAGCCGGCAGGGTAGACCCTCCCCGCCAGTCCCTCCCCTACCCCCGGTGCCTCATGTGCAACAGAAGACGGAGTGCTTTCTCCCCGGTTTCCTCCTTTGCGCGCACAAGATTGAGCCACGATTGTCTGCTGACCCTCGCAATTTTCCCTCGCACATGGAGCATACAGCATGTGACGACGATGTTATCATGCTTGGACCCTGTACGGAACATCACGGCGACAGCAGAAATGTGCGTAGTGTCCATATAATTTCTATCGCAATAAAAAGTGCATGCATTATGCAAGAAGCAGCCATATCAAACCCGCGGGGCTGTAGGCACAAAAAGATTTGCTTTAAAACGCATGTGCTAGAGTTGGGTTAATACGATAATCATTCATTTTGAGCTGCCATTTTCATTTGAAAATCAGCCTAGGGCAGGTCGAAAATAGGCGTTGTTGATGAGAGATAACGTGTAATTAACATGTTCACTATCTCCTACCTTTATCCAGACAGACACTACAGCCATTGGGGTCACGACTAGGGTCACAATTGGAATCAGGCATATCTGCACTGACCAGTCAAGTTAGAATTATCCAGTAAGGGCCAACTTTAAAATCGATATAATGAAAGTTTTGGCCCAAAAAAATGTATGGGCGCTGGCTGGGATTTTTGGTTGGCATTGAATTAACTAAAAACACAAATTAACAGAAGTTGAATTAATTTATGTCTCCTCTTTGTTCAACTTCGGGCAAAGAAGCCACTACTGTATTTGCGCGATTCTAATGCATGCGTGTTACAATCATAACAAACTCTACACAAAATTAAAAATGAATCTGATTCTTAAATAAAAAAAAAAGTTAAATGCAACGTAGCTAGCCATACTGCCATAAAACAGGTCGTCTGAAGAAAGCGATGCGCATGCACATCACAAGCTGGGTCCATGGTGCGTGGAACGCCCTCCCGCGGACGATGGTTCGCAAGCCTACAGAAGTGCGGCAACTCTAATGCATTAAATGGAACTGAAGATGACTTTCTGTGGTCAGCAGACAGAGAAAAGGAGGTGTCATCGGACTTCAATAGCCACTAGTGGCTAAGATTCAGCTGTGTGCATGTCTGTGTGCCTTTGTATGTTCAATAATATTGTTTCAATACGGTAAGCATACTGTCAGGTTTTGTTACTTGATGTGTGTGGTAGAATTGGCACAAAGTTATTTTTTTTTAATATTTGGGTGGTAATATAACGGCGTGTTACAATCGATGGCAGAATCGTGCAAATATGGTAATGCACCACATCTAATGAACAACTCTAGTCTTAAAAACCATGCAACATCAGCAGTTCTACTTCCAGATATACAGTGCTATGTACCAGTACACTCTACTGGCTCAAAGTGTTGCAGTGAACTCTAAGTGTGCACATGAAGTTATACTTACCATGCCTGCTGGCAGCCTGTACCTGGCATTCTGTTCAACGTGACTTCTGAACGCATCAGTAAACCTGTCACTGAGACTCCGGTGTATTACAATATTGCGTACATTGTCCAATGGGGCCTGTAGTTTTTCCTTCAGGTCATTGTACTCCATTGAATTCACCCTGGAACAATTATTCATATATCACAAAGAGGTATGTTTTTGTACATGTGGTTAAAATGTTTCTTCTCCCACTCTGTAACAGCCTGTAAGGGCTTAACAGTATTGGAAATAAAATAAAATGTAACGAAACAAGGATCTACAGTAAAGCAAGTGTTCACAGAAAGTGTTCACTTCCTGTGACAGTGCTGTGGCATTTACATAAGGTATTCAAGTTTCATACCAGTGAGTGATGTGCTGTGACAGGGTGTTTTTAATTGGCACTCTTGGTGAGCTTCTGTGAACGGGCACTATGTGGCCTATGTCATTTGCCTCTAGGTTGATGAACTCACTTATGAGTTCATCATCACCATCATCACCCTATTTTATGTCCACTGCAGGACGAAGGCCTCTCTCTGCCATCTCCAATTACCCTTGTCCTGCGCCAACCGATTCCAACTAGCACCAGCGAATTTCCTAATTTCATCACACCACCTAGTCTTCTGCCTTCCTCTACTCTGCTTCCTTTCTCTTGGTGCCCATTCTGTAGCCCTAATGGTCGAACAGTTATCTAACCTGCACATTACATGACCTGCCCAGTGCCATTTTTTTCTCTTAAAGTCAATTAGAATATCGGCTATACCCGTTTGCTCTCTGATCCAAACCGCTCTCTTTCTGTTTGTCAAGGTTATGCCTAGCATTCTTAGTTCCATCACACTTTGCGCGGTCCTTAACTTGTTCTCAAGCTTCTTTGTCAGTCTCCAAGTCTCTGCCCCATATGTCAGCACCGGTAAAATGCACTGATTATACACCTTCCTTTTCAATGATAATGGTAAGTTTCCAGTCAGGAGCTAACAATGTCTGCCGTATGCGATCCAACCCATTTTTATTCTTCTATTAATTTCCTTCTCATGATCAGGGTTCCCTGTGATTAAGTGACTTAGGTAAACATACTCCTTCACAGACTCTAGAGGCTGACTGGTGATCTTGAACTCTTGTTCCCTTGCCCTGTCATTCATCCTTATCTTTGTCTTCTGCATATTAATCTTCAACCCCACTCTTACACTCTCTCTGCCAAGGTCCCCAATCATTTGCTGTAACTCGTCTGTAGTGTTGCTGAATAGAACAATATCATCGCACACCGAAGGATGCTGAGGTATTCGCCGTCGATCCTTACTCCTAAGCCTTCCCAGTTTAATAGCTTGAATATTTCTTCCAGGCACGCAGTGAACAGCATTGGAGAGATTGTCTCTCCTTGTCTGACTCCTTTCTTTATAGGTATCTTCCTACTTTTCTAGTGGAGAATTAAGGTAGCTGTGGAATCTCTGTAAATATTTTCCAGGACATTTACCTAAACGGTCTCTACACCTTGATTACGTAATGCCTCTATGACTGCTGGTATCTCTACTGAATCAAATGCCTTTTCGTAACCTATGAAAGCCATATATAGAGGCTGATTGTACTCTGTGGATTTCTTGATTACCTAATTGATGACATGGATGTGATCCATTGTAGTGTATCCCTTCCTCAAACCTGCCTGTTCCCTTGGTTGACTAAAGTCCAGTGTTGGTGAATCTTGGTGAATATTTTATATAATACTGGGAGTGAGCTAATGGGCCTATAATTTTTCAATTCTTTAACGTCTCCCTTTTTTGTGGATTTGTATAATGTTTGCATTTTCCCAGTTTTCTGGGACCCTTTCTAAGCATTATATCTCCTCCATCTTTGATTAAGTTAACTGTTATTCCATTTTCTCCTGCCGTTCTTCCCTGTTTCATGTCTTGCAAGGCCCTCCTGACCTCATCGCTAGTGATAGGAGGAGTTTCTGTATTCTGTTCATTACTGTTTCGAATGGAGTTATCCTGAGTCCTCTGGGTACTGTAGAGGTCAGTATAGAATTCTTCCTCTGCTTTTACTATACCTTCGGGATTGCTGATGACACTACCTTGCTTATCTTTCAGTGCATACATCTTGGTTTGTCCTATGCCAAGTTTCCTTCTCACTGATTGCAGGCTGCGTCCATTTCTTACAGCTTCTTCAGTCTTTCTCACGTTATAATTTCGAATATCACTAACTTGCTCCAACTCAGACCGACCAGTGAGTCTAAGCAACTTGACATGAGTTCGAGTGCATGTGAATCCAAGTGAGTGTAAAGAAGTCTGAATCGTGTGATTCAATGTGTCCATGGAATTATATGTAAGGTCTCGAGTGACCCTAACTGCGCATCCATGAGCAGTGTCCATTTCAAACAGCGAGCCTGAGTGAGTACATCATTGGAAGCTTGCTCTGGTCTGGTACTTCGCACTGTGGAAGGTGGACGGGGGAAGAAAAAAAAAAGATTGATGAGTGGTCATGATGAAGAGAACAAAATGTGTGTCTACGAGTCCACTGTACAGCCACATCCCCAAGGCCATGTGTCTAGCCCAGTGGCTTGTAAAAAGGCTAGAGCTGCCCTTACAATCACAGCTGCAGTGTTCGCATCAGGTCAAGGATCCAAAACATATTCATCAGGACGTGGTCTGCTTTCGCTATTGATGTGTGCAAGTGAAGAGACCAGAATCTGCCATTCTTGGATGCCATTTTGCCTTCTGCCATTCTTGCAAATGCAAAAAGTGTATGCAAGTGTCTAAAGCACCTAATAGTGTTTGCAATTTGTACCAGTGTCACTGCTACCTACGAGGCACCTTTAATGCCCAGTGAATGCGACAGCATGATTAATTTCATGCACCATACTTACTTGGCTGCTTTTAAGCTTGTACGGCATACAAACTTCATTTTTGAGTCTCACTTGTGCCAACGCTTGTGGCGTCGATTTAGTTGGGTCTAGTGCTCAAAAGTAGTTTCGCATGATGCAACAAAGCAGTACGTTCATGTGCTTCATAGCCGTTGCTATCTTTGCTTCAGCATCTGCCAATTCGTTCCCGACCATGTCACAATGTGCAGGTATCAATGAAAAGGTGATATCGTGATTTTTTTTTTGTTTGCTCAAGGTCAAGAAATTCTAGAGCGAAGATATAACCAAATCTTGTTTCATAACACAATCAAAAGCTATAAGTGGTGGCTTAGCGTAGCAGAATACTGTCCATGAGTGAAGTGGCTTCCTGGAGAGAAAAGATACTGTTTCCAGGACTGTAATAAGTTCTGCGACAGTTGATGTTGACTTATGGTCTTAAGCTGCCAAGGGATGATCAGTAATGAAATGAAAAAAAAAAAAAAAAACTGCAGTAGAGAAAGATTGTGCGACATACCCATCAATCTATTATGTGTGCAGTACCCCCACACATTTTAATATCATGGGCTTTCTTTTTCATTACCAGCAATTTAGGAAACCTTAAAATTGCTCTTGAGGTGGACTGCATTAAAAGTATTTATAAGAGGTGTTCTTTTTATCATTAACAGAATTTTCCAAATTTACCTGTGTGACTTAGCAAAATTTTGCTTCTAAAGCTAGATTAATCTTAGAGGAGACATTATTTACGTAAGAAATCAAAATGAATATTTCACTAATTAACGAATTCTACCTAATTAATGTATAAACTACTTTATGGCACCTATTACAGTTTGTGAATTAAAGCCGGTGACTTCAAGATCATATTCACTTGGAACGAATACTGAGGATAACACCAGTTTCGAGATATGCATTCCGAAAGTTCGCGATGAAATGCATTGGTGTTCTATAATTTTTTAGCTTTGATGAATAAAAAGACATTTTACTCAAAAAGCTAGCGGAACAGCAGTTAATTTTGACAGTGATTATCTCAAAACTGATGCTAAGCTCAAAATTTGTTCCAAGTGAATGTACCTTGTGAAATCACTTAGTTTGTGTATTGCAATATGTGTACTAAAGTAATTTGTTAAAAAGTTGATCAATAAAATGTTGTTAATCTTCAATTGTGCATTTTGAAAGTAATGTCTACCTCTTCAAGGAATCCAGCTCAATGAGTAGATTGAGCTACATACCACAGGCAATTAAAAAAATTATGTGAACATTAAAAAACAAAAAACACCCATTATTTCAACAAATGGACTGTATTAGCACACTTTATAGCATCACTGGTGAAGTGCTCCAGCCAATTTCAACACTTTACAAAGCTTTGCAACAAAGGTGACCAATTGACAAAATCTGCCACATACAGTGTGGCATTCCAAACACCCTTCCAGTGAAAATGTTGACGCAGTACAAAGCCTGGCTTCAAGGAGCCTACCTTATGGTAAACGAGGGTATTCCAGGCCTGCGGCTCTTGACCAGGATGTCCAGGTACTGGATGCCCATGCCACTGACATGTGACACAGAGTGCTCAGCACTGCTCACCAGCTCTAGCACTGCATCTGTCTGTTGGATCAGATGCAAGTTGTATGGTGTAGCTTTGATGATCCATGAATTGGTTACTACAGTGCGTGTGAGTGACCCTGCACCACTGATGAACTTGTCCACCTGCTCAGAAAAAGAAGGCCACCAATTAGACAGAGTAAATGGAGCAAGAACCCTAAAACACTCTGAGCTTGAAAAGAGGTTACATAGTGCCAGCTGTGTACCAGTGTGCAATTATTATCCAGCAGTAAGAATTTTTCAAAATGACACTTAATAACAAAAGTCAAAGTAAGAGGCGTTTGAAGAACAATTACACAGCTGCTGCTGGTTCCTGACTCGCCTTTGCTTCCCTCCCCACAGGCACCGTCTCCTCCTCGCAGTCTATTGTTACCAACTCTATGCAGCACAGTGAAAGCTAGAAGTAACATCAACAACCCAGAAGGCTCCTCCATTGTGGAGGAGCAATGCCAACTAAATGGAAGCTTTATAACAGATCAATAGTGCAAAATGGGTAAGCCCCTTCCCTTCTTAGAACATACAGCCGTCTTTCATAGCGTTGGCACATCCCTCGCAAACCATCAAACCTACAGCTTTTACTCGAGTGATGCGACATGCAGGACCTTGCTGCTGTCATCACGTGCAAAGAAGGGACCGGAATAGCCTATAGAGAAGAACATGTTGCTTTTTAAGGTTGTCAGTTACCCGAGGTACTTCCATATATATTAACCAAAGACTATCATCAAAGTAATCTGTACATTATGCTTCTGTTCATTTAAACAGCATTATTAAAAATGTCAAAGGTGGTTCAGGGGCCCTTGAAGGACATACAAAGGAGCCTGCTTCCCAACCCTAAAAACATGTTAAGCCCTCTAAAACAGCACAGGGTTTACCTTGTCATACCTGGCCACTTGTGGCTTAGTCAGTAAGGGTTGCTAGGTCCAACCACCTCGAAAATTTGGTGGTTTGTCAGACGCCCTCACTCCTTCGAAAATGCTGGTCATGCCACTGGCGGTAGCTGAGAAACTTTCTGGTTACGATGCCACAGGCCACTCACGGTGCGAGAGGCAAAGAAAAATGAGCAGCATCACTCAAATGAGAGGGATGAGATCTTTGCCACAGAAATAAAGCAAGAATAGATAAGATAGGCAGACAAATGCTCTACTAGCATTAGTGCATGAGGGTGCATGCAGAGGTCAAGACTGAGGAGGAGTGTACTGGTAAGAGCTGGTGGCAATGGAATGCAAGATCCTAGCATTGCAACTGGATAATGCTGTGCCAGAGCTGCCATCATCAGATAGCACCATTGTGCAATGGCCTCCAGCAAAGTTTGAGGTGTTCTGCAACAATATCTGGCTGCACTGAAATTCTTCTCTTGTCACTTCTTCCTCCACAGCCACAGTAAATTAAGCATGTCCACTGAAATGAAGCTTGCAGAAATGTGTACATGACATATCAAAGGAAGTAAAGGCCAGCCAGCTATGGCCAGCAGTGTCTGGCTGGTCTTTACATTATTGCAGAGAAGTGCATAAGTGTGTGATCTATTATGAGGATGGAAAGACATCATAGCTCCACTATCAATATACTGTGGCCAACACTAAAAAGTTTATCGCAACAGGTTGCTCAGGCATTTTATAAGTTACATTTTTAATACTGTTTTCATTCCCTTGATATGCATTCATACATAGTGTATGCTATTCTGCAGGTCTTTGTACGAGTTTATCTTTTTTTTTTGTGCTTCACATTTTCCACTTTAGCAGTGACTAAATAAATAAATAGCCACTGCTGCACTTCTCATTTCCTGTACGGTGTTTGGGATCTTTGCCCACCTGGGAAAATTCTGTGTTGATCCGCATGGCAATGATGCGCCAAGGGCTACCATACTGTAGCAGCCGCTGGGTCACAGGATGCCGGGCCCAGTCTGCCATGGACCACGTGAAGGCCACCACAATGCCTGCCGTGAACACCAGGCAAGACACGGCCAGGCCTACCTGCCACAACAGCTTGGACTGCCACAGCTCCACCAAGCTGTCATCTTCAATCAGATTCGTGAAACCAAAGAAGTAACCTGGCAAAAAAAAAATGTACAACCCAAAATCCACATAAGCTTCTCAATGGACCACTTAATTGATGAGGTTTAAATGTCAATGCAACACAGGGGCCATGAGACACCACAGTGGAGGGATCTGGATGAATGTTGATAACCTGGGCTTCTTTAACGAGTATTTTTGCATTATGCTCCAATCAAAGCGTGCCCTCCATGAAAAGAAATCCACACTCAGAAACAGAATTCCATAGCCATTGACTCTTCCAGAGCCAGTGATGAACTGGTGCATTTCCATGTTTCTGCCCCACCATGTTCCTTTTTACTTCCCTTTTGCCAGATGGGAATGTGAGGTGCACATCTGGAGAGATTTTGCCATTATGTGTCTCATTTTTTTTTTTTTCATTTCTGCATATCCAAAAATGAACTGTTGCATTTGTTTTAAAATATCTGAGAAGAAAGAAACTGACACTGGAGATGCATCACCTCTGAAAAAAAAAACTCTGAAAGGGGTAAGCCACTGCAGTGGGTGAATGTGCTACTTACAAGTGCCTGAGCATTCATAAAATAAGGCCTTTCTACAAACCATAAATTCAGTCTGGGGCTGGTTGAGTAAGATATGCAATGCAATGTACCAAATTTATGCATGGTAGTTATTTTTTGGTGATGAAGACTGCAATCAAGTTATGAGACTTACTTAGTGCATCCATGTGAGCTGCTTTCTCTTTTCTGCATGCGTCAAAAATGTATGGAGCTACCAGAGCCTTCAGTTTTATTAGTGGCATGGGAGAATGTTTATTCTGGGAAATATTAGCGACACCAGCTTATCCTGAGTTCCAAGGATGCACAGGCATCATAAATTCAACTTTTCTGTTTTCACTTGCATCTAGAGGTACCAGCAAAGAAAAGTAGAGTAGTGCAGGGGCAGCCTGTCAGCAAAACAACAAAGAGGCATTGCAGCGGCTTCACATGCATATTTTCTTTCCCACATAAAGTAATGAACAAGTGTTGAGTTGACTGATGGGGCCTAACATTCTAAAGGAACCCTGAGGCTTAGAAATGCTACAGTGGAGGGATCTGAATTAACTTCGAACCCATAGGGTTCTTTAATGTGCAATAAAAGTACAGCACACAAAGGTTCTTGCATTCTGCTCACATCAAAATAGTGTTGCAGCAGCTGGAAATTGAAGCCGTGATCTTGTGTTCAGCAGTAGAAAGCTGTAGCCACCCAAGCTGCAGTAAATAAGGTATTGTGCCCCAGAAGCAGTGCACGTATGTTGAACAGCATAGCACATCACTTCCCTACTGCACAGTAGCACAAATGATGCAAGGAGGATTTTAAATAATGTTTTTAAATATGCTTACAGAAGAATAACAAACGAATTTTATGCATTCTAGTGCACCACAAGAACATAGATTTACCACACAGTCTACCATATAAGGAAGTTAAACCTACTTTCCAATACATCTGCCAACAACATTTTCATATGAAAACAAGATACAGCACAAACACATTTTGACTGTTCCATCTTTACCGTGGCACGGCACTGCTGTGCACAATACTTTTACATATACCTAATCACTAGTTAGCATGATTTATGCTCATTACATCATTTACACAAAAAATCTGGAGGCATTTCTACCTGATAGAAATGTGGAAAAAGAAAAAGAATTTAGCTGAACTGCACTTTCAAAGACATAAACCATGCATACGATTCTGCCTGATTACCTATGGTTGGCAATATATCCCTCTGAAAACATCAAGGCAATTTCCCTACACTAAAGCTTGAACACTAACTTTCCCCTATTCTGACAAGCATGAAATGTTTTACTAATGATCTCGGAACCATGAGCTATAACGATACCACAAAATTGGGAAGACAGCCACTGGTCACTTGCAACACATTTAATTAAAGTGGCACTGTTTGTGCTGCTGAGTAGAAGGTTGCGGGTTTAATCCTAGCCATGGTGGCCATATTTAGATGGAGGCAGAATGCAAAACACTTGTGTACTTAAATTTAGGCGTCCATTTAAAAAAAAAAAAAAAAAAACTTCAGGTCAGAAAAAATTAATCCAGTGTCCCACTACAGCTTGCCTCACAATCAGATCGTGGTTCCGGCATGTAAAAACCTGATTAAATTTTAATTATTTAAAGTGGCACAATCATGTCAGGAACCGGGCAACACAAGAGAAACAGTGATGAAGGAAGTGGCACCAGGTGCTTATTTTGCATCTAAGTTCACTTAAAATTCAATCACTGTGGACTGTGATCACAGATATCTCAACACAAATAACAAAGATCTCAAGTCTGGTGTCCTCAACTAAAATGCATGCATGATGTGAAGATGCAGACAAGATAACAGATGACTTCCCATTTCAAGTTCAGATAAGCAGTGCCACATGAAAAATCCATCCCCAGAAGCTTTCTCCTTTTTCAGGCTCTGTGGTTTTAAATTCTTTACTGGACTTCAGGGATGCGCACCTTCCCCACACATATGTTGAAAATGTGAAAACATTATGAAAACATAATGCCACTAAGTCCTGACCTCTGCTTCTCAATCATATTGTCAGCACTCTGTTCTCTAACACATGGTCAGATCTTACCGTGTAAACTGCTTGAACTTCCCTTAAACGCAGGGAAATTAAAAAAAAAAGAACAAAATAATCGAATGCTGATTGAGTAAAGCCCACAGTCCACTAAGCTATGAAAAAAAAAAAAATGAGGGGGAAGAAAAACACAAACAAAACAAATGGGCGGTTGCATCAACGCTTAATTTCACCAGGCGATTTTGGGAGATGTGGCCACTAGGAATTATGTTGAGGAACACTTCGAATAAGACGCTTATAAACTACGTGGCAAAGGATCTAATTCTTCCATCAGTGGAAAGTAAGTTATCGTGCTTTGCTCAGGAAAGCCTGCTGAGTATTGGCGTCGAGTTACGAGTCACACGATGTAGAACACAAACATCCATCGGCGCTGCGCCCCTGCGATGGCAACCGGCTTTTTTTTTTTTTTTTTTTCCGCAGACATCTGCGCACACAACTTAACACAAAACGAGATCGGCAGAGGGCCTTGAGGCACTTCGCTTAGACTACAGTGCTGTTTATGACCACAAATATAAACGCATGTGGCCTACTTGCGCAACTACGTTGGCAGCACATTAATGACGAGCGCATCCTAGCCACTTATGCGCTGGTGGGACACGTCACTTCTACTGATGTTACCACATATTAAATATTCGTTGATGACGAGGTGATCACTGCACGCGAGTGCATGCACTGCGCCTTCGGTTGTCGTTCCCGACCAGATCTGCAACACTCGCCGCAAAGAGTTTTAGGAAAGAGACGTTACCTAGCGGCAGAAAAGTATGAACGATAACAGTCAACAGTGTCCTCTGAATGTGGTGCTCAACGAACTTCACATCCTCTTTGTCGATGAATCTCCCGAAAAGATGTGTAAGAGTCAGACCAGCTGTCACAAATTCTGTTGGTGGCGTAAGGATGTAAACACATATCATAGCATACACGACACTAAACCATACTGCCTCAGTCGCCATGTTTATTTACAGTCTGACGGTGTTGGGCTGGCTTGGCTAAGGGCCTGGTTTTTGTGGAATTGCTAGAAGCTAGATTTTAAGGCAAGACAGCACCTCCTCTATGTGCCTCTAAAGCCCCTCCATACACGTTTCCGCCGACCAGAAAGCGGCGGTGGCGCGTGGATGGAGGGGCTTTAAGTGCCTCTAACCAATTTTTGTAAGAAACTCTATGCCTCTAACCATTGCTCTAACCATAGAGTTTCTCGCTAGCTCTAACAATGTAGTGAGAGACTCTATGGCTCTAACAAAGACACTGGCCAAGGCGTAAAATCTAAAATATTGCAAAAACAGAACAGTATGTCAACAACACGAGTGAACATCTTAATATAGAAATATGTAAGTGAATATATTTTTTTAAAGGAAGACATTCGCGTTTTAATATTTTTGCAATCACGAGGCAGGAAATCTGCGGAAACGTTGTCTTCCCCTAGCAACCATGGTCCACTGATCGCAAGCTTCTCGCGCACTTCGCTTCATTGAGAATATAAATGTGGACATGTTAATGGCTTAAGTTAAATTTTATGACATAGGCTGTACAAGGCTGCTGTTGCGGTAAGCTACTATATGATCACTGGATTTCGCTTACGTGTCGTTGATAATCATGTTTGTTTGCTTTGGTTCTGTGCAGCGGCGAACTATGCTGCGATAATCTTAAAGTGCTCATCTGCTTTCGCTGGGAAAAAAAGAAAACGTCGACGCAACTTAATTGCATCGTATTGAATTCAGTTAGAGGGAACTTTGAAGTGATGTAGCCACTGAGAACTGCTTTGGGTTCTCAACTATTTTAAGTCGTCGCATGTGTCATCATCAGTTGACAGGTTTCGTATTCTCTTGAATGGGCGCCGTTTCACCGAGAAAGACATAACATTTTATTTTGTATTTATTTTGCAGCCATCTGTACGTCTCATCATGGCATCAAGCCCGAAAAGTAAATATTTAGACGATCTCAAAAAATCGGCATCAGTCGCGGCGGGTACTGCCGTGAAAGAGGATACCAGTAAATCCTCCGAAGACAAATTCGAGGACACCAGTGAAACCTTCGAAGAAAAATGGCAGGGCGCCGGCTCTGAGAACACCGAGGACGATGGCGAAGAGGACTTGTATATAATAGATGAAGAAGAGCTCGAGAAACTTGAGAAGACGATGACCGATGAGGAGCGAAAGGTGTGGCAGTAGTTCTTTTGCAGTTCTTGCATGGCTTCATTTCGTGCAGTAAGCACAGCCACCACTGATGTGGTGCAAAACAAATGATACGTGTACGATTCAAGCATGATAGTTACAGAGCTTACTTCATTAATCGCATTCACCAGCGCGTGATATCAGTCGCGTTTCGTGCGAGTTCCGTTCAGTTAACTGCGCTGGAGTTTTTACACAAGGGACAATAAATAGGAGACAGGGACAAACATGCGCGCAAGCTTTCAACTGTTTATTGTACGCAAGCGCAAGTCATATGTAAAAGACAAGAAAGGGTGCTAGGAAGTAAGCAAATACAAGATGGAAATTAGTCATATATGCGCTTATGAAATTGCGTTACAAGGATGGGTGGATCGAACATTCGTCAATGAATTCTAAGGCCGCACCTCCCGGCCCCACGTGCTTTTCCGAGTTATCTTTTAACATAAAATGAGCTTCTAAAATTTCTCGTGTGTAAAGCTGCAGTGTGCTAAATCCATCATTTCATTGAAGGTAGGCTTGCAGCCACACCATGCACTGTGTACTGCCAAATTTCCTGGTGACTGGATCATTTCTGTTGCCTATCTTGTGTCCTCTTAACCTGGTGTCAATGCAGGAGAAAGGTCCTTTTCACATTTCACATTGTTTACACATGTGAAATGCCTATTGGCATGTTTTATTTTGCACCTGTTCTTGGTTGGTTTTTTTTGTGGTGTCATTAACTGTTTTGCATTGGCCTTTTGTTTTTGTAGCTCAAAGAAAAGGAAAGAAAAAAAACACCTTTTCACCGTGCCTTTCGCTAATCAGTCATTTAAGGCCATGTGAAATTTTGTGCATATAAGGGATCATGGTTACCTTCCTGTTAAGCTCACCATCTGCTGCACCTAATCGTGTAGACAGTGTTGTCTACAAGATCCCTTTCACGTGCAGGAAATTGTATATAGAGCAGACAGGCTACTGCATTAACACCAGGTTAAGAGAACACAGGTATGTTCCATTTGCTAAAAAATTTCGCGGCACACTGCACAGGTGTGGCTGCAAGCCTATCTTCAGTGAAACCATGGCTTTGGCACACTGCAACTCTAAGAAAGCACAAGCAATTCTAGAAGTCATGTTATGATAAACAATTACTCGGGAAACCATGTGAGCACCCATTCTGTGGTACTGGGAGAAGCAGCCTTTAATTTCATTGATGAATATTAGATCAACCCATCCTTGTCATTTCACTTTCAGAAATGCATATATGACAATCATTTCCCTCTTCTACTTCTTGTTTTGATTTACTTTCTGCCATCATTTCTTGTCTATGTATATAACATGTGCCTGCGTACAATAATCAGTTGAAAGTTTGCTTGCATGTTTGCCCGTGTCACCTTTTTTATTCTCCTTTGTGACCCGCCGTGGTGGTGTAGTAGCTGTGGCATCGTGCTGCTAAGCCCAAAAGCATGGGACCAAATCCCGGCTACGACGGCTATATTTCAGTGGGAGTGAAATGAAAAAACACCTGTGTACTGTGCATTGGGTGCATGGTAAAGAACCCCAGGTGGCCAAAAATAATACGGAGTCCCCCACTATGCCGTGCCTCATAATCATATTGTGGTTTTTGCACGACTTTAATTTGTAATTGTCTCTTGTATAATATTCCGGTGCAGTTAACCGACCAATGCTGTACCAACTAGCCCCATTTGAAGCCTTATTGATTTGTGTGAGTTGGTACATGGTTCTCAGCAGGGCCCTACTAGTGCCATACCTTGAACTTCGTCTTTGCCTATTAGGTTCGCTTTCCTATTCTGTTCAGTGACATCTTGCAGCTCAAGCCTGCTTGCTGTCAGCCCTTATTGCTACTAGTTGTTACTATGTGTCTGCGTTGCTGACTATAGCAGTTCTCTCCTGTTGATGAGTTATGTGTATTTTTCACAGGCCAACAAGGAGCGTGCACTAAAGATGAAAGAAGATGGAAATGTGAGCTTCAAGGCGGGCCAGTACCTTGATGCGATGGAGACTTACACAGAAGCATTGAAGATATGCCCCTTCTCCAACTCAGCGGAACGCTCTATCCTGTATTCAAATAGAGGTGCCACATGGGCTAGGCTGGTGGGTAGATTTTTCTTTTCTTTTTTTTTTTTTAATGGAAGAATTTCTACATTTGGGGTGCATTGGCTACAGATGGAGCTCCAATGTGCCATGAAATTGGTTATGGCCCAAGTGGATTTCATATACTATCTTGAGTAAAAACAAAAAAACAGCTCCAGAAATCACCTTGCATAGTTGGAGATAGTTCAACAGAAGAATTTTAAGGTACCAACACACTTCCCACAGCTTGGAATTTGGAGATTCACCTTCTCACACTTAACCCTTCCAATGGAATAGGTTCGTGTATTGAGTACTGAGAGGCCTTTATGAACTCTTAGAAGATGGTTTACACCTCTTTAAACTTCTTCTGAGGGTAAGAACTAATTGAATAAAATGTAAGGTGAAGCCTTTTCTTCTTTAAAAATTACATTTGGCTTAATGTCACCCTCTGATTGATAGAAAAGGAGCAAAGTTTAGTGAAAAAGATTTCAAAATAAAAAATAAACATGGCACAAGGTTTGTGTTTCATTGGCAGAGAGTTATAATCATGAAAGAAAATGACAATAAAATAATTGCTGAGGCTGGAACATCAGCTCAAAAGGAATGAAGAGATTGGACTGGGAGGATCAGCAGAAAACTGCCAATTTGAAATGCTGATAGTAGTAAAGACATTGTTTGGTGTTTCTTGAAAGTTGATTTCAGTGTTCCTCCCAAGTAATATAAAGTGGCCCTTCTGTGAACAGAAAATATTTTCATCAAGAAGCACCGTTTGCTACAATGCTAAAAAGAAGAAACAAATTTTTGTCATTCATTTGTTTGACATTAGAGAGTTTTAGCGTGTCCAGTATTTGGGTAAATGCAAGCAGACTGGCCGTTTTACCAGATGAATGGAGGCGCAAACGTGAATGACCTGTACGGTGCAGCCACCTGGTGGAAAAGAGCTCAATCAGACAAACACAGAGCTAATATTCCAGTAATGATGTGTATTCTACTTCGCTGCTGGTATAAATTTTCAGCAATGGCGTAGTCGTGTTGCTGCCAATACATTACACCTGCAGCAAAGTAAAACGTACTTGGTAACTGCAATATTAGTGGCGTTTGTCTGGTTGGGTGCATGGTGCAGCAACCAGGTAGCTGCACCGTGCAGAGGGTGCTCACGTTCATGCCTCTGCCCCTCTGGTAAAATGTCCAGTCTACCTGTGCCTGGACAAGCTATAGCTCTCTATTCTCTGTCATTTAGCATTATAGCACATTCTCCTTGGCATTCTCAGTAATTTAGGTGGCCCTCCTAAATTGGAAGATTTGTGTAATTATAGTTGACCTTTGAAACAAAGATAATATTTCTTCTTTCTTTATTGATTATTTGAGCACAGTCCGTAGTCCTTCCACGTGCTGATCAAAGGTGGTAGAAAAAATCATGACATCATCAAGATAAACAAGACAGGACTACCATTTTAACCCAGAGAGCAGTGTCCATCATCAGCTGAAAACTGGCAGGTGTGGAACAGAGGCTGAATGGAAGTACCTTGAATTCGTATAGCCCATCTGGTGTGACGAATGCTGTCTTCTCATGCTCTCTTTCGTCCACTTCTATTTGCCAGTATCTACTTTTGAAGTCGAGAGAGGAAAAGAATTTAGCATCCCGTAGTCTATCAAGGGTGTCATCGATTGTCGGAAGTGGACAGACATCCCGCTTGGTGACAATGTTCAACTTTCGATATTCAACGCAGAAGCGCAAGGTCTGATCCTTTTTCTTTTAGCAGCACCACAGGCGATACCTACGGACTGGTCAATAGTTGAATTATGCCGTCTCTAAGCATTTCATCGACTTGGTTGCTGATGATCTCTCCTTCGGCAGCACTCGGTAGCGATGCTGGCAAATAGGCCTCAAGCATTGTCAACAATAATACGGTGTTTGGCGGTAGATGTTCTCTGGACTGTCGTTGAGAAACATGAGGCGAATTCTCGTACAAGGTTCCCTATTTGCTGCTTCTGGTTCGGTGATAGCACTGCTTCGATGTTTATGGATGCGAGTTGGGAGCCTACGTTGTCAGAATTGAGTAGTGCAGCATCGGAAGGGCTAAAATTTATAATCTGTACGTAATTGTTAAGGCGAGCAATGACTGTTCCCTTCGCAACATGCTGGACTTCATTTCCAAAATTAGTCTGGAAGACATTCCAACACCCATCACATAGCCGAACAAGACCCCTTGCCATGCAGATCCCTTTTTCGAGTAAGAGCCCAGTGTTACTGTCTGCTATTCCTTCATAGTCACAGAATATAACTATGCTGGATCTTGGGGGTGTCATGACGACGTCGCATATAATCTGAAGCGCATCAAATTGTTCTTCACACTCGATCGTCACGATGGCATGCTTCATTGAGAGCGACACAAGATTCCTGCAAGTCTATTACTGCACCGTTCTCCTACAAAAAGTCCATTCCAGTAATTAAATCCCGTGAGCATTCTGACAGGACAGTGAAACTAGCGACGTATGTAAAGCTGCATATTCCAATTCTAGAAGTGCACCTGCCCACCGGGTCGATAAGGTGTCCTCCGGCAGTTCGAATTTGCGGCCCTCCCCAAGGAGTCGGCACTTTCTTCAGTCTTCTGGCAACTACTTTACTCATAACTGAATGATCTTCGCCTGTGTCTATTAAAGCAGTAATTTCACAGCCGTCTATAAATGCACATAAATCGAAAGCAGCATCGCTCTTTCCGCAACTGCTCTCGCGTCCGCCACTATATTTCGGAATCGGCGCTGGAGGCTCTGTTCTTGCGTTGACAGCGGCCTTACCTCCACAGGTCGCCGGTATTAGTTTTGCCGATGTGGGCTTTGGGAGCGTCGCCTTGGGGAGCTTGAGGATGGATGCGGGCTCGGTGATCAATACCTTAGCGGCACTGTTGATCGAGGTTGATGTTGCTGTGAAGTGTGTGGGCTTTGGCGCGTTGGCAAATACTCCTGGATTTCAAAAGGGTGCTCACCGTTTTTTGGGCAAGGAGCATTTATGGAAAACCCTCGAAGTCCCGTCCTGTGGTATTCGCACATCCCATAGAGATTACCAGCTTCGCCGCAGTGGTAGCACAGTGGGATTCTATTAGGAGTGCGCCGTACGTCAGTCTTCCGGTATCTCGTCTCGGGCGGAGGCGGCATGAACCGAGGTTTGGGTACATGGGTAGTCCCCATGACGAAAGTACGTCCACGGGATTATCTGAGTACTTCAGCATACGATACCGTCAGCCGTAGCGGTGACGACGCTTGTGGCTGTGCTCGCGGACTGCTTGTCTCACTTCTTCACGAACCACTTCTGCTAATGAAGAGACGACTGTAGGGTCATTGTTCAGTTGTTGCCTCTGGGGCTCTTCTCGAACTACAGACCTAACGAGTTCTCGTAAGACCTCGATGCTGTTCCTGAACATTGCCGACATAGCATCCATAAAAGCGACCTTCATATTGCAGTTGTAGAGCCTCCCCTGCAGTTGAAGTGTCCTTTTCATAGTTGTTGCCTTGGAGTGGAATTCAGTGACAGTGTGTGGAGGGCTTCGAACTAAACCGGCAAAAAGCTCCTGCTTCACACCGTGCATCAGATGTCAAAGATTCTTGTCCTCGCTCATGCTCAGATCGGCCCGGCGGAATAAGCGGGATGTATCTTCGACATACATAGCCACACTTTCATTGTTTTGTTGGCTTCTTGCTTGCAAAGAAGCTTCAGCTCTTTCCCTGCGATCTATGCTCGGATACGTGGCCAACAGCTCCCGTCGGAAGTCATCCCACGACCGGAGGGCGGCTTCATGGTTTTCAAACCACGTTCGTGCACAGTCTTGCAACGCGAAGTAAACGTTGCAGAGCTTCTGGTTTTTGTCCCATCCATTGTAGTTTGCAAAGCACTCAAAGCCTTCTAACCAGTCCTCGGCATCTTCGAAGGTGTCGCCGTAGAAAGGCTTGGGAGTCCGTGGCTGATCAACGACGATGCGGGTTGAGGTGGTCTGGGATGTCATTTCGGTTCTGTGTGTTGCTGCTACTCTGGTTGGCTCCGGCAAAAGAGGAAACTCGGGTGGCTCACCATATAGGCGATGGCTTGTGCGCTGGTGGACAGGCATGAGCTCGTTGGGTCTGAAATGGCGTGGTTCCGGGCTGCTTTCTCCAAATCGAATGGGGCTGGAATTCTTTACCCCACACCTCCACCAGAATTGTAATGAGCAGTTCAAGAATTCAGATACAACTATTCATTGTGGGCTAGCTTATGCCCGGGGAGTAAATGAAAAGATGACTGCAGTGTTCTAAAAAGGAGATAGGAATGCCTTCTCTTTTTCTTTCGAGCGCCGCTTCACCTCTTCTTGTACGGTATTCCCCGACAGTGGTCACATACGATGCGAGTGCGTGCGGTGAATGCACGTGCCATTATGTCTTCGTCTTTTTCAGCAATACAGTGAAACCTCGTTAAACCGTAGTTGGCCGGAGCTTGGTAAAAGTATCTACTAAATGGTAGTACAGTACTGCTTAAACGAAATAGCATGAGATCGCCCATTTAACTGTCAAAAACTGAACTCGGAGAGAGTGCGATGAAAGGAGAAAGAACATGCAGTATTTATTCACTTCGCGGGATGAAAGTGTTATTTTTGTTTGATGCCGCGGTGGCCTTGCAGTGACAGCAGCGGCCTCAAACTTACTGAAGCTGCGAGCCAGCTTTTCAGCCAGCCCTCTCTTCTCGGCAAACACTCGCATGGCAGATTCCTCGTTGGCGTTGCATATTCTCCTTGCACAGGCGTGGTAGCGCTGCAGAAGTCGCGGGGTGCTGTTCTCGTCATGATGATTGCACTCATGAGGCTGGTGTAACATGCAGCTTCTGCCACTGTTGGGCCTGAATCGTCCGTGCTGTCACTTTCCGTGTCGTCCTCATCACTCTCGTTAGGCCACACTTCGGCAACAACAGAGGCAACGATGGTGAAAAGTCAAACCTCGTAGCCGACATCTCTTCGTGGCCACAGCAGCGCTGCCGAGTAATCTCTTCACATTCCAAATGCCATACATTGTAGTCAACAGTAGATCCCTGTCGCGTACCAGTGCCGACTTCTTTGTTTCACGTTTGATAGCACAAACAATGTCTAATTTTTTTTTGTATGCTGGGCACCCGACATCCTTTTTATCCGAGCTTCGGCATGATGCGAGTCCTTGCTTGCACGACGCCACAATACTCTCTGGCACGGCGTGGAAATGATGTTGCTGTGGCTTCACACGGAAAAGCACAGGGCGCTTGGAGGCCGTTGTTTTGATCTCCGAGGCTTGTTGTTCTGCCGGGCCGCTCAATGAGAACGACGCACAGCTGGGATTCCGAGGCGAACAGGGGAAACACTATGTGTTAACCGATATGTACTCAATAAGCTGGTACAGTTTATGCAGATACAAAACACATTATGTTCAATGACTGCTGAGTTGGGGATTTAACTTTACTACTTTGAAAACGAAAGTACTGTTTAAGGGGGTACAGTTTAACGAGGTTTTACTGTACGCCGTTGTCTTCTTGGAGGGCGCATGAACCTGTGTGCAGTTTAAAGTTGGTTTCGAAACGCTGGACCTTGTATCATCAATATTATCATGATGTCATGACAGAGAGCAATACTTGCTGGTGTTGTGTAGCAATAGGGCTAGGGATGATGACATTGCTCATAAAAAAAAAAAAAGAATAAGCAAGAACGCTGCTTGTTTCTTCTGGCTGCGCTTGCATCTGGCAACCACAGCTACTGCATAAATGGAGCGACCCATTGTATCATGTCATTATGGCTCGTCCACCTCCTGAGTACTGAAACTGAAAGGTTAATCGAAAGAAGTATTATAGTAAATTATTCAGTGGACTCTGATATTTGCCAGTATATTTTCTAGATTTTAGAGGGTTTGCATCTTCATTAAACAAAAGATATGAGTAACATACGTCAGTGCTTCTTTTAAAAACTAAAAACTGCAAGAATTCTTGTTCGCTAATGTTTGCAATACTATCATTTCTGTACTTGTATACGTGTGTTTGTGGTGTTCTGTAGCTGATGATGAGGCCGCAGGTTTGATTCCTGGCTATGGCAGCTGCATTGCGATAAGCTAGAATCTAAAGAACACTGGAATAATAAGAACGTTGGGTACAGAACTAAGAGCTCTGAGTGGTCAGACTTAAACGGGAGCCCTCTGCTAAGGCATCTCTCATAGTCTGTGTGTCTTTTTGGACATTGTGCCCAATCAGTCACATCAGGAAGAACTCATTTTCTACTATAAGGTTGGAATGATATGTCGTGCATACATTTTTTTGTCCAGGATATCCCTACGTTAACTTGTCTCATTTCAGCGTGCTACTGAGATTAAATCTATCCTAGAACTAGTGTCAGTCATCTCAAAATTTTCTTGGAAGTTGCATACAAACAAGACTCTTCAGCATTCTGAAGTTATTCGTTAGGGCTTTATATTTTCATTCTGTATTGGTTATTATTTTCCTCCTAGTTTATATTATCTTGCTGTTTTCTGCAGGAAAAGAACAAATTGGCGATTAAAGATTGCACAAAAGGTGAGTGGCAATTTTATAAAATCACAGCAGTGTAATATAGTTCATAAAGGAATTCAACTACTATGTGAATCAAAGTACAATGTACACTTTGTCGAAGGCTGAAATTTCACCAAGCTAGAGCTAAATGCATCTTTCTAAACAGGTTTTGAACCACCCCTCGGGCCTGGCGAAAAACATAGTCCTCAGATAGCATACGCTGCTGTGAGCATTTCACTCGTGTTTTGCAGTCGTGTGCAGCACATACAGCTCATAAGGGGAGTGCAAAGTAACCTTTCTCTCAAACACTTTCTTTTCAACGGAAGCCTGTTCCTCACTCTTTTCCGGATGCTTTATTTCATGATATAGCAGATTCCGATACATGGCTAGTATTTGCCAATAGCTGACATCAATCAAGACTGGTTTTTGGATCTGTGTGCTTCTTCCTACTGTTACTGTGTATATTTATAGAGTAAGTTTAATGAACAGGCTGAAGTAAGAGAAAATGTGCTTTTGAATTTCATTAATAATTACATACTTCCGGAGGAAGCTGACTATCATTTGCTCACACTCAGTAGTGGCCACCCACGTAGGAATTAAACTTTGACCATCCTGCTTTTCTGTGTCGTAGCCGACAGGTCTCCCTAATGTCGACTAGATTTGGACGCTCAACTAGCCTCGAACCAAGTGAAACTTAAGGTCAGACCACACGCATGCTTGCCATCGCGTGCTCACTCCTGGCTACTCCTGGTTAGATGCCTTGGCAGGCGTCGCTTCATATTGAATTATTGATAGCACTTCAATATGCGCAAGTTGGATGTGGCTACTATCCGTCGGTCAAGCTGGTGCAGGACAAAGCCGGTCCACACCACGTAGTGCGGCCAGACTTGAACATACGAGCTTGAGCATGCACTTGAGTCTTGTCGTGCGCAAAGCAAACGCTGTGTGTACGCACTGCAATTGCATGTAGCTGCAGTCTACTATGTAGCGTAGATATCGCAGCCGCCACGGGGTGCTGTGACAAGTCTGCTGGCTGAGCACACTACGGCGTGCTGACTCTAAGGACAACCTCGTTTAGTACGTTGTAGGCACCAAAGTTGGAAGTAGTGGCGTCTATGTGAACATCCAAAATCAAATTTGAACTGCGCACCGTGATGACATTCACTAGGCAGAACATTGTGGGCATGCCCCACTCTGCCATAGCCTTCGCAGTGCATGGCATTGAAGAAAGAGTGGAAGCACTGTGAAGGGGATGTTTGATTGCCAATAACTCCGCTTCTGTTGAATGCATTGAAGTACTTTTTGTGGCGAAGTATTTCTGAAATAGCCTAATTAAGTTTCAGATGAATTCCTACACTTCGACAAAAAGTGGTTCAGGGCCCCTTGCAACTCTGTGTGTGGGCCTAGCGCTGATTTTTTTCTTTTGTTTTTTTCCTCAGCCATTGAGCTGAACCCATCCTATTTGAAGCCTCTTTTGAAGAGAGCTTGGCTTTACAAGGAGACAAAAAATCTGGATGAAGCTTTGAAGGACTACCAACGTGTCCTGGAGCTGGATCCCAGCATTGGAGAAGCGAGGCATGCGTGCATGGTGAGGCACTTTTTGATAACATTTCCAAACTTCCATCATGTTGGATGGGTGTTCGATATATTCTTCTTTCTTTCATGTGGTGCCATCTGTCTCCTGTGGCTTCTGATTAAAACATGTTTCTAGCGCTGCCTAATATGCCTAAGAAAATTGTAAGAAAACACAATAGGTTTACCTGTGTACTTATGGAGTACAGTACAAGATTGGCACATAAAAATTATTGTTTGGTATTGAATAAGAAGATGTGAAACAGCTCTGTGGAGTACTTTGTGGCAATAGCTTCTTTTTTTGTTGTATTTTTCTTCTTTTTAGGAAGTTTCTTTTTGATACACCTCAAGGTTTTCGTCGTTGATATAGGGCAATCTAACACAGTAGAGGGGTAGCCTGAGTGAGCAAGAGGAGAGTTAAGTGCAGAAAGGATAAGAACAGGTGTGTAGGGGGAGACAGGGAGGTGTGGGATTAGTCAACACAGGCAATAATGTCACGCTCATAGGAAGTGCAGAGAGGGGAGTGCTAGGCCAACATCCTCTGCACATGAAAAATGGCATGTGAGAAACGCAAAAGCGTAACCAGAAAGCTCTTGTTAACTTTGACCACAATCTTCCCTGGGTTATGCTAGAATTAAAAATTTTGTAAGGAAGAACTGAAATTTAGCTTTCTTTGTGCAGATTCTGGTTCAAATAAATGGTAAAGATAAGTGTTCAAAATATATTTTCTTACTTTGAACTATTGTGCTAATTTATTAAAATCTTTAGTTGCAAATAGTGCAGTTACGTGTCCCCTTCTCTTGTGTGTTCTGTGTGGCGCTCGCATGACACCACAATGAAGTCTATAGTGCCTAATTTTCCCTATTTAAATGCCTAAGGGTCTATTCTTTACTCATGAGAATATGTATTGCATTTTAAGCATGATGTGATTAAGTGATGTAACTGCCGAGTTTCAGTTATGCATAAGGGTTCGACGTCGGGCTAGTTGGTGTTTCATTTGGAACAGGAAACAGTGCGCAAGTCGAGGGCTAAGAAAGATCTTTATCGATCGTTCTTTGTCCTTGTCTTATGCGGTTTCCCCTTCAGTTATGCATTTCTTGTGGGATAAACAAACAAATCTTAGGCGTCTGAAAGACAAAATGCAGTGCATTAACTTGTTTGCTTAGGGAGTTCGCATGTGTGTGAGGTACACATGGATTAAAGTCAGGGGGAGCTCAGACTCCTCACCATGCGCCAATTTCTTTTTGAAGGGGTCTCGGGCGCCCATGTCACTTGGCCAGTAAGCAATCTAAGTCAGTCTTCATGACTTTTAGATGAGTGGGCTATGTGGATATTTTTGGGCTACATTTTTATGTTGATCAGGCATCGTAAAAAAGCGTGTTTCAAAGTCTGCAACACGTTGGACCAGCTCTTAGTGCAGCCTTTTTCTGTTTGTTTTCACATCTGCATCCATGGCGTGGCGAGATGTACTGGGTTTTGTGATAAGACCTAATTTCGATGTCCGCCCATTACAAAGGAAAGAACACCCAACCTTCAAAGTGTAATATGAGAAACATTGTATTGTAGAGCTTCAGATAATTTTACACCTTAGCCACTGGGAAATCATGGCGAATGATTTGTATTTGTTATTTTTTCTTTGTGTTGTATCTCTGGTAGTCAACCCCGTTGCTTGGGCGTGGGCTTGGTGCTTGCATATGTAATGTCTTTCACTTTCCCTGCTGTGTGCTAGTCTAGCAAAAAAGTGGTTTGGCTGTGAATTTGTTAGTTTCAGTTAGCAGTTTTATTTGCAAATAAAAAGAATGTTACTATAGTTTGTTTCCATTACTCATTTTTTGCCATTTCACACTACTAGCACTGATGGTTACATTTTGGCTACAAGCTACCGAGGCCTGACTGCGTGGTTGGCTGCTTTTAGGCTATAATATCCATCTGTTTTGGCTATGTAACTCTGCGCCATCTGGCAACACTGTTCTCATGAGGCGCCTTCAGCTCCCCACATTTTTTTACCACTGGATGGAGACTTCAGGCCTTGGAGGCATACAGCATTGACATCCAAGTTAGCATCTTTTCTCTGGACTCAGGTGTTAGAATGCACACTGCTTTCACCTGTTGCAGGTTGTGTTGATCACCACCTTATGAAAGTGGGACTCAGTCACTTTGAGAATGTAACGTGTTGGCCTTGTACAAATAGTGAGCTATGGCTCTGCAAACTCTAATCTGGTGAAATGCAACCTCTGTGAAAGTAACAAGCTCTTTGAGTACATGACTTCAGAAGAAGCCGTGCCATGTGTTAGTGCGGGCAGGCCCAGTTGCATTGTGTTTGCATTCTTTTTGCCTCCTGCATATAACATTGTCAAATCATGCACTCCATGCTTCTTTTCAACAGACACTACCTGATGAAATCAAAGAGAGAAATGAGAAATTGCAAGCTGAAATGCTAGGTAAGGCAGCTGTGTATGCATGTGCTTTTTTTTTTTTTGTTAATCCTTGGAATCTTGATAGTTTCCAGTGTCTAATAATTTTGTTTGTTCTATGCAGATAAGTTGAAGGAGCTTGGCAACCTTGTTCTAAGGCCATTTGGTATGTCAACTGACAATTTCAAGCTTACAAAAGATGGGGAAGGGGGTGGGTATAAAATACAGTTTCAGAAGTGACGGTATTGTAAAGTGAAACCAAATAAAGTAAACAAATTTTTCTCATCACCCTAGTTACGTATTATACCTGCAACATTCTTACGTAATTTCTATGAAAATTTACTAGTCTTGAAGACTTCCTCATGCTGCAAAATGTTGTGCGACACACTGTGTAGGATACTGGACGTTAATAAAATTTACGGAAAGCTCACCTACCTTTGTGAGCATATAAGGCCTTATCTTTCGACCTTGTATCTGGCCTGGCATTGGCACCTTTGGGTATTGCTTATGGAAGAGGGAATAAAAATGTTAATACATGATTTGATTAGTTACTTAGATTCATAGGTTGGCTGAATAAATAGACACTAGTTCACCGCTATTTCTTCTAGATACGTACTCACTCACCTCATGTCTACTCGCATTCATCAGTATTCACTTGTCTCCCTATTTGCACTCACACGCATTTATACTTCTACTTCCACATTTCAGCACTCACTTACATTCACACTTACGTCCTCTCACACTAACATATGCTGGCATTCATGCTCACCTTTACTCACACTAATAGGCACTCATTCAAGTCTACTCACACTCGCATAATACATACTCACATGCACTCACCGACAATCACTCAAGTCTACTCACAACCTTTATCACTCACTCGCACACTCATGACTGTGAAATGGGTATGAGTGAGCATTCTCATGAGTATGTTGGCCCATGTTTAGATGACACATATCGACCAGCAAAGCCTCAATTCAGTTTGCACAGTGCAATCAGATTGTGCTTAGTATAATTTGCAATAAATGAGCGGTGGAGAAAGGTTGTACAATTCAGTGCATACTTGGAGCTGCTGTTGTGTAATTGACCTAGTTGAAAGGAACAAGTCCCTGTTTAGTTTTAGTACTGCCTGTTTGATGGTGCATATCAATTTGTGCTTTATGTGCAGCTGTAGACATTATGCGGAAAGAAATAGTGAGTGCACCTGGGCATTATTCTTTGAGCGAGAATATACTTTCTTCCTCTGTGGCTATGTCAAAATCTGTCACAAGATACACCACTTTTTGATACCTTTGATTAGACGGAAAAGCCAGTTGTGCTGAAAGTGTTGAGGGGCAGTGTAATAAAAGGTTTTCACTCGATTCTATTTCAATCTTATTATCTGTTTACAACCAGCCAATCCAGATAATAGGTAGGCAGAGAACCACTCAGACTACTGGCATAGCATGTAAAATAATACCTTTAGAATACCTGCCATCATCACCTGAATGCATCACCTGCTAAGGTTTGATTTGCATTCAGTGTGAATCATATGCACTACCTAGTTCTCTGTCACTGCCACATGAAGCACTGTCACTTAGGAGGCATAGCGAAATTAGCTTTCATGTCTGATAAAGGCTGACTTCTATGTCATGAGCACTGTCACTTTGAAGGCATCTTTTGCATGCTAGCATGCAAGGCCTGTATAGTGTAGTAATGACACAGGTTGGACCAGAGAGCTCAGACAGATACTGAAATGACCTCCAGAGCTTGAAATCTGTTGCACTTGACATTCTACCCATTAGCTCACAATGGAGATATTTGGAGGCATGTAGTGTCCTTTATAATATCATACCGGGTGTACAAGTTAACATGGACCAAGATTTAAAAAGAACCCAAGAGCTCTAGAGAAATCTTACCAACTGCATAGTAGCAGTAGTCGTGTGCTTTGTGGGGTCTTACTGTCTCACAGGAGTACCGACCACCGCCGGTTCGAGCTTAGCGAGCCACAGGGCTGCGTCAGCCGTCAGCCTCTAGTGCCGCTGCGCGCGAGCTCAGGCCACAAGGGGCTACCGAGCGACGCACACAAGAACACAGTATTGCCCTAAGTTGACGGAAACCGTTTATTGTCTCCAACGGCACCCAACACTGCACGAACGCCCGGTCCCGGGACGGCAGGGAACCAAAGGGGTCCCGCACCAAGGGCGAAAATAGTCAGGGGCGCCTGTAGCACGTCGCTGCGAGAGCACAGGCTCAAGCTGGGACACGCTGCTAGGAAAAGTCCCGGTGGCTATGCTACTTGCTCTTGCGATAACCGATGGGCCAACTCACGAGAGCTCGAGTAATCTCCTTTGGCTTGGGCCTCCGATGAGTGCGGCTCGGCATGGTACGACCTCGCGCGAGCACTAGGCACCCGTTCTTCGGCTTAGCATCGGGATAGGATCAACACGAGGTACGCGCTCCCTGCACGGGCAAAGGCACCGTGCGTGAGCTCAGTCCTAGTCACAAAGGTGTCGGCGGACAAGAGGAAGCATGTACGTACCGGGTGCCATCCCAAGGAGCAAGAGCGCCGCTACCGTCACGGCAGTAGCCACCAGGGGCCGCTTCGTGACGTCACTAGCTCCGCCCTCACCGCGAACCACCGCGAGTGGAGCGCCACCGCTGACAACTGGTTCGGAGCGAGGATGCAGTGTGGCTTAAGGATTGCAGAACATGGGTGAAATGCGCCCGCGCAATGGCGCGTCGAATTCCCCAAATCCCCACAGCTTACAGCCAGTATTTTTTAATCACCAAGTATTAATTCATTGTTATTAATTAGCTAACTTTTTAATTATTGCTTGAATTGGAAACATGTCATTTACAAAGTTGTAGGGCACCTTAAATAAACTCTGAATCAAGCATTTATTTTGTGCTGAAGTGTGCCTGGTTCTTCTTTCCAAGAAAAAACTAAAGTTTGTAAAATACCAAATAGATGCGTGCTCGCGTACCGCTACTCAAGCGCCTACAAGCAACCTTTGAAAGATATATGGCTGCAGTCGTTTATCGCCACATCATACAAGGCTTCATCATTTAGGATGGCTTGAGAGGTTTCGTGACCTAACTACCGTGGTGCGGTAAGCGTCAGCATCTGCACACGCAAGAATGTTGTGCTCTATCATGAGGCATTTGGAATAGCTTTAACCTTTGCAAATCGTGAAACAAAGCTACAAAATAAATTCAACCAATGTTAAAAAAATAGTGCACAGAAAAGCACGAAAAAAGAAGGAAGCTTTCGGAAGAACATATAAAAGCTACTCAGGAGATTATTTCAATAAAAAATAAATCAAAAGCGCGTAAAATGTATCAGCTGCCCATAAAGAAGCATCCAAAGGTGCAACTGGTTTAGCCATTTACGCTTTCTGTCTCTTGAACTCCAGAAAAGAGGCAAAACAAAGCAGGTTTTTACCTATATTTATCTTTGTCACGAGCTTTTTTTTATGTGAGGATAGGGTGCCATCATGAAGATGCGTTAAACAGTCATGTTGAATTCCAATGGTAGATCCAGATCAAATTTTTCTGCTCTGTATGGAGCAATCCTATTCCAATGGCAGAATGAGAACGTGAGTTGTGTGTTCCAATGGCAAATTGGGAGCAGCCACAGATTCCGGATTGCTCTGCGGAGTAAAAATATTTGCTCCACCGAAATCGGCAGATTTGACCGGAAGTCCGTGTGACATATTTCCTTCACTTGCCTCTGCTTCCTGTCATGGTCACCTGTTTCCGGTCACGGGCAGCTATGGATGCTACATCGCACCATGCGTTTTCTTGTTCCTGGAGAGTGATAGCTCCTACTCAGACACTAAAAGTTCCCAAGTCTAGGGATGATTCTTCCGACAAGGAATAAAAGCAAACGCATGGAATGCCGGGATGATCCAGATGATGGTGGTGATGGTGATGAGGCCTATCCGATGTACCTCTAGACTAGCGCCCTCTCACTTGATTTCCCTGCACTAAGTTCCCCCGCGGGAGCACAGGCATTCCATTCGCAGATTTGACGAGAGCGATCTCAGGCGGAACGATGTGCTCCATTTTTGATCCAGCCTAGTGCTCGCGATCTGCCATTGGAATTCAGCATCATATTTTACACCAGTTTTGAACGGTTACTTTCCGCTGCCACTTATAGCACGTGTTCAGACAGGTCACCGTCCGAAGCAGTACAGTACTTGCTTCTTTCCAACACTGGAGCTGTTGTAGCTTTGACCAACGACGTTGGAATCTCTTGGCCGACTCTGCTTATTTTTGCCTTTATGGCATCCGGTGTGGTAGTTTTGCTGCTATACACGCAATCTTTCACATAGCCCTTCAAGTAGTCCAGCAATGTCATGTCTGGCGACCTTGCAGGCCAGGGTACAGGTCCGTGCCAGCCAATCCACTGTCAAAGAAAAACCTTGTTGAGCCATGCTCACGACTGACTACTATTATGTGCAGGAGCACCATTGTGTTGAAACAAGATGTTCCGAAGGTGCGCAAGTGGAATGTTGCAACAGACGTCGTTCACGGGGCCCTCGAGGATGTCGTTGATATAGCATTGAGTCGTTAGTGTGTTGTCAAAAAAGATGGGTTCGATGATGTTGCCATCAAAAATACCGCACCACACATTAAGCGACCACTGGTATTGGTGTTGTGTTTGTGCCAGGCAGCCAGTGGGGATTCTTATTACTCCAGTAGTGCGTGTTGTGAAGATTAGCTTGTATACTTCTGGAGAAATTTGCCTCATCCGTGCAAAGCACGTGAGTGAGAAAGTTCGGTTATTCTTCACATTTCGTGGAAATCCAATTGGCAAAGTCAAGTCTGTTTTCAAAATCTGTCTTCAAGTTTTTGATCAGGATCTATATGGTACGGGCGCATATGAGCTTTTTTTAAAATCTTCACACTGGTGTCGCGGACACTACCATTAGAGTTCGCAGCAAAGAATGCCAAAACATCCGTTTCCGTTTCTTGAACTACCGTCGCCGTCCCGTGTCGCTTTCTTGTGAAGCTACCCGTCTCGCAAAGGACTACGTATGTTCTAAGTATTGTTGATGGACTAGGGCGTCCTCCACAATGGCACATCCAGAATAGCTTTGTTGCCTTCCTCTTGTTGCCATGCGCCGCCCCCAGAGCCAGGATCATTTTAGCCTTCTGATCATTCGTGAAGGGCCTGGCTGTCTTCTTGAAGAGCAGGTCACTGGCGTGGTACCGTTGAGGTCTCCCGTTATTATCTACGCACTGGCATGTCAAGCAAAAATGATTTATGTAATCGACAACAGCATATGCTGGCCGTACGGATCCGC
Organism: Dermacentor andersoni; assembly: GCF_023375885.2. Lineage (NCBI taxonomy): Eukaryota > Metazoa > Arthropoda > Arachnida > Ixodida > Ixodidae > Dermacentor > Dermacentor andersoni. The sequence goes on along the minus strand of NC_092814.1, from coordinate 48,461,842 downwards.
CAAAATGCATTAGATGGACATAACCTGCGCAAGGTTTGTATCTCTTGATAAAGGGAACAAAAGGAACATTCGTTCCAGGCGCGCCTATCTACAGAACAAGATGAGTGCGCAAAATTACAGTCCCAAGTGTGCCGTCATAGTGTCTCGGCTTCGAAATTCCCCCCCCCCGCCCTTTCGCTCCGCTACGCTTATCATTGCGTCAGCGGCGTGTTCTCATAATGCCGTGACAATCACATAGCATGAATCCCTGTATCGAGATGCCACCGCTAGTAAAGCCATGTATCCATGGCTGTTCGCTTGGGAGCGCACGAGTAGCGGCACGTGAGCGTGTCTATTTCGTATTTTGGATGTTTGGCGCACTTTTGTTTTTTCTCTGAAAAACCGTGGTAAAGCTGAGCACGAAACAAATGCTTGATTTGGTGGTTATTTGAGGTTCCCTACTACTTTGTAATTGATATGTTTGTGATTCAAGCAATAATTAAAAAGTTCACTAATTAAAAGTAATTAATAATTTGTGATGAAAGAAATACTGGCTGTAAGTGCACATGACTACGGCCACTATGCAGGTCGTACGATTTCTCTAGAGCTTTTGAGTTCTTTTTTAAATCTTGGTCCAAGTTAACTCGGACACCCAGTATATAAATTATCACGATCCTTTGTACACACATAAGTTGAACACATTATTTTAGGTGTAGAAGATTGAAACTTGGCATGAAAGGTACACTAAAAGATTGATTCGTAGTGTAGTTGATTTATATGTTCCTGAAAAGTTGAATGCAGGCTCTGTGCACCACGTTTAATGTTTTTTTTTTCTCATTTAAGGACATGTTTCTTAAGAAATATGACTTGAAAAAAGCCTATTCACACTTCCCGTGCTACTGATGATGTAATAATACAAAGGCAATCATAGTATGGTGCTGGTTACCGGAGCTGCTTGATGCCTGTGGCTTTGGCAGCACGTTGGCTTAGGTAATGCTGGCCAAAATAGAGGTGGACCTGCAGACGCCTGCATGCAAAGAACTCAACACAAGGCTGTTTCCTTGAGCAGTGCACTAGGAGGGTGACATTGGAGACATATTATTTCTCCGTGCAAATGAAGGTGCCAGCGCAAAAATTGGTTCATTGTAATGTGCACAAATGCGACAAATGTCGGCATGCTTATCAATATCAAGCTATCAACCTACCACATGTATTTTATTGGTTTATAGCAGTTCATGTAGTGCCACTGGGGTTGTCCCCTGTCTGCTCTCCTTCTCTTTTATATATGAATTGGAGGCCAAAATCATATAGGAAGGTTCGTTAGTGACCTATACATTGTGACCTCCTGCATTTAAAACTGAAATTCACTCACTTTAATGCCCCTTTAAAAATTAGAAATGCAGTGTTTCCTCAACTCGTATGACAGTGTTCTGTGGTGTATGAGTGAAGTGGCTTGAGAAGAGCGGTTGTAGCTGTGGAACTTCAGCAGAAGAAAGGTAATATACTATTAAAAAAAAAACTGCCGTGATATATTTTTTTTTGCCCTTGTTTTGCTGAGTGGGATAAGAATGCCATTGGTATTTATAAAATGAACTCTTCAGTTCTTGAACATGGTTACACATGGTTTTCAAAAGACAGGTACCTGGCATGACTTCACAAGACTGTAGTAATGACACTCCTGGTGTTGACTGTGTTCTTAAAGTACACGATCATATCTTCCCACTGCAATGTAAATGACATTGTGCACATTTACATCCGTGCGTGTTATGGTAACTAATTTTGTACGACTCGTAAAATTTCTGCAACTTTTCATTATAAAAGATTTCATTATAAATTATTGCAAGTTGGCAGTTATAATTCCTTACTAGTGACAGCATATGTAACAGCATAGATCCGAAACTTGTCTGTGCATTGCAATTGAATACAAAACCGAAACTTCTTTTTTGATAGCAGATGTCAGAGCAAGCGTCCTTGCCATGACCATCGCAAGATGGCGAGAAATTTTTTTGTGTAGGTTGGCGAACTTCGGCAATGACGGTGCGCTGCTTTCATTACAAATGCACATTTGAAGGGGAAGTTATTTTCTAACATGCTGCAGTGGTGCTGCGCCACATATTTTCGGTGTGTCTGAGTATTGCACCACATGGCAAACTGGCAGAATGGTTAATCTGTGTGGGCCACCACCTCGTGCGCGATAGTTGTGGAGCTGTTACAGAAATGCAAAATATCAAATGCACTGGACTGCTTGAAGAATGTGTAGCGCGACAAATAACTGTCTGAGAAGGACAGCGATGGATGTTAAGCCTGAATAAAGTTCTATTTGGTTGAGGTAAACTCTACATTTTTTTTTTTTTTTGGGTGATTGCTCGAACCGGAGACATGCGGCATTTGTTATAAGTTCGGGTGCATGTTAGACATGAGTGTCCATTCTTTCCCATTTTGAAACCATAAAAACCAAGTGCGCCCTTAAATAGTGTAAATACTGCCAACCAAAGCAACATTGTGTTTGGGCATTTCTCAGCCTCTTTTACTCTTTCAGTGCCACTGACATACCTGTGCGTGTCTGCATTGCTGTTTTGTCATGTTACTTATGTACCTGTGCATCTCCGCTTCCCCTCATAAAACGAGGGCATTTTGATTAATCATGTGATTTTTTTCCTTTCTGCATAACCAAAAATAAACTGTTGTGTTCATTTTATAATAGCTCACAAAAAGAAATCTGATGCTGGGAGTGCATCACCCCGGGGAAAACTCGGCACCGAAAGCGTTAATTCGACTGGCCGCATAATTCGATCAATTCCATCTGTTCTGTCAAGGTCTAATTAACAGGAGAGTCAACTGTGTGTGTGTGCGCGTTTATAAGCAGCGGGAAAAGCTGACCCGTACATTATATATATATATATATATATATATATATATATATATATATATATATATATATATATATATATATATATATGTGTGTGTGTATATATATGTACTGATCATATAAAGTCAACGGACAATGAAGCCGAGGAAAACATCAGGGAAATTAGCTGCAATTGAAACGTAGAAAACATGAAGGGAGGGTGAAGAGAAGATGGAAGTGGATGAAAAGTTAGCTCGCCGCCGGTAGGAGCCGAACCCACAACCTCCGCATTACGCGTGCGTTGCACTACCAATTTTGCTACGGCAACGGCTTTCAATCCGTCAGCTAACTTGGGTATTTACGTTAAAAATCCGCAACCGTTCGCCATGGCTCTAAGTGGCGCTGGCTAATACTCCAAAGTAAAGACCCCTCAGTGTTTAAAAGCAGCGCTATCCTTTGAACCTTTCCGCTGCCGTGCAGGCCTTACCCTTTAGAATAAAAGCAGGAACAGCGCAACAGGATGAGCGAGTAAAGAGCACAGGGCAGAGCGCTGTTTGAGGGTGGGCAGCGCTCTGTCCTGTGTTCTTTACTCGCTCGTTCTGTGTTGCGCTGTACCTGTTTTTATTCTAAAGATGAACCAACCAGCCCCATTGAACACACTGCCTTAACCGCGCACTCCGTCGCCCGTCTCCCCGATCCGATTGGACTACCGCCGTCACGTGACAGTGCGCGCTTTTCCATTTTGTTGTTTTTTCATCCGAGAAAAACGTGCACTTGCAGAAGTATCTCGGACGCCATTTTCGATGCAAAAGATAAAAAGCGCCGTAGTGCACATAGTATGTAGTTTATACGGTGACGGTAACTTCCGTCGTAAGCGCGTTAAGAAAACAGCGCGCTTCCTTGGCGCAGTTTCTAATCTTTGTCATGACTAGCTGCGCCTACGGTTACCGTAATCGCTTGAGTGAAGGAAAAAAAAACTTTTTACTCCGCCGTCCGGCAAGCATAATGTGGAGCGAAAAAGATGTGGACGCACCGGATCTGTCGCGCAAACTTCGACGGGCCGCCGTCCGCGCGCCTTTGTGAGGTAAGTAGTCTACTTATTCCCAAGTTTTCACACCACACGATTTACCGCGGATGTTGGTGCTATCCTTCGTTGTGCACCATGTCAACGCAGTTTTTCTACCTTGAGCAAAGGTGCGCACTTTTTTTAATGCATTCTTTGGCGAATACCACAGGAAAATTTATCCGTCACACGAAAAGGGGCCTTCTACCTCTACAAAAATGCATAATTTGTGATGATATTTAATCCTTACAGAAGTGTAAATATAGATGATTTACAAGCGATAAGGAACATTTGAAAAAAAAAAGGAAATGATCAGAGAATACCCATAGGGCCCACAGGGCTCCATAGAAAATGCATGGGGAAGCTACGACTAGGGGTGGGCCAACATAAAATTTGGATGCGGGCCAACTTGAAATTTGGGTGTTGCCCAACTTGAGATTTGAGGGTGGGCCAACTTGATTTTGTGGATGGTCCAACGGAAATTTGGAGGTGGGCCAACTTGAAAGTTGGGTGTCGGTCAACTGAAATTTAGGGCATGCTTATGCATACTTTGGCAGCTCCAGTGGAGTTTCTGCATGCCTTTAATGTAATCCAAATGGAGTGATAATCAAACAACTAAAATTTGCGCTTTTTTTAAGCTTGTGTGTGTGGCCGTGGAAAAATGCAGCGTCAATTAAGCTGTTCGAATAATAAAACAAAGCAGACTTGCATGCAATAACATTTTATCAAAAAATGGTGTTTCAGCTTTGAAAATTCTTGGGGAAACGCTGCTCATTCTATAAAAATTTACGCTATGCTTACCGTGTTCTTTAAAGCATTCTTCGACTTTCCCACTGCTGCTGCTGCCGTTGCTCTCTGGCAATGGCACACCGCATTGGGGGGTGGTTCAGAGCGTGTGCGGCAGAGAGAACAAGCGACACGAGAAACTCGTTTGGACCTTTGCACCGCGTCACATGTGCACAATGCCCTCTGGAGCTCCCTGGGTGTCGCCACATTAGCCTCTTGGAGGGGGGAGAGAGTTCATAGACTTGGTCTAACCGACGCCATCGCGAAACGTGATTAGCAGCTTTGCCACTCTTCGCTCGCAGTTCCCATACAAGGGGGGGGGGTGGATAGGGAAAAGGTGATGTGAGGACACGACAGCGGTTGCAGGCAAGCAGAATAAGTTCACGGTGCAGTACGTTTCTATTTCTGAAAAAAAAAAATATACAGCATGCGCATTTATTAAGAGGACAATTTACGCAGGGCGTGCAGAAGCAGAGCCGCATTAAAGCGCATTGTAGGGTCTAGGCGACACTATGGAAGTCCCCGTCACACGGCTAATCAACACTTCCGAGCCTGCCGCACTAACCTTGCAGCTATGGCATTGCTTGAGGTCACGGGTTTGGTGCCGACCGTGGCAGCCGCAGTTTGACAGGGGTGAAATAAAAAAACGTGCACTTAGATTCAGGGACACGTTAAAGAACACCACGGTGTCAAAATCAATCTGGAGTCCGCCACTAAGGTGTGCCTCATAATCCGTTTGTAGTTTTAGCACATACAGCCGCATAATTCAATTAAAGTTTATTACTTTTCACGATGCGATGTACCATGTGAGGCAATGAATATGCTCAGCCCTCTCGGAAGTTATGAAGTATGGCGCACAACAATGCCTCAAGCAAATACTTCCCCCTGTGTGCTTTGTGACGAACAGCAGTCGTGCACACAATGTAATGTTTAACATCAACTCGCCACTCTTGTGTTGGACTAAACGTTGAAGAAATTAAACGTTCACCGCCAACATCGCCGCTCATTATCGTCAGTCAAAGTAAACAGCACAATAAGCTTCGCTTACATCGATTCCTACAGTGCGTGGGGTCGGCATATAGTTTCATTAATGTTTGTCCGCGATGAATCGGTTTTGTGGCGTATGATGTTTAGTTCATGCAAGACGTTTTTTTTTCATTTGTTTTGTATTTAGGATAATTTTTGGTGTGGCCAATTTGAGCCTTTGATTATGCGCGATTTCGGCAAAAAGAAAGTGAAGGCGGACGCTGTACCCAGCATGCTCTAAGTTTAGCAGCCAGAGCGCACCGTTGGTGCCAACATAATAAATTTTCGTGTTTATTGTGTGGCTCTGAGCGAAGCCATCATGCCTGAATGTCTGGTGTGGTTTCAGTCATCGCTTCCGTTCGCTTTAACGGCGTAGCTGTATAACTGAGCAGTTACAGTCGGCGGTACTCAAAACAGATTTCTAGCTTTTATTTCTGATGGCCTCTTTGTGGCAGCCGTGCTTCACAGCTGCTTGCTACGATTCGGAAACCGCACGCAGTGAAAAGCCGTACATAGAGACGCGAACGTGTGTGCCCACGCTATGCCTGTCGTGACTCCAAAGCATACATATTTTTTTTACATTTTCTTTCCCATAATATTTCGTTAGTACCGCTTTTTCTTCTTTCCAGGGTTGAGATAAGGCTTTCGGATGTAATTTCAGTGCGACAGGAAATAAATATAATGGCAGATCGCGAGCGCTCGGCTGGATCACGAACGGAGCGCGTTGCTCCGACTCGGATCGCGAGCGCTAAATCTGCGAATGGAATGCCTGCGATCCTGCGTGGAAATTAAATGAGAGGGCGCTGGACTAGAGGTGGACCGAGTAGGCCTAGCTCATCACAACCATTTGGATCATCCCAGCATTCCGCGCATTAGTTTTGCTTCCGTGTGGGAAAAATTATTCGTGGAGTTGGAACTTATATTGTCTGAGTCGGAGCTCTCACTATCCAGGAGCAGGAACGAAAACGCACGGCGCGACGTAGCGTTATAGAGGCTAGTAAGCCTCTATAGTAGCGTCCATGTTTTCCATGTCGTTCATAGCTGCCCGCGACCGGAAACAGGCGACTATGACAGTATGCAGAGGCGGGTGAAAGAAATACGGCACGCAGACTTCCGGTCAAATCTGCCGATTTCGGCGCAGCAAATATTTTTGCTCCGCAGAGCGATCCGGAATCGGTGGCTGCTCCCAACCTGCCATTAGAACACACAACTCACGCTCTCATTCTGCCATTGGAATAGGATTGCGCCATACAGAGCAGAAAAACTTGATCTGGATCTACCATTGGAATTCAACATGAAAAGTTGTCATCCTGTTCGCATTAACGCGTGGCGTCGTCTGCTGCGCCGCACCGTACAAGGGGGCGCCACCATCAGGGGGCGAGAGCGCGCTAGGAGAAACTAGAGAAATGAGCGCGAAGCAGGAGAGGGCGGCGGAGATGTCGCTACGTTTAATTATTGAGGGGTTTTACTCCTAGGGCTAGGTCTAGTCAACTCGTTAGTGGACGGATTGATAGCCGTCGCCGGCTATCAGGTTGTGGGTTGAGCTCCCACCGGTGGCAAGTTATCTTTTCGTCCGCTTTCGTTTTCCATTTCAATTTCAACCACACCTAATATCCCTGATGCTTGGCTTCATTGTCGGTTGTCTTTATCGAGCCCCTTGGTTTTCCTTCATTTCTCATATATATATATATATATATATATATATATATATATATATATATATATATATATATATATATAGAGAGAGAGAGAGAGAGAGAGAGAGAGAACGACCCGCCGTGATGGCGTAAGTAGCTTTGTCGTTGCGCTGCTAAGTCTGAGGGTGCGGAATCAAATCTCAGGCCCCGCTGCGGCCGCATTTCGATGTGGGCGAAATGCAAAAACGCCCGTTTAAAGAACCCCAGGTGGTCAAAATTAATCCGGAGTCCCCTACTACGGCGTGCTCCATAATGATATCGTGGTTGTGGCACGTAAAACGCCAGAAATATTTAAATGTATATGTTGTAGTCGGCATAGATATCTACGGACCTCTTCCTGCTATTACTAGCGGCAATCGGCGCATTGTAGCTGATGTTGACCACCTCACGCGCTTCGGTGAGTACGCCCCTACGCTCGGGCTACTCTCAGTTGTTTTTTTCTCGTTTACGACCGTCACCGCACCTCTGCCTTCGACATTTCTTCTCAGGCCCTGCCAACTCGTCAGTTTGCGAACACTTCATCTCTTGTATATCTCGCTACGGACAGCGCGCTCGCCTCAGCACCGACACCAGACAGCAAGAGACAGCAAAATTTTCATCCACGACGACGCCTTTCCGACCCATTTCCGACGCCTCCGGTAGCAGACGGAGCCAGCTTTGAGAAAGTGCTTGTACAGAAATGAAATGGTGGCATGTGCGGGGATTGGGATGCCCGGATTACGAGGTGCGTACCACCGCGCGGCTAGCCTAGAGTTGCCGTTCATTTCCGCGTGCTACGACCATTTCCACCTTTTCCTTCGCTTAGTAGGTTGAACAGTCAAGACCAGCCAATGCGGCGCTTTCTCCTCCATGCACACAGCGCGAAAGGGTGCCTTGAGCTCATTTTACACTTTAGGTAAGAAAGAATCAGATAAGCACCAGACATTTCGTGCCAAGCATAAGCTGTTCGCTTGTGCACCGCAGATGACTTGCCGCTTTCTCCGACACGATTCTGCCGCGATGCGCCTTATTCAACTTTCGTCACACCCTTCGTCACGGGTCGTTTCCGCCTGACGAAATAAAGCGGCCGCCTTTTCTGCGCTCCCGGTTCATCGGTTCCGATGTTGCTTGGATTCAGCCTTCAATTTCGACGATGAATATATCAAATTACGTGCGATTTTTTCTTTTATTTAAACAGTTGAGTATGCCGTAAATTGTGACGCCCTACAAGTTTTCCATATAAACTGCCCTCAAGTTAATGATAAAGTTAATCAACAAGATTTTGTTAATTAATATTTTCAGTGTAACCTTAGCAGCGGCAAAGTATTCAACGCGGGAAAGTAGTCCAAGCAAACTCAGTATATTTCCCAGAAATGTGCCGTACAGTGGCTTTACCTCAGCAAGTCTATATGTACAGCGGTGCACCCTTTACAGGGTATAGTGCAATGTGGGTAATTTCTGACTAAATTGGCGCTATTTGGACGCGTGTGCCGTTAATCTTACCTACTCTGCGATGAGTTCTCGCACGTGGGCGCCGCCGAAGCGGCCTTCCAACATAATTGCCTCCCGCGAACCCTGCTTAGTCCAAGCGAACTCAAATCAAAATAAAATCAAAAAGTTATTTCATATCCATACATGCTGTAGGCGGCACAGACAGAAAGCCGAAATCAATTCGGTTTGATAGGGGTATGCGCCCCTTTCAAAATTAATGTACATAATAAATAAAACAAGAATTAGCAACAGCAGATCGCCATCGTTAAGTAGCTCTACTCTATACATGGGCAAGAGAGGAGTCTAAATATACGCAATAAGAAGTGCAATTCAAGCAGTGTAATACAAGGACAATTATCATTGTCGCAGAAGCATAAGGAACGAAATAAATAACCAGAAAAATATAACAGGGACGGTAATGAGTAGGAAAGTAGTTGTGTTCCATAATTTGTGCGTGCGCGGCGTATGAACCAGGTCGCATTTTGACGAATGTTGTATTTCTTTATGTTGTTGGATAAGTTTAATAGGTGTTCAATAAAGTGACTTCCTCGCTTTTTTTCTGCAATGTACATTTGCAAGGGTAATGCATTGAATAGTAAGTTTACACGACAAACTTGAAGTTTCTTAAAAAAGTCGCCGTTCCGCCCGAAAGACAAACCATCGATTGCGATAGCAAATTAGTTGACAGCTAGCTTGCGAAGTAACGATAGTTTTGTCGGCCGTATAAACTTGTAAACATAGGCATACTAACTAAATGAACAAGCATGGTGTCACGCGCGCGCAAGCAGACATGAACACATCTCACTCTATGACCGCGGAAACTCGCTGTCAAAATGCTGGAGTGAGGAAGCGCGGCAGCCGCAGTGAGCGAATTGACCTTCGTGCTGCGTCTCGTATGAACACAAACTAAGCCGCGAAAACATAGCACGCGGTGGTCTCTGTCCCCGTCACGAGTGAATTTTAAGAAATATCGGCTCGGAGTAGAACGCCCACCCCCCCTCCCTACCCTCCCTCCGAAGCCTTGCGCGTGACGGAAGATTGTGCGCTTCTTCTCCGATTTCCTCGCTTGCTTGCGCGATATTGAGCCGTGATCGCGGGTCCAACCTCGCACGCTTTCACTCGCACATACAGCATATGGCGCGCGGCGACGATTTTATCGCTCCCGGACTTTATACGGAACCTCACGGTGACACCGATGGCAGCGGCTACAGCAGAAATGCGCCTGTAGTGTCCATATAGTTACTATTGCATTAAAAAGTAGTTCGTCATAGGTCGAGTTGATCATAGCACGCACAGTCATTTTCTGTAGTAGAGAAATTTTAGTAATGTTTGACCCTGTAGTGTTTCCCTAGACAAGACGAGAGTACTTTAGGTGTTAAAAAAGAGAGAATTAGACTAATAATTTGACGGAAGTGGGCAGAGAAAAACGTCCCTATGCAAGGGCTTCCACGACGATCAAGTTCACCGCTGAGCATATCGGAATGTTTATTCCTGCGCAAATGTTCATCAAAAATGGCGCCAAGGCATTTAACTGACGAGGTTACATCCACAGGCGAGTTTCCAATAATTATACGGTCACCAATATTAGCCCTGAAATTTTTATGTTGAAATATAATGGATTTTGTTTTGTTTGTGTTAATGGTTAATAAGTTTACTTGACATCATGTGTTAAGCTTATTTAATGCTGAATTTTAGGTCTGCTAGCTGTTCACAACAGCTAGCAGACCTAAATAATGAGGTGGTATCGTCGGCATAGATAATATATTTGACTGCTGAAGTAATGTTTGTTATGTAGTTAATATAAATTATTAATGATAGCAGCTCAAGAATGCTCCCCTGAGGCACCCCACAATTTAAGATTCGATGTATGGTTTCTTATTACAACCATTTGACATCGTTACTCCAGATAGCTCTCTATTATGATTAAAAATACGGCTCGAAAGCCATAGGTTTCGAGCTTTCCTGGTAGTGTTTTATGGTTAATACGATCGAAGGCCTTGAAGAAGTCTATGAACACTCCTAGTGTTAATAACTTCTGTTTATGTGCGTTAAGTATAAATTCGTTTTCGTTTAAAAGTGCCGTTTCCGTTGAGTGTCCTTTAGTGAAGCGTAATTGGTTGTTGGTAAGGACGTGATGTTGTTCACAGAACCAAACCATTCTAACGTTAATTAATTTGTCAATGCATTTGGAAAAGACAGGTAAGATCGATATAGGCATGTAATTTGATAATAGGTTCTTATCACCATCTTTAAAATTAACAGTTGCTTTCGCTACTTGTATTGCTTTCGGAAATGTACCATTTAAAAATGCGAGGTTTAAAGACATGCTCTAATACCGGAAAGATAATATTGATGACATATTTAACAGGGCGAATTCGCAAGCCATCAGCATCCGTGCTTCTACTGTTACGAAAAGTTATGAATGCGTTATATATTTCCTGGGCAGTGGTAGGCGTTATAAATGCACTGACAGGATTATGTGCTGTAAGATGGTCTAAGCTAGCAGTATGATGGGATTGTTTATGAGAGACGTAAAGTAATCATTAAACGAATTTGCTAATAAAGAACCTGACATTGGTATGCCATTTAGAAATATTTCTTGAGACTGATACACATTACAGTTTACTCTCCCTAATACGCCATTTAGCCTTTGCCAGACGACGTCGTTACGTTTAATTATGTGCGGATTGGATATATTGTGCATATAATGTTTTTAGCGTTTCAACGGATAGATGTTAATTTGTTTCTGAAAGATTTGAAATTCTGGATGCCATTTGCATCTCTCGTTTGTAAAAGTTTTCTATTCAGTTTATCCTTTCTCATATGAGATAAAAGGCTCTTTGTGATGCAAGGTTTTTGGAATTTTCTGTAGCGCGTTTTCGTTTTGTTGGGTAAAGGTCTGATGTAAGCGGATTTAAATAGATGTAAAAAGGAGTTATAGGCTAGTTCAGGATCAACTTTGTTGTGTATTTACGACCTTTATTTTTTCTCCCTTTATTTCCCAAAAGTGTTCCGTACGGTAGCGTTGCCTCAACAGGTCTATATTTACGGCGGTTCAGCCTTTACAGGGGGATAGCGCAATGTGGGTAATTTGCTTACTATATTGGCGCTATATATATGGCCCATGCCGTTAACTTTATCTAGTCTGCGACGAATTCTCGCTTCTTGTGGGCACCGCCGAAGCTTCCTTGCAGGCACCATTGCCTTGTGCGTGCCCTGCTTAGTGCAAGCACACTCGCTCTATATTCAAGAAGTATGCCTTACGGCCGCTTACCCTCAACAGCATGCACAAAGGAACAAGGACGAGACACAAGTGCTTGTGTCTCGTCCTTATTCCTTTGTGGATGCATGTGTTAGCGCTGCTATAATTTTCAAATCAAGTATGCACCAACTCGCCCAGAAAGAAATTTTAATTCGGTCTATATTTACGGCCGTGCACCATTTACTGCGGTGTAGCGCAATGTGGTTAGTTTCCGACTATATTGACGCTCTTTATGCTCCCGTACAGGTAATTTTACCTGCTCTGTTATCGCTTCTTGTCTCGTTGAGAGCTACACCTTGCTACCTCTTGCGACTCGTTACGGCGCTTCGGAGGCGCGATAGGGCAGTTTCTTTTCTGGAAGTGGATACAAGATACCCAGATCCCACTCAGACCCACGTGAATTTTGTTAAGACCTTGTCTTCGATAGGCTTATGACATGGGAGTTATTAGCAATAAACAAGCGGAAACTACGGTTTAAATTTCTTTGCCGTATCTATTATAAGCAGACTTCTATTAGACTACGCTCGCGCGCGTTAGAGGGCCCCCAGAAACGCGGAGTGTGTTTTGCTGGAAAAGCGACGAAGCGAAGTGTACGCACCGTCAACGTTCCGCTCAGTCGGCTCGGTGGCGGAGCAAGGACAGCGTTCTGCTTTGCCCTAGCTGTTGGCTTGAGCGTTGTGCGCTAACATAGCATAAGCACACTAGCATTTCTGCTGAGCTGCAGTATGTATGCACCGGTCTGAGCAGAACCAACAGTGTACGTTCATCTGATGTTATCTAGTATTCTACTGGGTTTCCCGTCGGTCTCATTCGTGCAACGGGGAGGTGCGACGCCTACCCCGCCACTGCGGCACTCTTCGTCAAGCCAGCGCTGCGAGATTCCCGGTGGCTGCCGTGGCGCTCTTCCAACATGTCGCACCAGCGTGTGGTCGGAGGAGTTCGTCCGCAACACTGAACCTTGCTATAGCTGTCAGTGCTTCGCCCTTAGGACGAAAATGCCAAATATTCTTTGCTCGATGCCATGCCGTTATCCAAAACGTCTGTAAAGAGACACAGTAGATATCATGTGCACGTCCGCTCAGTACTCTGGTCGAATGGCCATACTTTTCCTGTCACGTGTGTTTGCTCTCTGTCATAGGTAGGTTGTTTTGTATGTGAACTTGTGTGTAAAGAATATTGGCCAAAGTAGTACCACAGAAGATGCTCTTTATTTCAGAATTCATCCATCACACTTGTGCGTTCATACACTCAAATGTTAGCATAGCAATAAATAAAAAAAATTGCATACTTGCAGTCGTGTCATCGCCCATAAGGTTCTGTGCCAGCAGCAACTAAGGTGCTGCGTAATATTGTTATACTTAATGTAGTGTGCTTACAGTGATAGAAATTTGTTCAATTGCTGTTTCTTTTTCATTGTGTTATAAGCGAAGTGAAATGTTGCTTCTTCAATGCACGTGTGAAGTTAATGGGAAGTGGGATGCCCAAGAATAACTGCTTTAATAGATTCAGTCGTGCATTCGTGCTCAAAACTTGTACAAATGTGTCTGTGCAATTATCACGCGCAGTTAATGAAGGGTTTTCTTTTACATCGCATCGTGAGCCTGGTTAAAGGTTGTTTGAAACAAGAACCATACTAGTAGAATAAATTAAAATTTTCGCGCTCTTCTGATTTCTGGACATTCTTTAATTTCCAGGATGGGTTCTTGTTAGCGTAAAGTAACCACGTTGTCTAGAGTTCAAAGCGGGTTGCAGAGGTGCGGGGGCGGGGGGGGGGGGGTGAAGGAGGAGGAGCGGCGGGGGGGGGGGGGGGGCGGAGACGGATCTGTAGACAGAGGCGGTGTAGGAGGAACGGGAAACCAGGATTACAGGCGTGATGTGTGCAATGCGTTTTGTTTCGGTTTTCTGGTTTTCGTTTGGGGTTTTATGCCGTACGTTGCCAAGGCAGATTAGCGACTCAAACATTATTAACGGTACGCTCAAATCGCAAATCTATTCGCGACTTGACTGTAGACTATGGTGTCCGTACTCTGCCTTGATGCGGTTTGTGATGCGTGACCGGCTAACGGAACAGTATTGATTCTGCGCCAGCTGGTGACAGATGCTCTTGTTCGGGATTTAGCAGGACGCCATCTACTGTTTTCCTGCAGCATTCGGGGTCACCACCAACGTTCTGGCAACCGTTTTGGGTCACTGCCGCTTAGAACTGCCTCTCTGGTGCCAAGCAGCACCACAGTTTGACACTGGCCGCTGGCACGAAGCTGGGCAACGCGCGTAAAAGCGGGCCCTGTCCCGCTTTATTTGTGGACGTCTGGTCACTTTACGCTAGCAGCTGGCAAAGTCACAGCTCTGGGAACTTTATTGGGATGGTTGCTGAAAGACATCTTAATGTGAAAGGGAGGAAGAAGTGCCGTTCAGAACAGTGGTTCTCAATGTCGCCATAAGGCAAAGCACTTTAAAAGGTTTGTTTTTATTCAACGCAACTCCGGCATATTTCTCTGGATAATTTAGCACACTCGCACCTAATCTTAAAACGCGTTTGGAGCAATATCTATTCACTCGTAAGTTTCCCGTGCACTGCTGTTTCTAGCAAGCTAGGGAATATTCTTCGGTATAACGTAGCGAGCGAGCTGCTTAGGGAGTAAATGGCTGGTTGAAGGCTACTAGTGCTTGATAGAGTCTTTGATAGAGTCTTTGCCAGAGTATTCTTTGACGGCGACCACTTTGCTGTTAGGTTTGCGGTTCTTGTAGTAGCAGTACTCTATGGCCAGGGTGATGCAAGCCATGACAACGCCGATGAAGATGACGATAAAAACGCCACCTGTGTAAAGGGAAGGTATTTATCAGGTGACTGCTTTTATTTCAAGAGACGCCACATCATTCCAGAATCCTACAAAAACTCTAATCCTATGGAGGTATGCGCAAACCTAGCCCCAGTTCAAGCTGCCGTAACACCTTGCACTGAGGCAAGGCACTTCGTTTCATAGCTTTGCGGAGAAACTGACCACAAAGGTTCCGCACAAGCACAATTCGTTGAAACTATTGTCAGAACGACGACATGTCGGGTAATGAAAATGTGTTTAACTGCGGCTGATTTTCTTCCATGATTTAATTTTATTGATGTAATCTAAAATTCAAAATAGTTGTCCTCTGAGCCAATCATACCCTATTGTAAACTTTATTTATTTTTGTTTATTAAAAAAAATACTTCAGCCTGTTCAAAGGCCAAACATGTGGGCAAAATTGTTATTCATGCAAATAGAGCACGTTACACGGCCAGAAGGTTATACAAGAAATACAGCGTGGAGAAAAAAAGAAAAGAGCGCACACATTTGCGCAGCCGAATTACAACAGCAGGTGCACAAAAAGGGAAGCCCTCTCGGTGCGAATAAAAAATAATAACATCGCCAAGGCAGGTACTACAAACGTATCGCTTGCAATCCGGGCACAGCTTAGTCATGTATTTGCAGTTTAATAAACAATCTAGGTATTTAAACAAATACTATTTGCTTTTTCTCCCTCCTGTCTTAAATTTTCGTATTTGTCATGAGCTTCAAACCCTTTGCTGTAGAGCGCTCTGATAGTAACAAAGTTAACGAACTGTAAAAGGTGCTAGTGACAGTCAACAACTTAGCGTAGCCGCTGGGGGAGCGAGGGATTTTTTGCATTGTTTCTTTTTTTTGGCACTCGGAAATGGAATTTCATACTAAAGCACGAGGCTAGTCCATCTCACTTTGGTCTTGCCTCATACTACATACCAATGTTCCGGATACTGATGCCGTCGCTTTGGCGCTCGCTGTCGTCACATGTGACACGGGCGGGGTTCTTGTTCCACCACGTTTCCTTGAGGCCTTCCAAGCGACGCTGGTTGAGTAGCTTGAGGATTCTGTCGACACCGAAAGCGAAAGAAAAAAAACTTGAAGGACGCTTAAGCTTCCCCTTTAGGAGTGGAACGCTTTGGCATTCAAAGATCCATGACTACTTCTCACGTTTCCCGGTAACTACAGCTTATACAACCGTAATGTTTTCCTGGAAACGCTAGCGGCGATCGCTGTGCACGAAAGTGGACTTTCTGGTTATTTTTTTTCTTTCCCCCTTCCACGGCGGGCGTCGCCGCTGCCGCGGATTCACGGAGGCGAGCGCCTTCTGGATGGTGCTGCAAGAATCCGAGTGGGGTGCGCCGCTCCTACTAAGACAGACCTAAAACGGCAGCTGGAAAAGGGGTTTGAGATTCTGCGTAACAGAATATGTTTTCTCGTATATTCAAATTACAACCCGATGCCATCATGTCTTTAGGTTGTGTTTAAGTCGTAGTTTGTAAATCTTTTGGCGTAGTTTACTTTGAGCAATTTAATTAGTTCAGCAACGCCTACGCGGCACGCGATGGGCCTGCATGATTCGGGATGTGTAGTTCGGGATGATTTTTCTCTAACGGACAACGCCTTTGACGCCGACACCGGGTTTTCTGCGACATGGGTCCATTAACGCTATTGCGTTAAAAATAAATAATGATTAAGTCTCGTCGTACCGCAAAGGCTTCCGCGCCAGGAAATGTCGCACTGTTTCGAGAGGGCTGGCGGTACACAGGTACAAGTGCCTCGTCATAACACAATCCAGCAGACTCTCGTTGCGCCTAGTGGAAATCGTGATGATTCACTGTGTAACTGATCCGAAAGCACGCTTCTACGCTACGTTTCTGATTGATTCGTGGGCGTTAAACGTCCCAAAGCAAAGCTGGGGCAACGACAGACGCCCTAGCGGACAGCTCCGCATTCATCTTGATTACCTGGGGTTACTTGACGTGCACCTAAACCCCAAAAAGCACGAACATTATTCACCCCATCGGTATGCGGCCTCCTTGACCAGGAATCGAACCTGCGACTTCGTTCTCAGCAGCATGCCGAACGCCTGAGCCACTAAGCCACCGCAGATAGTAATGCAACTTGCCTCAACAGACGTAATAGCGCAGTCAGTTTTTTAACGTTTGGTTATTTTTTAGCTAGTCTAAAGGCAACACTGATGTGCTTAAAGTTTTCAGGAGAAATTCCAAGTAACCGCTGTGCCAGTCGTCGTGACGACGTCCCCTGCCGCAATTGCTTCCTTTATACGGGGTTTTAAGGGTAACTCAATTTATAACGAATGTTTCTTATAGCGAACAATTTGCGTTATGATTTGGCCCGTCTTCGTAAGCAGGCTCAACTGTAGTGCCGTTTCGGAGATGTTCGGTGGCCATCTATATCCTGCTGGTACGGCTTCATTGCTCGAAAGTGAAGCAGACGACAAACGTACGACGTGCCGACGTGTGCATGCATGCGTGCGTGCGCGTGTGTGTGCGTGTGTTATGGGAGCGAACCGCAAGCGGTGAAAGCTCTTCCGTGCTCTGAGAACTTTTACAGTCGATTGCACAGTGTTTACGTAAGAGCCAACAAGCGCCATGCGGATAGTGGCTCATGTTAATACTTCTTTGAAGACCACCATGTGACGTGATGCCGAATAAACTGAATAAACGAATTGAGACAAGATAGCCTCAAAGCAAACAAGGGGCGCTATAACGTAAAGCTATTCCAAACTTTTCTATTCCAATTATGCAATCAGCTCTCCGCGATTGGTCAAAAACTTTTTGGACCACCCTGTCTGTCACACGACGTCACGAAAACTGCGATAGCTCCCCATCTGATATGACGTGAACACACTGATTATACATGATTGGAAAGAAAAAAGTTATTTATGATGCGACGCCTTTTCGCCATTAGGCCTCGGCTATTGATCAAAAGTTTTCGGGCGACACCCACTTTACCTGCCTGTCACGCGGCCTCGCAAAACCGCGAGAACCCACCATGTCACAGTGTCGTGTAAGCGTTAAAGATGCATTAATGTGCCGAAAAAAACTGAATTTTTTTCTGAATAGTCGCAGGCTGCTCCGTTCGGAAAGGAATAAAAGATGGCTGCCGCCGATCGTTCAGGCACTGGCTACTCGCATCTGCCGGAAGGCATGGGTTTATTTGCATACATTAAAGCTTTTTACGTGGCTGTGTAACGTTTTCGAGCACTTTCGGCACGTTTACGACCTCGTTCTGACAACTTTGCTGGGGATTCGTTTTAGCGATATTCTTAACCTTCCGCTGCATGCCGTCGTGATTTTCGGCCAGCCACCGCAAACTAAGGGAAAGCGGATCAATCACAGACGCCGGTACCACCCTCTTCATCCAGTTATCGAGTTTCAGTGCACTGACTCGGCCCCATCGAATGTCTCTCCACTTGAGCGTGCTCCTCGCCTCTTGTCAGCCAAGTAGATAAAACAAGCCGCTCAGTGTAGCTAATGCCATTCGTTTTTAAAGCAAAGAAAAGTGACCTCCTATAAGCGAGGAGAGCGTCTGATGGGTCCGTTCAGACAACCCTGCGGGTCACCGCCCAATGCTTGCGTCGGCGGTTACGCAAATTTGACGTTAGGAGATTGGAATAAAAAGATATTGGAATAGTTTTACGTTATAGAGCCGGAGCACCGTAAAGCCGTGTAGCGCTTTCGCAGTAACCAACTAAATTGCTGCAGCTAACGACACCCACCGACAAACACGTGAGCCACAACGCGTATACCTACGCGCTTGAAAGCTGGTCCTTCAAGGGCGAGTTCTGTTGAACCGCCAGTGCCAACGGCTTTCTGCTGAATTCACTGCCCACGGAGACGAGGTCACAGTTGGTCATTGTGGCGTACTTCACACGGGTTGAGTCCGCTGCAATGCAAGTACAGTCACGCGTGACGTTTACCATATGGAAGCCACACGATGGTTGGCTGAGTTGCGTGTTCAAACCAATAAATGCTGGTGAATACCGAGGGGAGTACAGCCGAAGCCGTAGGTCAGCAGATGGTATAGAATGATATATGACAGACGTCGTGGGCTTTAGTACGCACCAATTGCGCTTTGTCCGTCTTTTTTCACAGTTTGCCTATACTACATAAATGATTTACCTTTCGCTTTTATAAATGCTAAAATTTACTTGCATTTCTTTTTTGCTTCATCGAGTCTTGTCTACTTCGGTCTGTTCACTTAGCGGCCTTCTCATGTCCCTAACTCCGTTGAAAAGTTTGGTAAGTGACGCGTATAGAGTGGGGGGCGTGAATGACGCACCGAAAGAAGCGTGCTTCAACTTTTCGCTGCCTGAAACTCGGTGCTGTAACTTACCTCATTTATTCTGGTGTTCAACACCGACCGTATACGGCTCTCTGACACTGGCGGTGGAAAACGAAAAACTGTGACGCAGAATGCTAAACTAGACGGAAGGCTACTCTTTAACCATGAATGAAGCCGGGCGGCATTTCGAAAGCGCCTTCACTACAATTAACCTATTCGAGCACTGAAAGGAAGCTGCGTAACGAGAACTGGTAGTATTATTGTCTGTCATATTGAAGCTCGAAGTGAAACAACGCGTGCAGAAAGGACACAAATATTATGCATTGTTTGTGTCCTTCTTGTCCACGTCGTATCAGCGCTTTGAGTATGTTAGACCAAACGCAATGTTTTCTCTGACATAGAAAGCCAGGAAAATAGCACAAGACGGGTTATCCCTTGAAAAAGGTCTCTCCACCGACCGAAACTGTTGGGTAAATGAACCGAAGATAACTGCGAAGTTGTGCTTCTCATATATAGTGCACTCTCTTTAAACTGAACCTCAAGGGACCAGGGAAATTGGTTCCATTCATCAAGAGTTCTATTTACTGAGAGACAAAGCATAATACGATTGCATGAATACAAAACCAACCAACCATGAGGATGGTGTTTCATTTAAGAGGCAGTTTCGTTAAAGCGATTTCCGTTTATCGAGATTCCACTGTATACACACACACACAACTGACGGTGGTCGACTTCGGACCACTATCAGTTGCACTTCGCTCCTCAATGAGGCAGGACGGGGGTCGAGCGAACTCCTGAACAACACTTTGCAGTGTGGCGAACGCGCGGTTTAAATCATGGATTCGAGACCCCAAAGAAGTGTGACGTAATGCTAATGCATTTTTCTCGCATTTACCGCTACATCGCCACAGAATTTTTTTATTTGTGTGTTTTTCTCTCATTTTCTTTACTGTGCTACAAACGCATTACTTTACGATAAGCTCTCTGTCTTGTCTCCATTTTCAAGTGCCGTTTTTCTAACATGAAGACGTACCACCAAGCTCAAGTCGAGACGTTATTGCTGTTTTCTGTGTGACTGCTCCTTTTGACAATTTGAACAGCGTTTTCGAACGCGACCCGTTATTAGCTATATCAGCAAAAATGGCGCGCTCGAATCATTTCTTCGTGTTGTTTTTTTTTTTTTTGACGCCCCGAGCAATGCGTTTATATTCGCAAGACACGTGTGATGACGTCAAGGAACGACACAGTGAGGGAGATATCGCTACAGTGCTTAATGTTTGCTTTTTTTTTTGCTTTTCTGCTAGGAAGTTTCATGTGGTTTAATTTGAACAACTAGGGATCCTTTGAGCGTGTATTTAGCTCTCGGCGCAGGGGTTGAGTCTCGATTTGGGATTTAACGAAACCCGGGTTTTAAACTGGTCTTTAGCAACAGGGCTCCATAGCCGCTGTGCTAGTGCGGCTGGTTGTGCGTCCGTGAGGACAGACCACCAAAACTCGCTATACCCTGCTGGCTCGCCGATGACTCACCGATGAACGCGAACCCTTCCTGCGAGCCCTTGGACTCCTTGACCCTTCGCACACCTTCCTCAAATTCCGTGGGCATGCTGGCCTCCTGCATGGTCCACCAGATCTTCGTATATTTGTCACTCACTGGATAGTCCCACACTGCCAGTTTCGCACGCTCTTCGTCGCTCAGGGTGTCGTCCAAGGACATATTCTTCCAGATGCTGAAAAATCAAACTTAAGATGAAGGACAAAACGGGTAATGCGGTGAAGGTGAAGTGGTGCAGCATGCTTGGTTTTAGGCTGACTTGGCCCAGTTGTAGTCACATTGTCGCTGTCCGGGCCACTAAGTTCACTATCTTTTTTATTCGGACATTTAGGCGAATGCTCACGAAGAGAGGCAAAAAGAGGCTGTCTTCTAGACTAGGCCTACTCGCTGTACTTCGGACAAGTACAGCAAATCAGAACTCGAAACAAAACACTATAGTAGGTACAGAGATTTGGTACGCCATCATAAACAACAAAATAAGCACGCGCGCACAAAACATTTCTTTAAATTCAGGCTTACTGCTACGCACACAGAAGTACGCACAAAGTCTGCGAAGTTCATATAGCAGTGTGTGTCAAACAACACACGGCGCATTTACATAAGGGCAAGCAATTAGCGAATATGGCGACATCTGCGCAAATTTGGTCACATACATTTGTACTAATGTGAACCAACAAATAAGAAAAAAAAGCAAGCCTGCTTGTTTTACTTATAGTATGCAATCTGAGGTAGAATAGTATATGCCTGTCCATTAGTATTCGCTATTGTTGTGCTGTCATTCTGATGCAGCTAACTGTGGCTCCCTCTCAGTGGCGTTGGACGTGGGCGCAAGGAGGCCCTGCAAACACACTGACAGCCAATTGTAATTCACTAAGGCAAAATAACCAATTCACTCCCCTTCCCCCTGTCATAGTGAGTCTACCTATACACTGACATTCGATGCTGCGTGGCGTTGCAGTCAGTGACGGTAATGGAATGGAGGAAGAGGTCAAGAAAGTTGGAAACGAAATACAGGGTAATTGAAAGTGTAAATAGATAACCAGGACTCATCAAAAAGAAAGTGAGAGAAACAGAAACGGTGAATTGGATGCAAAGACTGGAAACAAAGAACACCATGGAGATTTACAAGAATGGGAAGAAAAAATCTGTACGATAACATAAAAGGCAGTGTCTTGCTATCTGAGGCTCGAGTTGGTTGCCCAAGGACAAAAACATACCGGAGCAAATATTCGCATCAAGATGACGCATGTGTCTGCTGCAGCAAAAATCCGGAGACCACTGGGCATATTTTAATGGAATGTGAACGGATTCACCCGGTGAGACCCGTTGGTAACATACACGTTACAGAAGCGCTTGGTAATGAAGGGATGGAAGCATCAACTGGGCTGTGGTCGAGATAAGCAAGAGACGTTTGGAGTATTGGTGGAAAAAAAAAGCAGGGAAGAGATTGATATGACCGAATCCGTTACAGGTGTAGGTAGCGGTACAAGGTAGGTAGAGAAGTTTTGAAGAAGAGAAAAAAATATTGGAGTTGATACAAAAATGCTAGAATGAAATGCATCTATAGCACACCTGAGTAAGTCAAGCAGGCTAGGTGACTATCTGTCATCGCCCCGTTTCAAAGGGGATGCCATAAAATCATCATCGTTAAAGAATGCTGCTCACTCGTAGAACTTGGACTCGATGTAGGCCATGCGATCGAAGTAAGTCATCGATGACGTGTCCTTCTGGGGCGCGTACTTAATCTTGTACTGCTTGGCGAGGTCGTCGAGGGACTCGATGGGTGAGTCGAGTCGGGACACGGTCAGGAAGGCGGCCAGGTTGGCCGTGTACGAGGCGATGATGATGAAGCCGAACAGCCACCAGGTGGCCGCCACTAGGCGTCCGGAAAGGTTGCGTGGTGCCTCGCCACCACCTGCGCGTTTGAGAGAGCCAGCGAAGGAACGGCTTCTTGCGCGCGAAGGCAGGACGCGGTACGGACACACAACGTCCCCCTGCATGCGACGCGAAACCCGCAGCTGCAACTGTCAAGGACATAGCTGCAATGTATACGTGGACCGATATCAGAGTCAGTACAACACTGGGCGAGTTTCGTTGCTTAATTACAATGCACAGTAATGTTTTTTTTGGTGCTGCTAATGTACATAAATATTTTGGGATGCTGTAGAATTATTTTTGACTTAGTACAATTTCTTTCTATGTATATTTGCTGCTGAAACAGCCTCTCTTTTTGTAAGATGCGTGTACCAACCTCGGAGTCAGTGCGATCTGTGTGATATAACCACTCACATTACGATCCTGCCATGAACGTGGGTTTCGTTGGCTCCGCCAGCATAAGTAGCCAAGGTGGAACGCTCATCAGAGGATACACAAAGCATATTTCCGGCGGGATAACCCGCAATGCAGCGTATGGCAAATACACGCGAGTTCCACCAAAGTGTCGATGAGCAAGGCTTAAAGGTGGCGTCGTTATGTAGCCTGTGATCAGCCCTTCCTCTCCTGTTTGGGCTCTCACGTCCACCGTTTACCTGGTGCAAATAGATACGAAGTTCGCAAACGCATGCAATAGCTTATGCAAGGTATGTCAAACCAATGACAACTCATGGCCGGGCCCTCCAACAATTCATTTGCGCAAGGAAATAAACTCTTTTCTGTGGTCGAACTAATTTGGTCACAGCCGCATCAACTTACACTATATGGCTTATTTCCTGCCTCATCGTTTCGAGAGCGTGTTTAAAAAAAAGTATTTATAATCGCCGCCTACAAGCGGCGCGTTCTCACTACGACGACCTCCATCGTCTGCTATGCTATGCTTTCCTACAGACCTGTGGCGCTTGCCAGTTGTATAGGAAAGACCATGGAATGTATGGTTTTAACGCGCCTGGAGTGGTTTTTGGAGAAGCTTAATGTATATCCAGACGCGATGACAGGTTTTCGAAAGGGTAGGTCGTCCATCGACAGCGTCATTGACTTAGTAACGACTGCTGAACATCAGAAATGTCGCTGTCGATTGACGGCTGCTGTCTTTCTGGATATCAAGGGTGCTTTTGTCAATGTTCTGCGTGATGCAATTTTAAACGCCCTTGAAGAATATGGCATTGGTGGCGGCCTGCATTAGCTGGTAGCCAGCTATCTTCAAAAGAGAGCAATATTCATGACAACTCTAGACGGTGATACAAGGAACCATCCCCCTATCGTGGTGTGCCTCAAGAAGGTGTACCGAGACCAGCTTTTTTTACTGTTGTTCTCGTCGGACTCGTCAAAGAACTCGCAGGCACAGTCTCGGTCTCTGTGTACGCAGATAACATCTGCACATGGACCACGAGCTTAATGCGCTTGCAAGTACAAACGAAGCTACAGCGTGCTGTGTCAATAACGTCGATATACATAAACAGTCGTGGACTAGAGCTCTTACCGACAAAGAGTGTGACCATGGCGTTTACATGCGTGTACATGATACTTACATGTACGAATATACAGAACATGCTTTTGCAGATGGTTCTGTAACACAGACCTCTTCCGCGGTAGCTTACACAGTACCTGGGAAGGGGTCACGCAACGATTCCAGATAGGACACAAAGCATCGTCAACAGCAGCTGAGTTGACTGGCGTTCCAGAAGTAGTCCGCTGCATACTGCAACAAATCCTTGAGAAATGGACACTGTTCTATGACTCGAAACCCGCACTGCAACTCATAAGCAATTACATGAATCACAGAACCGCATACAGTTCTCTAGTTTATGACATCATGGCTCTGCTCGCTGAGGCGTCTCAATCCGGGCATACCATCGTGCTGCAGTGGATTCCTAGCCATTGTGGAATAGCTGGAAAAGAACAAGCTGACGTGGAGGCAAAAAAAAGGCACACATTGACCGGAAGATTATAAAACTTAATTTTTCTCGGTATGACATCAACGCTTTGCTCCATAACTCCGTCAAAACCTCTATGGCGCGACAATGGGACAGCCCCGAACATCGGCATGAGCGCCTCCAAAGACTTGACGCTATTTGCGATTCCGGCTTCCACTTCGGTTGCGGAGACGCTAGGAAACACTCACTAATCGATTGCGGCTTGGTGTGGCATACACTCGCCGATACCATCACAAGATTTAACGAGAATGAGACACGGACTGTAACGTCTGCCACACTCCAGAGACAATAGCTCACGTACTTATTGTGTGCCCTCAATATGTGGCCGAGCGAAGGACACTTAAGTCTAGTGTTGACTGCTTAGACTTCCGCCCCTATTCGGAAGCATATATTTTAAGCGTGTGGAAAAGAGTTGACCATGCCCAATGCACCATAAAATCACTCTTGAACTTTCTATGTGAGACTGGCTTAGACGGTCGTCTCTAGAAACTGTGACACGTGAGGACAGTGCGAAATGCGTTTGCGCGATAACGTTGTGTGCACAAGATTGTTCGCGCGCGTATTGTGTCTGAAGCGCGCATCCGCATATAGGACAACATGTAAACAGTCGTTAATTGTACCATATCATAATTACCTGCCACGTACCTTTCCCTGTATCTCCGACTTCCCCTTACCCCTGTGAGGAGTGGCAGGCTAGAGACACGCTCTCCAGGCCGACCTCTGTTCCTTTCTCTTCATTAAAATCTACTCCTCCTCCTCCTCCATTGTCTGATCAAAGAAACTGGGATGTCATACCTATAGCGCGCATGAGCTTGGAAATTCTCAAACAGTCACCTCAGATTGAAAGACGAGCAGCTCTGAGGATAATTCTTATGTAATCAGAAATCCCAGTCAGAGCTTTGTGGCCTCGGAGGAGTCAAATCTTTGCTGTACGTAACCTACAATTAAGTGCTAGTTCAATTCTAATTCAATCGAGAATATTGGTTGTCATTTTATTGGTATGAAAAAAAAAAGCAAAAATTACTGACGTAGAAGGCGGACTCCGTGGCACACAATATAAATAAGATGAACTCAATTTTTCGGGTCGTGGCTAATGGAAAAGCACGTGTAGCCGTGATCGCATGTATGAATATACCTAAAAGTGGTGTTGAGAACTTGTATACTAAGAAACTGCAGGGCGTGTTATCGTGCTTTGTGGAGAGAGTTGGAAGACCGCAATGATTTGTTGGCACTTTTCCAAAACCACAACAGTTGTTCCCAAGCGCATGGGATAGCTTGGGATGGGATAGACATTCAATGAACTGACCCTGGGGTGTGAGCGATGTCATGCAGAACCAGAGGCACTCTTTCAGGTTAAAGTCTCGTTTCTCCTCGTCGTCCTTGTATTTCTCCTTGTTGTTTCGGTAGCTGTACGGGCTCAGCCGATCGAAAAGGTACATGAGGAAGCTGCGAGGAATGAGACACTCATGTAAGCAGCAATATTCCGCCGATTTCCAAACCGTGTAAGGTTATTGCTGTGAGACGATCATTCAATTGGCCTATCCAAAAAATCTCGCGTTGCCAGAATGTAAATGTGAATCCGACTGCGATGTAAAAGTTTACCAAATACTGTGACGATGAGCGTTGCATCATAAGTTCATACCGCATACTATTTTGTAGTAAACTTGATGCCGCCGAAAGCCGACATAGCATGCACACGCTGTATTATGGAGCCTATTTATTCCGAAACGGCTCACGAGTCAAATATTTTTATCGAAATAATAAAGATAAACAAAGTTGATCTACTTAAAGAGCGATTTAAACCTTGCTGATGTCCTGTCGAGCTAAGTTTATGCCATCACGCATCGTTAGCAATGACACTTAAGGAGCGTTACAACTGAATAAAATTTTCCAAAGCTGCTTAACCAGCAGTTGCTTGCCTAATTAAAAGAAATTAGCAGAACCAACATGTTCACGGCCTATAGAAGTCTTCCAAGCATACGCTGATACTTTGGAAGCGCTTAGGACGTCACAATGTCAAATGCAGAAAAGCTATCTGACATCTCAAACGCTTTAATTGGCAAATAAAAGTAGTTCATGTTGCTGACCGATGTTTGACTAAGAGGGCATAGCTCAGTATAGTACGTACGTTATTTTTAACGAAAACATTGAGATGAAATAGCAAATATGATGTAATAGTTGGCAAATTATGCCTACCACACGCTGTCAAATGCTTAGCAGCCTCACTATTTTCTTTCTTGTTATTATATACTAGAATCACTGTGCGTTTGTTCTGTGGTTTATTGAAAATGTCGCCAACCTTGTAAAAAAGTATGCTGCGAGGATACATCCCCACACGTTTCCCTCGAGCACGGTGAGGAACTTGAAAAGCGACGATTTCACTTCGGGTTTCTTCATGAGTATGGAGATGCCCACCAGGTCGTAGTAGGGCACAGTGAAGTCCACCACCGTTTCGCGCTCGGCCATGACCGAAATTGGCCCCAGTGCGATGTCCGCGTTCTGCAACGTGCGTAGGCAACCAAACAGAGCATTTTTCTCTATTCCAAGAAAAAAAGCAGCTTCTGTGGTCTTCATACGAAGGGACAACCTTTAAAAAAGCTAGCCGCTGTGTTTCTTTGACTGCTTGTGCTTGTTATTTAGGGAGAATAATGGTTTAATGTAGGCTACATTGTAGGGACAATTTCTTCTGGAAAATTGGAATTTGTATTCAGTGGTTACCTTGACACTTTCATAACTACATTTCTTACGATCATACTATATACAGTGACAGTGACACAGAATAGGCCTTGGAATGGGGTCGTTCCGGTCATAGGGATTCCTACAATAATTACTTGAGGGAACTCTGGCGCTGCAATCGTTCAGCCGCCATGGGAATGATGGGTGGTACATTGATTTGTCTGATCTTCGTGCTTGTGGATCCAGAAGTTCTTGTGGCTTTGTTCATTACGCTTTATCTGCTTTTATTGTCCTAAATTTTAGGGCAATCTATACTTTTCCAAGTGCGGAAGACTCTGCGAACACGTACAATCGCTACTAATTGCAGCGGTTCAGCCTGTCAAGATGGCTGAATCGAAACACGCCATGCGTCTCAACGCACTGGCTTGCCCGTGAGAAATTCGCAAGGCCGTTCTACGCCGCTTGTCGATGCATGCGCCCGCGGCGTAATGGTTTCAATATTGGGACTCTGTGCTAGAGGTCCTGCGTTCGAAGCCTGCCGTGGGATAATTTAGTTAATGTTTATTTATTTACTGTTTACGCGGTACCTTGTTGAAAATGACGAGTTTATCAAGTCGCGAAGCCGTTTGAAGCCAGAAAGACGAAGCTTAGGCAAATCCTTGTACTATACCTATCACTTCCATGCTGGCTGAACCGTCCCGATTGCAGCTCCCGTAGACACAAGCGCCAGAGTTCCCGCTAGTAATTGTATGAAACTCTCCATGGTCCTTGTGCTCTACAGAGTACTGAACCGCACTGCGCATCATGTCTTCCAATACGCATATGGTTGGACATTGCAATAGGAATAAGAAGACAGGTCGTGGGTGTAACCTTACATTCGCTCTGTGTCTCGTAGACTTACGCTGGACATTAAATTAGGAAAGATATGCGTCGCTGTGCATTGAGAGAAATGCCAGTTGAACTACAAGACCTGACAGGTGTTTTTATATGAAGCATATAAAGTAAGTTCGCATAATGCCGTATGGGCATAGTGTTTAACGTTCCTTCTAGCTGTGGTCGCTTATAGACAGAGCATTGCATCAGTAATGGATTACTTGAGCATAATCGTTCGTTGACTGGTGGAACACCATCTAACATTTTGTTACACTGTCGCGATTGCAAGTGTACTCCGAAATTTGCATTCTAGTATACGTTCTGTTCAGACATAAGAAAGAAGTGCGCTTATGGTAGAAGTAGGGGATGTTTTTGCGCTCAGTCTACGTGCACTTGAACTTATTTCGCCGATTATTAGACAGTACCAGCAAACAAACGCGTGTCACAGATTTTGTCGAATAATTTTTTTTTCTTTTTGTCTTAGATTTTGTCTCGACGTTTCAATGTGTCGACGTACAGAGACGTTTAGACAAGGGAACTTGTCGGAGACAAGTCCCATTGTCGAAACGTTGACTCCAGATACATATTTCTCATATATATTGCTCATTTATTTGGACCTATCATGTCGTACGTTTCATCACACTGAAAAGAATTTTTTGGTCGCATAGAGATGTCCCTGGAACCAACGTTTCGGCAAGGATACTTGAAAAAACTTTGCCTCCACAGACATTTCCTCTTGTTCGACTACGGTCGATCATTTGAAGTCTACATCTTCCCTTGAAACTCGCCTTGTTTGGCTATCCTGTCAAAGAATCCACCTTTTCAAGGTGCAAATAGATAGTCTGCAGTCACCTAGGTCAAAAGACGTCGACTCTATGTGCGGATCGAGTCAGCATGATCGATGATAGAGCCATTTGCAACACAGGAAGTTTTGATGTCAGAAATAGTATGGCTTAGTTTTGAATTCAGGTGCGGATTTCGGTGCCCAGCACACCTGCCTGTCGTTCCATCTTTGGATCGAAGAACGTTTTCGATGCCAGCCTTTCGAGCTGTTTAAACCATAACGTTCTTAGTAATGCTAATGTAATAAATAATTTCTTAACTTAACCACATAGGTGAGCTCACCTAGATCTCAAAACAAAATATTACCGAAAAAAAGTAAAAAAAAAAATCCGAAATTTGCTCATCAGCACATGTTGGTAAGCCTGGATGCAGGGGAGCGTTTTAGGTGTTTGTAGTTTCGATAACATAGTTTATCTACACGGTTTAGATAACTAGCCAATCGCATGATGGCGTGCAGCTTGCGTGATTATGTCACCAATTAGCTTACCTTATCGACGAGCTCCCGGATCATCCCGTTCCATTGTTTGGTGGTAGTGTTGATGGAGCCAAACATCTTGTCCTGGACTTCGTATATAGTGTACTCGAACTTTAGTATCTTCTTGATTTCGTCGATCAAGTCTATGCAGTAGCCTTCGAACTGGTCCTCCCCGCTGCTGGTGTTCTTCTTGACGATGAACGGCGGTTGCTGGGCGCAGCGATGGCGTCGAGCATCAGTGGGGTGCCGCTGCTTCGATTAAGTTGGTGCTGTGCTCTCACGCGAAGGCTGCTCATCCGACGTTTGAGTAAGTGCGGCACCGAACCACTTGTGAACGCGTCCAGAGTGAAATGAAATGGAATTTTAAGGACACGAATAACGTGCCGTATTGCGGTTCGCTTGCCGTATATCTGGTAGTGTTTATTTATGGCGATATACAAGGTGTTTCAGGGAACACTTTCAAAAATTTTTAGATGTTGCCCGTGGCAGGTATCACAATTCTAGTCGATGAGCTGGTCTACAATACTTGCATAAAAAATTGAGATGCACAATCGACTAATTAATAACAATTAACTAATTAAGTTTGTAACTAATTGTATTGTGGCCCATATTGCAATTTACAAATTATGGCCGTGGAGTTCGCAAGGTAGATCCACTTGGAAGAAATTTTCAAGATGGCGTTCCAGTTAATTTGTTAACAAAACGTCGCGTCATGCACTGAAGCACACAAGCCAGTGCATTTCTCCGTAAAGTTCGGGAATTTATATCTCGAAACTGGTGCCGTCCTGAGAATTCGTTCCAAGAGGATCCGCCTTGCCATGTCCACTGCTAGAATTTGTAAATTGCAATATGGGTCATAAGATAATTAGCTAAACAGGTAATTAGTGAATTCTTGTTATTTAGTTAAATTTGCATTTCAATTTATTGTGCAAGTAGTGTCCGCCGCTTCGAGTAGACCGGCTCATAAACTAGAATTGAGCTATCTGCCACAGGCAACCTTTAAAATTTTGAAAGCGTTCGCTGAAACACCCTGTATGTTATGTCCCACTATCATACTGGCGAGAGCTTTGTCATTCAAAAGTCCGAATCGAGTACAGCCTGTTTAACTTTTTAATGGGTGCAAGATAAAGTCAATGTGCGTGAGATTATATTTTTTGCATATTTCTTTCTGCTTTGTAACAAATGAACATCAAGCCAAGTTTTAAAATATTTCAAAGCAAAATAAGAAGTATACAGGACGTCTAAAAGTCGACTGATACATTAAGGAAAAAAAATTGGAGAAATTCGTGGATTTCCTTGTCTTCCTTAATGGGCTTACATACATGTGCAGTAGTGAACTAAAGGATATGATATTCTGCCGTTGGTTCATGTGAGCTAATACGCTCAGAATGTTGGCGCTGAGTTACGCCTGATCGCTAGCCTAGGGCAAAAGTCTGTTGAAGAGGCACTGCCTTGTACTTTACTCGCACCGCATAGCCCGTCAATCGCATACATAGTTTGCATATTCCAAGAATGTATTACAGGGAAACCGTAATATCAACCAGTAGTGGTAATTCCTGCGTGTTGGTAAGAGAAATGTTTATGATATGGAGTTGGAGTAGCCGAGAAAAAATATTTCGCATCCTACTACAGGTTTAATATATAACAAGAGGGCAAAGAACGAGGGAAAAAAATAAGTTTCATGCTGCAACTCGCACATAATTTGAGAAAAGGGCAGCAGTGAGCACCATAATATGAACAAAGTGGAAAACGAAGCTTTGTGACACCGTCAGTAAACAAAATGTTATCCATCTCAGTTGCTCAGTCAAAAGAATAGAATTGTGTATTGACGGTGCCATAGAGCTCCACTTTATTGATTTCATGCGACTCACTGCTGACCCTTTCCGAGCTTTTATCTGACTCATATACATGTGCGTTATGTTCCTTTCTCTCGTCCTTTGGTTTCTTGTTATAAATCAAACCTAACTTGAGGCTATTAGGTCTTGCCGTTGAGAGCGGGAGTTGGCCGACGTTGAGGAGGATTTTGAGAACTGAAGGTTTATTTACATTATTTACAGTAATAAAACAAAATAATGATCAGTAATAAAGTCATCGACGGCCGGCAGCATATCGAACGCTGCGGTCCATGGCAAGAAGAAAGAAAAAACTCTTCTCCCTGTCTCTCGCTTTTAACCCCTTCAGTCTCTCTGGGTCACGTCATTTTCGGCCAATTGTCGAGCCAGCTCAGGTGTCCTCATTTTCCTCCAATCACAGGCGGCCGTGCCAGTGCCGTCACATTCGGCCAATGGGGACGCTCCAAGGGCTCCATTGTTTGAGGGTTGCCTTGCCTTCGGCGTCTCCTTCAGCGCTCAGCCGGAGGAGACGGGTTGTTCTCCAAAGACCTTCTAGAGCCGCAAAACAGTTTTGCTCGTTTGCAGTTTTGCAGTTTTACACACACACACACACACACACACACACACACACACACACACACACACACACACACACACACACACACACACACACACACACGCACACGCACACGCACGCACGCACGCACGCACGCACACACGCACACACGCACACACGCACACACACACACACACACGCACGCACGCACGCACAGTCATATCATAAGAAGCCAACAAACACTGACACCAAGGACAACATAGGGGAAATTACTTGTGCTTCATAAATGAAATGAAGAAACGATAATATAATGGAAATTAAAGTGGACGAAAAAAACAACTTGCCGCAGGTGGGAACCGAACCCACAACCTTTGCATTAATTTCCATTAATTTATCGTTTCTTTATTTCATTTATTAAGCACAAGTAATTTCCCCTATGTTGTCCTTGGTGTCGGTGTTTGTTGGCTTCTTATGATATGATTAATAAAAATCGGGCCCCTCGGTTAACCCCCTTCCTTCTTGTTTATATATATATATATAGCGCTGTGTCTTTGTTCCCATCAATGTCTCTTGAATATTAAACCTGTTGTAGCAAGCCAAATATTTTATCTCGGCTAACCTGCCCACCCATCGTTAAAATTGCCCTCACCAGCGCGCACGCATTCTCACTATTGGTTGATATTACGGTTTCCTTGTCATACATCGTTGGAATATGCAAATTATGTGCATGGCGGATGTCCTATGCCGTGGGAATGAAGTACGGGGCGGTACGTCTTAAAGAGACTATTGCCCCAGGTTAGTTGTCTGACATAACGCAGCACCAACATTCTGAGCACATTTAATCAGATGACCCAAATCCAAAATTCGTCTTTTGGTTCGCTCCTGTAGTTTACATTCGGAATTCAATAAAACATACCACGAGAAAATTTTACCAAGCATTTTTGCGCAATGTAGATTTTCTGTGGGGACCCTGGATGCGACAAACCGCGAGGAAGGCTACGTATTCTTACTGAACCAAATTTGTTCTGCACCCCATGTAAGGCCAAACCAGTTAAGTGGAAACTAGATGTCTAAAAGGAACTAACTGTGCACTAAAGCGCACATATCAATGTTTAGGCATCCGTGTTTTGTTGTCACTTATATATATTTTACAATACCACTGTGCGCCCGATAAAATGTTTCTCACTAGTGACTCCTATCCCGTGATTTTTGACGCAAAGCTGCTACAAAATTAAAAGCCATTTCGCTGTATAACAGGAAATATTGTGCGTTTGTGTGCGTATTTCAAGAATGACCTTGTGCAAAAGGAATCGCGATGCTGCGCCTTACTAAACTGACCTGTTAAGTAATATTAATGCTTATATAAAAGGACGTTACACTTCGCTAATTGAGTGTTTATTTATGGTGATATATGTTCAGATCAGGAGTGGCAAGAAATGTGTAAAAAGTAACAACTAATCAAACGTGATACCCGAACTACCCGAACAGCGCGGAAACCCATGGTTTTTGAAAGCTCGTTGTGTAATGTCCAGAGGCACTTCCGCTAACATACATTTCATTTTACCGAAGCTCTTGCTAAAGGTAAGTGTTATAATGAAAAGCGCATGTGCTACAACAATTAATTATTTGGTTTGTGTGTGCCATGTTTTGGCGAAGGGAGGTGTACACGAGTTGCGTAACTTACAACGTTTGGTGTAACTTTTGTGCACTAGGTTTTTATGCCTTATGCGAATACACTTGTGGATACCAGGGAGCACGCACGCCGACTGATATTGTATGTTACGCAGCTGGCTACTGCGCGTGCCATCAGCAGGCCTGAATCGTTTTCAAAAATTTCTTTATTTCTTGAATATAAGTAAACAGAACATTGTTGCTGAGAAAAAGCAAGGAAAACATCTCTCTGCAGTATGCCCATCATTTTTCTGGTGCAGAAAACTATGCATGCTTGTTCAACGTGACAACAAAGTGATGGCCGGCTACGGAGAGACAGCTAGGAACTGCAACTATATGAAGGGGTGCGTGTAGCAACATTCCCTCGTCATGCCGTAAAAGCAAAGCGAGGCTGTACCCTACGAGGCCATGAATCGTTCCACAATAACTTGTCGTCATGTCGAGCGTGGAGCTTAAGTTCACTAAAAGCGAAGTTCACATTTCTTGCCTGTCAGAACCAGTGCTTAAGGCAGGGAAACTTGACTCTATTACAGCGAAGCTGTATACCTCTACCGTCCAAGGAAATTTTCGTGTCGTAAGCAAGAAAACTCCCCATACGTGGGCCGATCCCGAATATACTGCCATGCCGTGCCGACCCGCGGCGGAGGTGAAGCACGCGTTAAGCACTACCCATACGTGGGCCGATCCCGAAGATAGTGCAATGCCAGGACGACCCGCAGCGGAGGTGCAGGCGTGAAGCACTCCCCATACGTGGGCCGATCCCGAAAATAGTGCAATAGCGGCCGGACCCGCGGCAGAGGTGAAGCAGGCGTTAAGCACACACCATACGTGCGCCGATCCCGAAGATAGTGCAATACTGCGCCGGTCCTCGGTGGAGGTGAAGCAGGTGTCAAGCACTCCCCATACGTGGGCCGATCCCGAAGATACTGCCATGCCGTGCCGACCCGCGGCGGAGGTGAAGCACGCGTTAAGCACTACCCATACGTGGGCCGATCCTGAAGATAGTGCAATGCCAGGCCGACCCGCAGCGGATGTGAAGCAGGCATTAAGCACTCCCCATACGTGGGCCTATCCCGAAGATAGTGAAATGCCGAGCCGACCTGCGGCGGAGGTGCAGTTCGCCATTAATGGGCCCACACACACAGCTTCGCTGGTCATCCTTCTTCACGGAGTGGAAGGGCATTGAGTATTTTTTTTGTTAAGATCCTGCGCGGCTCATTCACTTAGTGTTTCAACTAGATATTATGGGCGAAACGAAGATTACTTAATGAGGCAATAGAGTAAAATCTCGACCAGCGACACCTGCAGACAGATGTCACATCACGTGTGCCGTCACAGACGTCACATGCTGGTGGGTTCTTCAGCCCCTCAGACAGTTACGACGCATTACATTTACAGTGGAGATGTTAGAAGCTCGCTAGGTTTCTCTTCACGTCCGCGGCTTCACCGAGCTGGGGGAGAAAGAGCTGATAGAGAGTGAAAGCAGAGTATAGAAATAGCATCACGCAGCATAGCGACGCGATGAGAGTGGGTGGAGACTAGCAAGGGAGAAGGAGTGGCATGGCGGGCATACAGGTGGTGTGACGTCATTCTTCGATTAAAAACCCGCGTGCTCGCTTCTGCAGTCCTTCACTCTAAGAAAAGTTAAACCCTTTGAGTCGTATCTTGCCACACAACGATAAACGTGATCTGTCTTGTCCGCATTTCCTTTTTTAACGCTGCGAGCCTGGTACTACCCAGTAACGAACGGCATGGGCGTTATCAGCATAACATAGCATTTCCGACAAGAAAGTAGCGGGTGCGGCGTTTTCAAGAAAGGAAATGCAAGTAAGCCAGATGACGATTATCTTTGTGTGGCAAATATGCACCCCAAAGGGTGTAAACTTTTTTATAGTCTTTCTCGCAGTGGAAAAAAAAATTATGCATGACTCTGTCATCGCAAACACCAGAGTCCACTGGAGCTGGGGGAAGCCCAGCAGAAGTTAGACTAAGTGTGCGGTTTGGTACTACTGTACTGGCCTTCCCCCACACTCTAAATAAACGTTTACACCTTTTGGGGTTTATATCAGCTACACAACAATAATAGTCATCTGTCTTGCCCGCATTTCCGTTCTTGAAAACGCTGCGCTCGTTACTTTCCTGTCGAGAATGCTCTGTCATGCTGATAACGCGCATGCCGTTTGTGACTTGGAACTACCGGGCTCGCAGCGTTAGAGAAAGAAATGCGGGCAAGACAGATGACGATTATTGTTGTGTGGCAAATATACACCCCAAAGGGTGCAACTGTTATTATAGTGCAGCTCCGCTGGTCTCTGGTGTTTTCGATAGCAGAGCCACACATAACTTTTTTTTTTTTAATTTCAAAAAAAAAGAAAGACAATGGAACCAGCGCTGTTCAAAAAGCACAAGTAGATGTAGATATTGCTACCTTGCCTGTGTGTGTGAGCGCTTCTGCAGAAGGTGTTCGCAATCGTGTACGCGAGAATGCGATGTTCCACCATAGTAACCACATCCGCACCCAGGGTCGTCCGCATGTTTTGGCGCGCAACTGTGCGGCTTTCGAACAAATTTTTTGGTGTAGGAATTATATGGGCAGTTTAATAAATACTTCTCCGGACGCGTTTCTACTTACAACAATCGTGGTAACCCGAAACACCGTGACGGCGGCGTACTTCCCGAGATCTTCTCCGGGACTTTCCACCAGCGTTCCCTCAGGGTCCTTGTACGTCCATCTGGCGATCTTGAAAAGAGCAATATACTATCAGCATAAGTTCAGACGCGAACAATGGCGAAACTACTCTCATGCGTTGCTCCATTTCCAGGTTCCCCTGCATTTCTAACAGTGATTTTTGTTCAGTCTCTGAAAAGTACACTTGATACTACTCCGCGCTTAGAAAACGGCTACAGAGCGATTACACGTCACATTTCCATGTAATTACACGTAATATGCGTTTTCATCAGTAATTTTGTGTTCGCGTTTCGTTTTATGCTGACGGTGCAGACTAAATTTGCTGCCGAACATGCTACCTCTACGTCTAGTTTTGTGTGCATAGAAAGACATATATAGAAGGTCGGAAGAAAACCTGCACAAGCATGCAGAAACACGGTCCCGGAATCGATGACACAGGCCACGCATTAAAAAGCTCTGACATTCAGTGCCCTCCAGGTAAGTGCCAAGAAGCACTATAACTTTCAAGGCATCTACTCGAACGCATCACGCCGGGTGTGCTCTGCAGAATCCAACGAGATTTTAGTGACGAGAGGACAGAGAAAGCAGCACATGCAAAGAATCGGCTTCTGCGCCGAGAGGTGGCGCAGGACTTGTTAACAGCGGGGTCTGCGTCATCATAATGTGCTCACACTAGGCACTTACAATAATGAAGGCCATTAGCATAACCTATAAAGAGGAAAAGTGGTCTTGTGGTGTCTGTACCGTCGTGAAGTTCATCTTCCTCGCTTTTCTTGTGTTGACTCTCTGTACGGACATACTGATCTCTTGGTAGCCGTTCTCTTTTTCTCGTATCACAATGGGCCCAAAAGGTCCAGCGTGCTCCATCTGAAATTAGATATCCGCATTGCGCGAGAAGGATCACGGTAATTGGGGAGTGCGATGTTTAGGTAACAATCGTATGAAGCCAACAGGCGTCGCATGGCAAATAAGGAAAATAATTTCCTTGCCTAATTAAAGTGCCCAGTGATTATAGTGGAGATTCGTGTTTATCTTCGTAGTCTTAATATAAGGAAAGGAAGCGAATGTGGACAACTTCATGCCCGACGGGAGCCGGGCCCTCAAACCCTCTGACGCGTGCGCTGCCCTATTAGTCGCAGAGGCTGTGGATTCGCCTTTTTCTAGCGGGAAGTGTTCTTTCACTATTTTCACTTCCTTTCTATTTCTTTATTTCTTTATTTCCTTACATACCCTACATGGGGGTATTACATGAGGAGTGAAATTATCCAGGATATGAACATAAGCACAAATCTAATCCTCCCCTACGATCTAGAAGACTTGACTGTTGGGCTAGTTGGTCGTCCATATTTGCAGTAGTAACTTAGCGCGATAAAAACACGGAAACAAAAAAGCACTTGTCCTTGTCCGCCTTTCTTGTTTTCGTATTTTTATCGCGCTAAGTTACTACTGCAAAAATCCCCTGCGATCGGTGGACACTTTGAACAAAATGTTAAGCATTTTCTCCATTGTCTCTCGTTTCAATGTCACTGGGATTTATGCCGTTGTGACAAGATGCACGCTATCAACCTAGCAGGAACAATTTGGTCTGTTACCGTCTATACGCTGCAATCAGTGGTCCTGCTCATTTTTTCCTCCGAGAAGAGCGATATGAACCATAACTATACAACATATAGAAGGATAGGCTTTTCGGTAGGTCAATGAGGTTTATTGCCCCAAACCTATCCCTCGGTTATAAGGGATGCCATATTGATGAATTCCGCAGATTTTTGACAACCAGGGGCAGTTTAGCGCTCACTAAGCGTGTATCAATATGCTGAAGGTGCGGTTTAGGAATCCTATGCCTCAATTTCATGATCAGCAGTAGAAAGCCATAGCAGCTGAGCTACCCAGGCGAGTAGGTTTCCTTGTCCAATCACTACTGGCCTATTGCTACGGTGCTTTTTGCTCATAGCTGGCCCTTGCGCCATTAAATACCACACATCAACTGGCCTATTGCTCGACACTTGAAGGAAAAACTGCCGTTGATCAATAGCGTTGCAAATAAGCAAGCGAGGAGGCAGTGGGGTACGACTACTTCCACCCTGTCAAACTATTAGCCGGATAGGTCTTGTACAGACCGAAGAATGACGTCGCCATAGAGGGAAACCATGCGCCCCTAGTCGCCCTTTGTCCGCCAAGCACTTGAGGCGCCCTTGGCATTGATGGTAAGAAACATCTGAGCACCGTGGCCGGACTACGCGGACTGTCCAGTATGACGCTGTTACCAAGCGACACATAACAGCACCTGCTTTAGGAGTGTAAATATTGCCATAAGCGTGTCATATTTGCACTGAATTAATAATCGTACAGAATAAAAAAAATCTAATCTACCAACTAAATATATGCAACCAACCAAGCAACTAACTACCCGCTAAAAACTGAATCCAAGGGAGACCCTACAAAGGAATGATGACTGTATAAAACCTTGCTTAACTAAGAGATTTCGTGGAGCAACTGAAAATTATCCAGCTCATGCAGTGTAGACAAATATTGTAGAGGCAGCTGGAGACCTACTACACTCATCAGAAGACGCTAACAAATAGCCTGCTAATCAACTGCGCACTAAGGAAAATTGCATGCTTAATGGTGTTTTCTCGTGTCTAAAGCTCACCACCCTACACCCATAAGAAAGGGTTTTTTAGTGGACTAATACGCCCATTAGAGAGGGTAATTTTTTGAAATTGCACCCTTTCTCCCAATGTGGGCTTTGCCGAAATGCACGCTACGTTGTATTCTTACAGCGATATCCTTTATTCTGTCACTACCCTAGTCTTTCGGACGTCTGCCGAAGTAATCCTGACGTTTATAAAGAACAGAAGCGAAAAAGAAAAACGAGCCTTCAAGCAGGATTCGAACTGTGGACCTACAGATGTCCTGTCAAAAGTGCTACCTCTCGACCATTCCGCCTTTTTTTCCTCCTTTGTTGCCTAGCGACACAACCACCAGGATTAGTAAAGTAGCTTTAGAGTGCAGTAGCGCCTCTGGCCTCTTGTTGGGCTTTCTTATCGAAGATTGCGCTGCATGCACCTGCGCATTTTTATTCCATCCGATACTGCACGAAACAGAGCAAGACTTACGCGCGTGATACTGCGCCGGCCCCGATGCTACACCGGAAAGAACATGCGCCTGAAGAACTTCGCCGACGCGCTGTTTCGCTCACCATTGGCAGCTAATCTATAAAACAACACCCAGCTGAAACAACTTCAACCACCCCATTGGTTAAAAGCAAAGGCAGGGTAGGAATTAAGCAAAAGAAAAAGTTATGTCTTCCCACTTCACCACCGAGGACGCCATGTGCATGAAATAGAAGGCTGACATCCATAGCCTACTGTGACCATATGACCTGCTCGAACAATGATATGGCGCAAACCGCTCCGAAGTAAACACTTATGGCTTTTTACTTGCTTGAAATACTCAAGTGCCCGAGCATCCTCAAATTTTGCAAGGTGTATGTTTTGAACAAAGCGCCCGTTTAGCACCCTGAAATTAGGAGAAAGGCGCACAAAGGGTGTTCTGCTAACAAATGCGCCCATTTTCAAAACTTTTCAGTGAAAGTAAAAGGGTGTTTAGACATCTAATCCACCCTCGAGGGTGTGGTTAACCGACTGAGGCATGGAAGTGGGGTGTAATAATGGCACCTGACGGCGGAAACACCTACCTGCATCATTGTCGTCCTGAGCGTGATGTTCCGGCGCTCCATGAGCATGGAGCTGGTGAGATTCATGTCCGTGCACGTTGGGTACTCCAGGTCAAGGGGCAGCCTCCTGCTCGCTTGCTCTTCGGCAGCGGCTCGGATGACCATAGACGTCACGTCACTGTAGAAGGCCGCGTCGACCTGCAGTATACACATAAGCTAAGCTCGCGATATCTATACGAGACGGTTGCACCAGGAGCTCAATTAAGAAGTAGAATACACTGAAGGGCTCTGAAGAAAACAGTGAATGTGCCAGTGGTGCCTCTTAGTTTCTGAAACCAGCTGAACAAGTTGGTTCTAAAGTTTCTGGGTCTAAAGACTGGTTTGGTCGACGGCTGACAGTCACAGCAGCTTGCTCGCACGAACAAGAGCAAGGCCACAGTCAGATCTGGCGATGTGAGCGAACTCTTACGCTTTATAGCCAGAGAAAAGTTTCAACATTGCCGCTGGTGTAGGCAGAATCGATGGGCACTTGGTGCTTTTTCGTTAGCTTTGCACACCATTCAATTCTGTAATTTGTTCTCATAACGGCACAACGTCAGCCTTAATGAAAACGAAATCCAACGCAAACTGCGCGTGCTACCTCTCAGTCCGCGTAAGCTGTGTCTGACTCCTCACTGTGGCGAGTAATGATATGTTGTTTACTTGTTTTACATTTAACTTTTTGCTGACGCCTCGAATACATTGTAGTCATTGCCTTATGCTAATGCAACGTAATAAAGTAAGAACGGAGCTAAATTTTTTTTTATGACGCCACTCGTATAGGCCGCAGCTAGAGTCGCGAAATATCAGAGCAACGTATAGGTATATTTCAGTGAGAGAAAAGCTATGGGTCCGTATTCACAAAAGGCTCTTACACAGAATTGTTCGTTTACAAGAAGAAATTCCAGCCTCTCCTGATGCTGGACGTATTATTGATGAAGGCGATCTGGCAATGGGTAAAATGCAATTACGAACTAAAAGACATGTTTTTTGCCGCAAATTAAAACACACACAAAAGAAAGACACATAAACGATGGCACGGGTGGCCGTCGTCTATTGTGTGTAATTTGCGCCAAAAAACATGTCTTTCTGCACGCACCAACTAGGCCAGCAAGCAGTTCCGTTGAAACGAACTAAATGATTTGGGAATTCGGTGTCTGGTTCTTTGAACCAACCAGTCAAAGTTTCTTTGGAACTATTCCAGAAAAAAAAATAAGGAGCCATTTCACTATGTGAAGGTGGATGACCAGCGAAGCTGTAGCACATTAGACATGGTTAGACAAGGGTACGTGTATTGATTTTCATCATAAGGTAATGGTAGTGACGATATCTTTATGATTACTGTGACATACACTGATTGGTTCGGTTGCAACCTTAGACAGATTCTGGGCCAAAGTTAAATCTACACACGACCGTTGCTGAGTGACTTGGGTTGGTGTGGCACTTCAAACCAAACTCTTCTAGCACAAATTGAGTGAACCATTCCTTGTCTGGTTTTGAAATGTCCACATTGAAGTCGCCAGTGATGATCACAGGGGTAGTGTCATCACAGCTAACCCATGCAAAGTGCGTGGTCAAGAACTTCTCGATATCACAATTGGGTGTACCTGGAGACATATGCACAGTGGATGTCCCATTTCCGTCTTTCATTTGTACGGCACAGACATTTCCACAGTCGCTGGCATTGTCCTCTTGCGAGCCAAGGGTGTATGGTTGTATACATACATTTTGTTCTTTGCGCATATGGCAACGCCTCTTGCTAATGAGTCCATGTGCAGTTCACAAACTCCTGTATACACATCGACTTGGAACAACGCATCTTGATTTATTTATTTCATTTATTTATTTATTTATTTATTTATTTATTTATTTATTTATTTATTTATTATCATTAGGGGCGGAGTGCTTGAAGCCGGCTTCACCTCCGCCGTGATGGGCCTGGTATTGCACTATCTTTGGGATCGACCCACGCTCACACACCTTTTTTTTTTATTCACGCATAAACACGAAAAATACATGGAAACTGAGCCATATACAGCTTCGCTGTAAAAGAAAAAAAGCGGTGTTTAAGCACATGGAAGTGCAGACTGGGTATATTCGAGGTATGATAAGCACGAATCTTTTTTTTTAATTCTTCAGAAAACACTTTTTTTTTGTCGAAAAAACGTGCGTTGAAGCCGTGTATTGTTAACGTGCATTGACACAAATGTACTGATACCGTTCATCAAGACTCATCGAGCAGTGAGCGATGAAAATAGTCTTCCCGTGCTGCCGCGACAGTTTCAAGATCTGAAGTGTTGCGTCAGTGCAGTCGTTGGAGCAGTGCGCCGCATGTCCACTTCGTTACGGGGTACGTGTTTCAGTATCTTGGAGTCTACGTTTATTACTTGTAATTCTTAACATTAATGGGGACATGGAACACGAAGTGGCATCCGGTGCTCTGCTCAAGTCTGAGCAGACGACACTCTGACCACCTCGTACTCGGGTAGACGCGTGAATCATGCCAAGTTAGTGCATTTGTACGACTGCGTTGCTGGTTTTCTGGAGTCGCTGTGGTGGCAAGATGCACAGCTGGGCGAGTTCATGGTAGGTTATCTAGGGGTGTCAGCGTATGTTTCACAGACACAGACACAAAATTAAACCAGCATTGTCCGTGTGTATTATCTGTTAGAGGTATACGTTGGCGCCTCGAATATGAACAAGCTATAGCTTTCACTAGTAATACCACATTATTGTGAAACAAGTGGTAATACCTTTTAGAAATGGCAAAGAAAAGGCGACAAATAAGAGTAGACAACAGGACAGGTGCTAGAACAGACGATAGATAAGCCCGTACGAACTAAGCCAACAACAAGCCTTACTCAAGTTATACAAACTAACGAATACATTGCTGCGCTAAAAGGAAAAGAAAGACTTAGGAGCGGAAGTAAGAAACGATAGGTCGAGCACTGACGTCACTGTAATCGTCACTGTGATCGTTCTAGACAACACTGATGTACGCATGCGCATTTGTTGAATCTCCTTGCTCTGCCGTAACAATACAATCAGTTGAAATCAGCGCTCGACCTATCGTTTCTTACGTGCATTTCTAAGTCTTTATTTTCCTTTTGGCACAACAAGGTATTCGTTAGATCTCAACTAACACGCCCAGCAACAAGTTCTACTCATATACAAGCTAAGTCAGCAACAAGTCTCCCACTTGAGTTATAATTCCTCGGCCAGACTTCCCTTACTGCCCATAGGATGCTTTTTGACCCTTAGAGACTCCTCAGAGAAAAAAAAGTAGGGAGCTTCATCTGCCCGTAACATCCGTGTGCGAAGCGACAAGAGTTCTAATGACACCCGGTGAGCACCACCTCGGAATCGGTGAAATAATCTGTGATTCAACTACCACATGCACTATGGAAACCTGTGTCATCTGCGGTGTGGACAGTTGTGC
This sequence comes from Dermacentor andersoni, assembly GCF_023375885.2. Classification (NCBI taxonomy): domain Eukaryota; kingdom Metazoa; phylum Arthropoda; class Arachnida; order Ixodida; family Ixodidae; genus Dermacentor; species Dermacentor andersoni. The sequence goes on along the minus strand of NC_092814.1, from coordinate 48,418,394 downwards.
TAGTAGGCATCGTTAGATGAGTTCCAATGCTGGTAGTTCCTTGCTCCGGCAGACGCTGCGAACGACGCGCCGCAGCGCGCAGAGATCAAATTCGTCCAGCTCTCTCGTGCGCTCCGCGCCTCTAGCGCGACGGGCTAAGCCCTTTGGGGGCAACACCTCTAAGGCTCGGTCGTATTCGGCAGCCCAAGTGTATATAACTAAAGCTCTTCAATATTGTACCGCATGCGAAACTCTCCATAGACCTTATATTTCAGAATCCGGACACAGTGACTAGTGAACAGCTTGGGGATTGCGGATTGTCTCTTCCCTTACACAAAACACAAAAACAGCTGTATAAAGGGTCATTCGCTATGCCAGCGCCGCGAAAATAAATAAATAAATAAATAAATAAATAAATAAATAAATAAATGAAAAACTCAGAGCCCTTTCACTAAGTGAAGATGGATAACCAGCGAAGCCGCACTGCTTAATAGTTTCATTAAGTTCTATATGGTGGCTATGCTATATTGGTTGAATAAAGGCACAAACACATAACTTCTTTGTTTGTTTTGTTTTCTTTATTGCTTTTCATTTTCATTTTTATATTCTTTATTTTTCTTATTTATTTTTATTATTTTCATTTTTTCGCTTATTTTATTTATTTATTTACTTTACACAAATACACCGACGTTTCGACACGTGTCGTCATCGACTAGCGTGGAAGAAGACGGCGACGAACGCGCGAGCAGTGGCACTGGCGCGTTTGCGCAGTTGGAGCCAAAAAAATTTTTTTTAACATTCTTTTTTTGAAAAAAGTTGTACAAAGCATTTTTTCAAGAACATCTGTTCTTACTCTTGTGCCTGGGACCTCTTTGGGTTCCACGTGTGACAAGGGTAGTTCAAGGGCGCGTTACAGGTCCCCGAGCGCACAAGGGTGAGTGCCATTGAGCTTGCATGAACCCTTTCTGCACTATCACCAGGATCGGCCCACATGATGATTTGCTTTTATCAACATCTCGGACACATATTTTCCCGGATCCTAGCCATAGATAGCTTCGCTGTAAAACTAAAGTAGATGTACGAACACTTTTCAATAAGTCCGTTCTGAGCGCATTGAAAACGGTAACCTAGCCCACGTGCGATCAGACAGCCATTGCTAAGTGATGACTTACAGTGGAACGCGTCGCGAGTGCACAGCCTAGATGGAAAACTGCGCGTCTATGGTATGGCGTGGGAAAACTTTATTCAGGCCCTTCAGAACGCGCGTCAGCACGTGACGGGCCGCTCCCACGTCGGTGCAGAAAGGCCGAGCCTCTCTGCTACCCGCCGTGGTTGCTCAGTGGCTATGGCGTTGGGCTCTGATGAGCACGAGGTCGCGGGATCGAATCCCGGCTACGGCGGCCGCGTTTCAGTGGGGGCGAAATGCGAAAACACCCGTGTACTTAGATTTAGGTGCACGTTAAAGAACCCCAGGTGGTCGAAATTTCCGGAGTCCTCCACTACGGCGTGCCTCATAATCAGAAAGTGGTTTTGGCACGTAAAACCCCATAATTTAATTTTTTTTAAGCCTCTCTGCTGCGTCGCGCATCTGTGGCGACGAAATACTCGGCATGTGCAGGCGACAATTTATGCCGGTAATCGTTTGGATGCCACGATACGAAATGCTCGATTACGAAGGTGACGTCATGCGCGGCTAATATTGCTCGTGGGAGAGCACACGAAGAGATAGGTGCTGATAAATCACGCAGCGCCATTCTTTCATCGTCGATGTGGCTCCGCCGACGCGTGCCCGCCGTATCGTAGGACCACACGTCGGAAAAAAAAAAGCACGGAGGCTGCAGCCTGATAGAATGTTTTCTACTCCACGCGAAGGGAAGGGAATAATAAATTAGTAAGGATAGAGGAGGTATATTGTGGTAGGGTAGCGAATATTTAAACAAACACGTGACGTGGTATCCTGCTCCGCTGTGATCGACAGACTGCATGCTTATGGACAGTTGCCACAACGTTGATTAACTGCATCGCTGGGGTTTTTTTTTCTCGTTTTTTTTGTTGCTATTGACGTGTTTAAACCGTCAAGCAGTCGCTGCAAGGCAGTAACATTTACTTCAGCAGAGAGTTCATCCCTGAGCTCTCGTTGTGCTTTCTTGACTCCGACTGAACTTCGAAGCTATGGGTTGGTTGAAGAGGAGGTCAGCTCTTTCCATGAAGCGCGGTGCTAAATGAGGGGGGCCTCCGGAAGACGATTTTCAATATTTTTTACCACCTCCCGCGAAATCAAGATTGTTAGAGTCAGAGGCTGTATACTACAGCTCAATAAGGACGCGATCGCTCTTATCGTGGGACAGTGCTGCCGTTGCCTTGAGCGAGTTGTTATGTTCTTCGCCATTTTCCTCAAGGTGGCGCGGGATTTATCACACCCAACGTTTCGGAAGCAACTCGGCTTCTTCCTCACTCACAGCTACGTCTGACCTACCATCTTCCCTTCGCTTTCCCGTGCCTTTCTTTTTAAAGCTAGAACAATGATTAGGCTAACCTAATAAACACTTCGTGCCCAAGCAGGGTATGAAAACGAACAAACGGACTTGAGGAAGAAGTTGGCAAGCGCTCGTACCTGTTCTGTTTGGGCGTTGAAGTCCTTGTCTTTCATGGCTTCTGCCAACAGATCAGCGTTGGTCGGCTGCGGCGTGGCCATGATGAACGTGACGTTGCCGCACTCCGAGCATTTGGGGGTGTAGTTCTCCTGCCGGAGAAGCAGAAGTGTCAATCTACACCAGAGGATGTTTTGGGGGGGGGGGGGGGGGAGGGGGGCTAACTTCGTGTTATCGAAGAAGCTTGCCTTTCCTGGTGTGAAGCACGGACATTGAAGTCAAGAGGAAAAAAAATTAATAACGAGCACAAGGGTGTACGTGGGAACGCTAAATGGTTTCTCCATCTAGCGGGGCCGACAGTTGTCAACTCACCATCGGATATAAATGATTTCCAAACTGTCCCGCAATTATTTTTCTCCCCATCTTGAGATGGCGTTATTTTTTTCTAAACGCATAAAACATCCCTAGTTTCCATTCACAGATAAGCTGGACTCTTCTTCAGTACTATACTAGTTTCTGAAGATTGTATCTCCTGAGTTGCTTCTAAACTCAGTGTTTTCTACAAACGAAGTAGAGTTCCCAGGTGAAGGCCGGAGCGATTAGTGCAAAAGGAGAAAGATAGCTAGCTATGGAGAGGAGCGGCGCATGGCGGCAGCGGCACAAGCAAATTGACCCGCGCTGTTCTGGCAAATGGACAAAACACAGCAGTCCGTTTTTGGGAAAACTGGCTAAAAACTTCATCGAGAAAATGTACTCGCTTTTTTTGCTTTTTGCTTTGTTAGCCGTTTTTACTTTTCTCCGACTACACTTAGGATGTCCTGTATAAGAGGAAACAAGCATATTACTCGCTTACGTTTCTGTATAACAACTCTACAATACCGGGTGGGTTTACACTAACCCAAATATCATATTTGTTCTGTGGGCTTTACTGTTTACACTTGCAGAAAACAGCAAACCACGAAAACTGGAGGAAGAAGCAAAGAATTGAACTATTAACTCTAAAAGAAAAGAAAATTTTAGTTGAGACATTTTGGGTCACATCATTCTTTATGAAGCATTGCAGCATGCCTGTTGAGAAACTTTCCGACTGAATTCATATTTCAGTTGCCACAAACCAGAAGTACTGTCACAAAATGTTAACGCTGTAACTAATGTGCGAACGCGGAAAAAATGGATTTCATTGTTCTGCGGTGGTCATGCGCATCGTATACGAAAAGAAAAGAAGATTGCTTCTCGTCGTTGACTGAGTAAAGAAGTGTAAGTTTAAGCAGCCGCGTGATTATTAACGAATCATTGAGTGGAGGTCGTAACGTAACTAGTAAACTGTGCATAATGCACAAAGCACAGCGATTAAAAATGTTACCTGCAATTATATGCGTCAGAACGGCTGGTTACAGTACTAGCTTCTCACATGCACACAGCTTCACACATTTTCTTTTTTCAATATTTGCGCTACGAAACCAGGTATGACTTAGTGAAATTAGGTAGCGAAGAACAAAACAGACGGTAGACTCTTACCCTTGAGATAAGGAACCATGCAAACTGCCAGTTGTTCCACTTGTTTCTGTGAGCCTGGTGCAAACCCACAAATCAAGAATAAGCTGAACGTAAAGCAAATGCTAAGGCTTAAAAATTCTGCAGAGCACATGCCCGTTTGAAAAAAAAATACGACAAAAATATTTTCTAGCGTTTTTAGAACGGGCATACGAAAAATATTTTGCCGTGGCGACAGAAATTTTTGTCGTAGTTTCAGAGGTAGCTGTGGTCACGACAGAAATTTGTGTCATTACGATAGAAATTTCTATAGCACTTTCTGCCACCCTTTCCTCACAGCACGGTCGATTCTGTTGTGAAGCAGACGCCTTGTTACAATGCCGTTTCTGTCGTGACAACAGAAAGCATGTCGTATTTTGGGACATTTTCTGACCTTTAATTTGGGTGAGCGGATTTTATCATTTTGAGAACAACACGTTCGACCTTTATTTTATTATGAACGAGAGTTGCGCAGCTGTTATAAAATTTGTATTCGCGCAGTAACTATATACCTTGCTGGATAAAATTACAAGCATCAATATTGTGCTTCGCGAGCAGGTTACCTCGTATGTTTTCTCATAATTTTGGCATGCCATTTTTTATTTGGAGCTACAGTAATTCAAGCTTAAGAGGACATGAACGCAAAACAGGACATGAACTATGCATGGCGCTATTCTTTTAAGCTTTAATCATGAACCAACTAGCCCTGTAGCGCGTATTATAAGCAACAGTAAGGGTCTCGCGGAGGCACAAAATATGACAGACCTTTCCTTTAAATTGGTATGAGTGGAAGCACTCGGTTAACAAAAAAAAAAAAAAAAAAGACGAGAACCTCAACTGAGATTATCACTATGATTTACAGCATCCTTTAAAGAAATAACTTTCATTCAAATTAGTGCGAAATGTAAGGAAGGGATTTATGGCCTCCTGAGCATTATATATGAGAGCTGCAACTAAGCTCGAGCTAATGACCTTCAGCAAGAAAGTTCAGAGTGTTAAGCGAGGGATGCAAATCTGTTCCTGAATCGCACAGAACTGAGTCAACAAAGTGCAAAGGGCACAGGTGGTGCGTTGGCGCTTGCGTTCTTTGCACACGTTTGCACGCCGTAGGCAAGGCTCTCACCAGCTCCAAGGCTTGGTTCATCGTGTCACCCCGGCCAAGAATGAAGAAGTTCGAGACGTCGGTGGAGTGAATGAGCTCCGCTTTTCTTTTGAAGTCATCCTTGGTGCCGTCCACCTCTCGCATGATATGCCGCGTCGGTATGTTCTCCAGCAGCCGCGCGTATTTATGGTCGATGACTGGAGTGGCAGAGTGATAGATGTTAATTATGGACAGTTATAAAGGGCTCGCTTCAGGGTGAAGTTTTCTGCGCGCTGCCCTGTGCGACCAGTGACGAATAGGGCAGGATGTAAGGGTGTCTGGCGAAAAGGCAGACCTGAGCTGACGTGACCTGTATTCTAGCACAACGAGTTTTTTTTTTCAATTTTACTTCGCTCTTATAGTTCGTATCGACTAGCCGTTGCTCTGAACATCATAGACTGAGCACTGCTACAACAAATAACGAAGAGAAAAAAGAGAGATTCAATTTGGAATATGACTTGAATAGAAATTTTGTATGTATTGTTTGGGTCATGTAAAAAAATAAAAGAGAGAGTCTACTGGCTCATTCAGCATCACACGCGGAAGCACCGATGATGGCAGCAGTAGCTTACATTGCGTTTATGTAAAGAAAACAAGAAAATAAAAACAAGCGGGAGCTACAGCTCCGTACACCTCGCAGAAGCGGTACAACGCGTCGTAAAGGGCACCCTGGCAAGTCGCTGCGGGCTTCGACAGCGTAACTGGACAGCACTGCGGTTGTACAATTGAGTTAACTATCGAGTTCTGGACTTGCTCAAGCGCGTATTGGCACGTAACACTCATTCGATGGCACATAATAGAGTGTACTCGCACGTCTTTTCTAACCAGCCTAAAGTTTGACAGTACGCAAGGACATGGGGCAGCTTTCAGTTTTGCAACTAAAAGGGAACAATTGTCATCCACCAAAGCATAACGAGCACGTACGGATTTCTTTTTGTAGCTTCGCGGTACTCTTATGTGGATGGCAATATTTCCCTTTTATGAATCTTCCTCCATTTAGCGAATTTTCACTGCACTAATTTTGCATACTTTTTTCACTGTCGATAATGTCATTATCTCCTGATAAAAAGAAGGGTACGTTGACTCTGCGAGCGCGCCATAGTGTGTTTTACAGTACGAAAGCTGTCGACGCGAGCAGCTGCCAAGGTAGGGTTTAGACGAGGTCAGCACAACTACGGTAACTTAACCATGCTCTTCCAGCCTGTGGAACAGCGTTGGCGTCCAGATGACGAAAATAGCACGCATGTGGTGCAACTTCAACCCTCAGTATCAGGGCCACGTCACAACTCGTGGTACTAATAATACTGGAATATAGGAATGAATACCTGACCTTAGCCGTTTTTTCACTTACGGAAATGTGGCGATCTCTGGCTTTGAATCTCATTTATACTCATTTATTTTTCGACTAACTGCCAGTAATTGGGTCACTGACATGCAACAGTTTTGCTTGCGACTCTAAAGTTCACCTGTTCACGCCGTATCTACGCAACGATTTAGCGGCACCGCAGGCTGCGCCTGACGGTAACGCGATGCCGCACAACTTGCTGACACGGAGCGTCAGGGCTAAGCCGGGCGAACGCTTCCACGGGCTTCTTTTGTAGACTTCCGTTACTTTCAAAGTGTCGCCCGCATGCGACGTAACCAATTTCAAGGATCCGCACAGAGGCGGTACATGGCCACTCACTGACGCTGCTGTCGTAGATGATGCCGGCTGTGGAGAGGTCCATCTTCTTGCAGAGGTCGCGAATCACCTGCGTGTAGATGTCCCCCGGTGGCGTGACGTGGACCAAGAATTCGCGCTCGAGCGCTGTGAGCCTGTCCCAGCCGCTGAGCGTGTAGTCGTTGTGCACGCCATACGTGAGGCTCAGCGTGGGCAGCCCCATGCGGCGAGCCGTGTCGCGCACCGCCGTCGACAGCTTGTCCACGGTGCTGCCCGGCGTGCGCACGGCGTCGATCAGCACGTGCGGCTTGGGATCGGCGAAGATGGCGTTGCACACTGCATCGCGGCATCCAGGGGGCAATCGTTGGTCGCTGCACCGCCAGCTTGAAGGTGGTATACGTCGTGGTCACCGCAGGCAAGACTATCAATATTGAAGTTTTGCGCGGAATGATGTCGGAGAGGTAGCCTCACGATAATATATCTAGAACGAAGGCTTGTGGTAAAAAATTGCGCTGCAACTAAGGATAACACTTTGTTCTGTTTGTGCAATTCCTTTGTCCTTGGATTTTGTGCGAGTGCATTTAGTTCGTTAAGGCATCCGCTGCAGATGCCCGAATATCTTGTTTACGGCATTTCTCCTGATGTTAAATAAAGATCCTAATGTTAAATAAAGATCGTTTACAGCTCTTGTAAGCAGTAGAAGGTTACTGTCCGTATAAGCTGATAACATCGTTTTGCCTTGTCTTTCTTATTCGTAGCTTTGCAAATGCCGAACCGCGCAAAACTCGATCGTATTCAATGCGCGATAACACTTTAAAATAGAGTACTGGAAAGGTTACGAAACTGACCAGCTTTCGAAGCATTGGGAGCGCAGTCATAGGAAGTTGCAGAAGTAAGCATTCACCTTTCAATTTCAATTGTCAACCTCGGGAAGCTGCATTTCATTTTGAGTGTTATCTTCGAACAACATTGACGAGTTACCTTGAATCTCGCAAAAACCACAAGGGCAAAGGCAGAGCGTGCATTGCATGGTTATACATAAGACCTTTTTTCCTACGCAGCCGTCGGCATATGCATGGGAACTGGGAACGTTTGTCTCACTGCTTTATGCCAGTGCTCTACCACCGGCGTCAAATGAGAAAAGCGAATATTGTTAATCAGTGCAGAACAAATAATAATTTTTTTAGCGCAGCGCGTTACTAGTGGGGCGAACACCAATAAATGCTTGATGTTAACTAATTAACTAACTAAAGTGTGTTAACTAGCTTCCTAATAAATAATTTAGGGTGCTTGTATCAAGTGGGCAATTCAAATCGGTCAGCGTTCGGCATATGCACTAAGGAGGATTCTTGCGACTAGCAACTGTTTAGAGATATTTGTCCTTAAACTCTGTTACAAAATGTGTTGGTGTGATGGTGTTCCATTTATTTTTGTCTCGCGTTGCTCGAGAGAGAAAGGTAAGGCGAACTGAGGGGCTAAATTTTTGGTTAGTTACAACCACATCAAGGCAACAGACAACGAAGCCGCAGAAATAAGAGAAATCAACTCTGCTATTTTTGAACTGGAATGTAGAACTCGCAGGGCAAAAGGGAATGAAAGTAGACGTAAAATCAACTTTCTACAGGTTGAAAGGTGCGGTTGAAAGGATGTTCCACATCCGCTGCCGTGGCCGATAGTGGCGCTGGCTAACACTTCCGCGGATACAACACACGCGAATGTGCAAATACACGAATACTCAAGGAAGTAAGCGGGAAAACAGTCGCCGCCGTGACTCCATGGATGCGTACGCGTAATGCGTAAGGTGTGGGTTCGGCTGCCACTTGCGACAAGTTTTTTTCGTCCGCTTTCATTTACCTTTGCGCTATGATTTCTACATTTCAAATAAAAACAAGTAATTTCCGCTGTCTTAGTTGGCTTAATTGCATGTTGTCTACCTGTGTAATCGGTCGAAGGAAGAGTTTCGGGTAAATACTCACTTGAACGCCAATGCATCTTTTCCGCAAGTTTACCGAGAGCTTTCTCGAAAGTGGTGCTAGCCTCGGGGTCCCTATTAAGTGTGCGTGTCTTTAGTCTGACCGCCTTCGATTCCGCAAGAGCAGCACATGTCCCAATAATAATTAATAGAAAAATGCACTTGGCAAACTGCTGCTAAATATATATTTATTCAAGTATTATCACATGGTTAATTAAGTCGTTTCCCGCTAGTAATTAGTTGCAGCAGAAAATACACTATTGTGTAAATTTCACTTTTTAAAATTTCCTTCGCTTATCCCACCTGAAGGAAATAGAACAGTGTTAAACTGCTATTTATTGGCAGTAGGTGGATAATTATCGATGTAGTAGCCATAACATTCTCACTAGTTAGGTTTATCATGTGGTATACCCATCCTGTGAAACTTCAAAAATAGAAATTCCAATGGAAAAGTCGCAACAGGGTTTCTACTTCACGACTGTACTCTTACTTTATTTGTAATCGTAAATTCCCCCCTTGTAAATTGTTATTCGTGAACGTAACAATAGAGGCAACACACATACGGGTGCTTACACGGGGAGGGGCGCCTTAGCAGCTAACTTGTAGTAATCTTCCGTGTACAATTTCTGCTGGGTTTTAGTATCATTGTGTTTTCGCTGTATACGCTATGCTTATGCCTACAATATGGGCGGCGTGATGCGCTGTACCGAGAGCCAGAAAGGTAGAGAAGGGCGCTTACCGTCGGCGACGTTGACATCTTCCGGGTCCAGTTCAACAAGAGAGTAGGTCAGGGGCACACTGGTGGCCGTCCTGAGCGTCTCGGTAATCATGAGCTTCGCTACGTCGTTGCCTTTCTCCACCGCAACGACTGCAAGCGAGGCAGAAAATGCTTCGCTATAAAAGTACCGCTGTGCTTTCTTCTGTATCTTCTGCCTACAGAACTTTGCTTTAATATAAGCCCCACAGATAACTGCATGTATGCCCTACATTTCCTCCATTTATTCCTCCACGCACCCGCACACTCAAAGTCAGTGTTTCTTCCTGTGGCGTTTTACACGCTGTTTAGTAGCATTGCCGTGTCTGAAGGCGTGTCAAGGCAAATTTTTCAGGTTATGATTCGTATTCGTTTGATGCTCTGTTTGTAGATTTCCAAAGGCATGCGCAGCATATTGCGCCTTTGGCTGATGTGTGTCGCTATCATGCGACTTAGCTGGAGTGTACTGAAGCAGCCTTTGTATATGTGGACAGGCCTAGAGCGCTGAGGAGGAAAGAACGATGGAGGAGCAACAATGGCCAGGCGCGAGCTACGAGCATGTCGTGTCTTCGGTACTTTCCTTTTTAGTGCTCTTCCTTCTGAGCAAAATAACGAAGAGAGAGAGAGAGAAAAGGAAAGCAGGGATCCTAACCAGTCAAGAGTCTGGTTGACTACCCTGCGCTGGGGGAAGGGAGTAGGGGAATTGAAAGAAGGGAGAGAAAGAGAGAGATGGGGTAGAGAAACTTCCACTAACAGCACTACAGAGTCAGAGGCGCTCGCACAAGCCAGACGTTCTCAGAAAGCACAGAAATGCCTTTAATGCCTTCTGAGCCGATGATCGGTGGGTACGGTGTTCTAATATTGTCTGTTCACTAGGAATGGGGACGCAGTGGTCTTCTTTGTTTGTCGTCCGAGCTGCCTTATCTGCGTCATAATTTCCTATGATACCACAATGGCCTGGTGTCCACTGAAAAGTGATATCAAGGCCTTCTTCTCTCAAGTGATGGATGGGTTTCACGATTTGGCACGTCAATTGATCGTGAGAAAAAGAAATGACTGTAGACATTGTAAGACCTGCCTTGAATCGCAGAAGACTGCGCATTTTTCAGGACTCTCTGTGTTGACCACATCAAGCGCATCGTGGAGAGCCGCGAGCTCTGCAGCTGTAGGCGTAGTGATATGGAAAGTCTGAAACCGTTGGGTTATTCTCCTTGGTGGTATAACTACAGTGCCACCGGAACTGGTTGATGTAGTTGAGCCATCATTATAGACGTGTATGCAGTCGCTGTATTTTTCGTACTAGAGGAGCAAAGTAAGTTGCTTGAGTGCTGATGACGGCAAGTCCGACTTTTTCTGAAGTCCTGGGATTGTGAGGTTTACTTGAGTACGGCTCACACACCATGGAGGAATCGAAGATCTTACAGCAGGTACGTACCCTGAAGGTACATGCGCGGAGGCAGTTGTACTGAATGTCTTGTCGGGTTTTTCTACAGGGAGACTTGCGAGGTAGTGGGTGGGGTCCTGGTGAAGTGTCTTATGTGCACACGCATTGTTTCAATGGTAATGTGCGTTCTGATAGTGTAATCTTGAGTGATTGCAATAACTTCTGCCGTTGACGCGCTCCGTGGTTGACCAAGGCATATCCTGAGGGCTTAGGCTATACCGGTAGGCTATTCCGCAGGAATCCAACAAAGAGGACCCTCTACAGTTGCAGCATAGATTGTATTGACACTCCCCAGGTCTTTCGTGCTAGGAACCTAAACATATGGCCAATTTCGGTCAGTCGTTTATTCACACAATTCACATGAGGGGTCTAGGAGAGATTTCTGTCAATAACCATCCCCAAAAATCTGTGACTTGTGCTGTACGAGATCAGCTGTCGACGGATATCACTTATGGAGACATTGGCTGCCTGGTAAATGCCACCATTGCACACTTTTCCCATGATATTTGAAGTCCTTGTTCCAGAAGGTACGATGATGATAAATCGCCTGCCTTCTGAAGCCGCGCGCGAAGCTGAAGTCGTGTCACACCCGATGTCCAAACACAAATGTCGTCGGCATAGATGGAGAGCTGAACGGTGCATGATAGGATGTCAGCGGGTCCAATGAGTGTTAAATTGAAGATCGTTGGGCTCAGTACTCCACCCTGAGGGACCCCACGGTTACTGAAATGCTGCGAGGTTGCGCCATCCTTGGTAAGTATTAAAAATGATCTTCTATGTAGGTAGCTACTAATCCAAAAATAGATCTTGCCGCCAAGTCCTACTGCCTCTAACGTGCTGAAGATCTCTTCGTGCGTTACGTTATCAAATGCTCCCTTAACATCCATAAACAGGGCAGCATATAATCTTTTGCAAGATATCTGGTGCTCTACGTATATCAACAAATCGATAACGTTGTCCATGGAAGAATGGCCGCGCCGGAAACCTGCCATTGCGTCTGGATATACCTCGTAACCTTCGAGGTACCATTCTAGTCGTGCGAGAACCATTCTCTCCATTAGTTTTCCGATGCAGCTGGCAAGCGCAATCGGTCGGTACGATGCAATGTCTGCTGGCGACTTGCCAGGCTTGAGCAGTGGCATTAGGCGACTGGTCTTCCATTCCTGTGAAACCGTGCCTGTCTGCCAGGAGCTGTTGAATAAGTTAAGAAGCGCTTTCCGATCCTCTTCGCCAAGATTACATAGGGCACGATAGGTTATACCGTCGGGTCCTGGTGAAGATGAACGCTGGCACAAGGCAAGTGCAGCTTCGAGTTCATCCATAGTGAAAGGACTGTCCATGCGGGGGTCGCGTGAAATCGGTGAGTGATCGAGCGTCGATGTTCCAGCGGTACTAATTTCGCCAGCAATCCTCCCGCAGAAATCGTCAGCGATGTCAATCTCTCTGACCTGTTGATAAAGGACCAAAGACTTGGAAGGGTGGCGTTGCCAAGGGGTTCCACGGAGATCACGAACAGTTCCCCATATGTAGACAAAGGTTTTCTTGGACCCAAAGGCTCGCAGAACGACAACCATCTTTGCGATGAGAGTTTGTCCATGCGATGCTGAATTTTCTTTTGAGTTCGTATGGCCAACCTTAGGTCATGTGCCGACTTCTTGCGCCTATATCTTCGCTCGGCACGGCGACGTATTGCACGAAGCTTCTCTAATTCAAAGTCGTATTCGGTGCGTGCAGGCGTTTTCGAAAGCGAATGCGTGGCATCCTCTAGGTCGCCCTTTATAGGGTGCGCTACGCTAGAGGATAAGCCCTCATGACAGCCGTCTTCCACAATTGATTTGAACATCGGCCAGTCGATACAATGGGTGACGCCAGGTAACTTGGAGTCGGTCAGCCCTTCAATCCTAAGAGAAGTGGCGAGATGGTCACTTCTCCGCGTTTCAATATCTGAAAACCATCTAACCTTTTTGGTGAAGGAGCGTGAAACAAAGGTGAAGTCGAGGCAGCTACTGTAGACAGCTCCTCGCAGAAAGATGGGGCTTCCATAATTCAACAAAGATAGCTCTTGTTAGGTGGCAAATTATACTAATCTTCTGTCCCTCGAGTTTATCTTAGAGCTTCCCCAGAGATCATGGTGGGCATTAAAGTTTCCAGTGATCACCAATGGATGCGAATTCAATGTCTTGATTCGCCGTAACCGCTCGCAGTCCAGCCGACTTGAGGGCGATATGTAGGCTCCAACTACTGTGAAAGTGAGCTTGCTTTTCTTCACTGTTAGACACACGTACTGGTTTTCGTGGTCAGGTGGCACTGGATGATGAACATACGTAAGATCACATCGTATGAAAACGATAATCTTGCTGCATTCCCCATCTGTGGCGGACATGAAACACTCATAACCGGACAGTCTGATGTGAAATGATAGGGGCACACAGCTGATGATAATGGGGAAATTATTCATGAACACAAACTGTCGAAAGTCCGACATGCGTGACTTAAGTCATCTGGCGTTCCACTGAAATATCGACGCGTTCAGGACCTCGCCACGAAACGATGGCTTCTGGCAAGCCATGATTTCAACCAAGGGCTGCAAGCACTGGACTCAAAGTGTCCAGCACCTGCAGCGAGCATTGCGCAGACGAAGTTTTCATGCTGTTCAGTATTGCGCGAATGGCATTCCTGAGAGACCGCACAATGTTGAGGACCTGGTGATCATCGGCCAACGTCGCTTCAACAGTTTCCGCAGCCGTCGAGGTTGGTGCGTTTTGAGGCAACTCATTAGCGCGTTGTGCCCTTGATAGCGCAGGCCATCCTCCAGGCCGGGCGATTCTTTCCACTTTGTTTGTTTTCCTTGTATCTGTCTGGGTGGTGCTGTGCGTTGATGCGGCAACCCCTCTGACGGAAGATGGCGTGTCACTATCTAGAGCTGTGGTTTTTAGTGAACGTCTTCGGTGTCGATTCCGACGTCGGCGAATAGTGGCAGCAGCAGCCTCTCGATGTGTTGAATTGTCCCGCACCATTTGTTTGAGGATCGCGAATTCCTTCCGCACCCGCGGGCAATCCTTTGATGTATAGCCTTGTGAGCACCACTGCAGTTAGGGCACTTTAGAACATCAGTGCGGCAGACATCTTCTGAATGGGGCTCAGTGCACCGTGGGCACGCGACATTGTTCACACAGACACCCTTTACGCGGCCACTCTTGCAACACTTGAAGCACTGGAGGGGATTCGGTACTAATGGTCGCACTGGGTGGCGGCATGTCCCACTTTCACACGGGAAGGAAGGCTGTCTCCTTCAAACCAAACCTTCACGCAGCGCGTGTTTCCAAGTCTGGAAATCTTCGTAATGAAAGTACCTTCTGTCGTTGGTTTGATTACTATTGGCAAGTCTTCACCATGGATGGCAACGTCGACGTCATAAATCAGGCCCGCAGTACCATCACCGCCTGTAGGTATCATTGATCGTTTCTTCACATTGTCGATCTCAGTTATATTACGTGGACCAGGTAGGGCGGCACGGTGTAGCACATACACTGCGAGGACATATCTCTATGTGTTTATTCTCACGCCTTTCATCTCGTTTGGTGCGATTTTCTCGAGCAAACAAAGATAGGACCTGCCTGTTCAAAAGGCGCAAGGTGGTCGCCGGGTCCACGGGCACGAAGAGCACAGTGTGCGGCCAGTGCTGCGGAGCACTCTTCATGGTAGAAATACTTGCTGACGATAAGGTCTGTAGTAGTCTTCTTTTTGTTGTTAGGCTCTTCACGAGCTTGAAGTCATCGTCCGAGGAGTCGTAGCTGTCCTAGCATAGCTCAGTGGCCTCGCTGTCTGCATCACTTGATGCGCTTCCACGTTTTCTGGAGGTTATCCAACCTGACGGTTGCGCACCAGTAAGATCCTCGGAGATCTCTTCATCCTTTGCCGCAAGGAAGGAGCGGTAGCTCCCAGAATTGCAGGGAAACAAAGCGAAAAGGTAGAGGCAAAAGTACAAGCGTTCTATCAAAGATAGCAAAATAATGAATATTAATTATAGCGAAAGGCGTCAATAAAGAAAGGCATCAGGCAGAGTGATACGATCTCTCCAATGCTATTCACAGCGTGTTTACAGGAGGTATTCAGAGACCTGGATTGGGAGGAATTGAGGATAAGAGGTAATGGAGAATACCTTAGTAGCTTGAGATTCGCTGATGATATTGCCTTGCTTAGTAACTCAGGGGACCAACTGCAATGCATGCTCACTGACCTGGAGAGGCAAAGCCGAAGGGTGGGTCTAAAAATTAATCTGCAGAAAACTAAAGTAATGTTTAACAGTCTCGGAAGAGAACAGCAGTTTACGATAGGTAGCGAGGCAGTGGAAGTGGTAACGGAATACATCTACTTAGGACAGGTAGTGACTGCGGATCCAGATCATGAGACTGAAATAATCAGAAGAATAGGAATGGGCTGGGGTGCGTTTGGCAGGCATTCTCAGATCATGAACAGCAGGTTGCCATTATCCCTCAAGAGAAAAGTGTATAACAGCTGTGTCTTACCAGTACTCACGTACGGGGCAGGAACCTGGAGGCTTACGAAAAGGGTTCTACTTAAATTGAGGACGACGCAACGAGTTATGGAAAGAAGAATGATAGGTGTAACGTTAAGGGATAAGAAAAGATCAGATTGCGTGAGGGAACAAACGCGAGTTAATGATATCTTAGTTGAAATCAAGAAAAAGAAATGGGCATGGGCAGGACATGTAATGAGGAGGGAAAATAACCGATGGTCATTAAGGGTTACGGACTGAATTCCAAGGGAAGGGAAGCGTAGGAGAGGGCGGCAGAAAGTTAGGTGGGCGGATGAGATTAAGAAGTTTGCAGAGACAACATGGCCACAATTAGTACACGACCGGGGTTGTTGGAGAAGTATGGGAGAGGCCTTTGCCATGCAGTGGGCGTAACCAGGCTGATGATGATGATGATGATGTTGATGATGATGATGATGATGATGATTATGAATTAGAGCCATTTCGTCACAATTACAGCGCACATATGCCGCTGTTTTACGAGCTGCTGACGAAGCTCGCTGATGGCTGACCGACGCTTCTGGTCATTCCTCTTGGGGCTAGTGAGTCGTTCCTAATAGAGCGCCTGCATTCGCCACATTGGTCGCCTAAAATTTACGTCAGAGCTTTTAAATTTCTCGTGTGGCAGCGTTGCACTTGGAAACACCTAATTGTGAAGGGACCCTGAAAACATATATTGCGGCCTTTTGGCTGTGAGGCGTATGAAACCATTGGAATTTGTCCTTTCTCAGCAAAAGGCCGCAGGACAGCAAGTGGCAAACATTCCAAGTATGACTGAAACTTCGACCATCAGGAGGAACCCCTTATCTAGGTGGTAATCGCTATCGTCAAAGTAGCAACGCAAGTTCACTTTTTCTCGAAACACAAGTCAAAACACAATAAAATGCCAGTAGTCGGTCGTCATGGCAACAGTCGACATTGAACGCTCAAGCAACATTCGCTTTTCAATTTACTATTGTTTCTCTGTACAAATACGCCACAAGGTGCGCCAAGGTTAACGTGATTCCACAAATGACGCACTGATTTTATTCGCCCCACAGAGCATTCTTTTATCCAACTGCTAACTGTCATTTTACCACAAGTCGGTCCAATATCTAGGTGGCACTCAACATCGTAAGTTTAAGGCATCCGGGCAATTAAATCTTGATTACGATTTTTTACGCTGTTGCTTACAACATTTGTTTCCTTACAAAAATGTTTATGACCAAATTCGACCAGCAGGCGTTTATCCTCGCGCACTCATTTATTAGTTGACCGAAAACTAACCTGTCCATACATAAACAAAATTAAAAGAGTAAGCTGAGCAAATCAGTGAGGATGCCTGCCGATATATATATATATATATATATATATATATATATATATATATATATATATATATATGGGATGGCACTATGATGCTTCGTCATTTAGGTTTTTTTCTGTTTGTTTTAGCCCTGTTAACGGATGTAATTGCTTGACTTGCACTTTTTTCGCTTGTGAGCCCATGCACAGTTATACTTTCAGTACGTTAACGTATCTTTCCAAAATAAACATTTTTGCCGATAGTCAACACTTTTGTCATGTCCTCTTATTGTAATCTATCTCTAATTCAGCGCTGAATTTTCGGAAGCACGTAATGAAGTCAGAGAAGCGCATCTTACCAAAACGTAGCGTGTTCTGAGCCGTCGCGGCCACCAAAGCGGCAGCCAAAAACGCCGCAGTGACGACACCTTTCTTGCCGGCTGCCAAGGTCATTTTGGCGGCAGGGCGATGCGGGCCTTGGTGCTCGTGCAGATTTTCTCGGCTAACGTGTACCTGCGCTGAATGCACGAATTGGCGAGAGTGCACAAGTGTGGGAACGTTGCTGGTTTCCGGTCTATTCACGGTTGCATCTCGTTTTAACCTGGGCCCGATTTTATTAGCCTCGGAGTCTTTTCTTGATACCACTGTAGCTGCGCGCTATTATTGCACGCACGAAGGTTCCACCTCCGTCTAACAAACTACGACAATGGTAGAAATGTTTATATTCATTAATTTTGACTATACTGGCCTGGCGTACATTTAAACAAGAGTATCACCATTATCAGGACCAGATGCATACTTTTCCAGATGTTCCAATAATTTCTCGCTTTGCTACTTGTTGTGCGTGCTGCATTATGCTGTTCAGTTCGAAATACTGGAGAAGCTATAGGCCAACAGCGAGGCCGACCGACTGACCTGCAATCGCGGACGCATGACCCTATGCACTGGACTCCTGAACTTCACTCGGGAGATGAACCGTAATGTTCTCACTTAATTTAAGCCCAAATGCGTATTGCAATTAGGAGATGAATTGACACCTGAAGTACATTTCCGCCTTATCAGTTCTCGGGAATTCTCTAAAAAGAAAAAAAAGAAAGCGCTCACATTAAAGGCTTTGAGGTCGAAGCCTTACTGTGAGTGCGAGAAATGATCAAATAAAATTAGGTTTTCCATCTAAGTTAGAGAAGAAGACCGATAAGGTGGTTCTGCGATTCCACGTGGTTGCCAGAAGAATGTGGTTCCTCGGCAGTCGCTTGTGAACACGCGAAGAACACGGTTACATAGGCACGTTTCAAAACACACACACACTGAAGTACCCACTAGATTAGTGCATGTTTTTACGGTCATCCCAGTAAATTGTAATGGGGATTCCAACTGCAACGTTAGCTCTATCTAAAAATTCAAATTTTGTATATTTTGCCCTTTCCATAAGATGTGTCCATGGTAAAGCCTCGTAATAAATTGGCAATGACGGGTTTATGTATTGTACATGGTCAAGCTTGTTAATTCAAAATTTTTACAAATTACAATTTTGTTGATCATGTTACTACAGCCCTAGCAAGTTATAGAAAGTAGCACAAGCTGTTTTCTACTTCGAAATACTTAATGCTTGCAACCTGAGCAGTAAAAAAAAATAAAAAAAAGTAAGAACCCACTTTTAGCATTATATGACTGTTTGAGACACTAATTATTTGGGCAACTGGCACGCGCACGTTGCAATCTGCAAGGTTATGTCAGTTCACATTTAATTTCATAAACTTCCTAACTTCCGCCAATAGTATTCGTACTGAGGCCGTTGATTTTACTCCCACCAACATTTTCTTTACATTGGAGCGCACTTCCTCACCTGAGGTCCCCTACGACGATCCCGCTCCAGCGTCTTGCACGCTGATAGCAAAGCCTGATTGAAGACGTGTGCGCGGTCGGTCCTCGCGGGCGGTTCGCCGGACAGCCAATCAGCGGCAAGAGACAAAACGCGCTTTGTGTACAGCGTGAATCGATGCCTGGAACACAAGTGCGCTGTTCCACTCCTCTCGTGCTTTTCCCTCGCTTTCCACTTTTACCTTCTCTCGACGGCTCGCTTTTTGAAAGTCACAGGCCTTTCTGTGAGACACTTGAAAGTCAATCAATCGTTGGTCGTTTTTTTCTCGGCGCACTCTCCAGATGGCGCCACTGTGCAGAATGGCAAGCCAGCGTTATGCTTCTTTTTTTTTTTTTGTGCGTGTGAGAGACTAAGGTAAACGTCGTGCTAGGAGGAATATGCATCTTATCTAAACGTGTCAGTAGACTATCTCCGTTTTCTTTTGCTTATTGCAATACCTTACATGAATGTGGATTCTCAGGCTTGTCCTTGCTTACACTCGAGCTTGAGTGGCTTTTTTTTTATTGTCGAGTGCAGCCTAAGTTGCATGTGCTCGTGTTAAGAAACATCTGGTAATTGATTTTGCGCGAGCGCCTACACATCTGCTCTTCGATAAAGCTTACGAAGTGGAAATGGAAATGTCGGTGATGCCCACTTCTGATATTTAAAAAAAAATTATCCTTGATTCATGACTAGAATTAGAACTGCGTGTAATGAATGGATTTTTACCGTTATCTATTTTATTGTTTCTCTTTCGAAAATTGCATTCATTCATTTCACAATTTGAACGAAAGATGTAATTCAGCTTGCGTGTTTCATGTAAAATGCTTGAGTGCTTCCATGATTTCGTGATCTGGCGCCTCTTGTGCCGCCTCTTTTTGTTGGCGGTGAGCACAGATCCTTCGCCATTTCCTCTCACATTACATAGGTACGAATTGATGTAAGTTTTATGGATGTGCGAAAAAATGATCTAGCTGCAGGTTACCTGGGGTCTCATTATTAACGATACATTTTATTTGTAATTCATTTCTTAAATTTCTCAACACACACACACGCACACGCACGCACACGCACACGCACACGCACGCATCCACGCACGCGCACGTGCGCCTTGATAGTGGAAAGGACAGGGAGAATAGGGAGTTTAGGTGATTCTGTCGTGCGAGCGGCCCGTAAAGGGGGAGCCAGCCGACAGAGCGTCTGGAAAGTGACATTTGTGAGAGGTCGGTCAACGAGCTACGGTGTTTACAAAATACGCAAAGGTGACTCAACTCTCTTATGCCAGTAATTTTTTCCTTAGTTTCCACCTGGCGGCATCGCTTGCATATTCAACGTCCGGTAGTTTTCGATTCCTCCTCAAAAGCGTGCTCTTCCACAGTATGCGGGTTTGTGCGGTGAAGCACCCTGATAGTGGACAGGACAGGGAGAACACGCAGTTGAGGTGATTCTTTCGTGCGAGCGCAAGAGAGAGAATAAACATTTTTATTGGGTGAATGCAGCTTTGGAGAGGCGTTCTCATTCCAGAATGCCTTGAGCTCGGGCCGCGTCCTGGGCCTTCGCAATCAGCAAATAAATATGGGCCAGCCAACAGGCCACCAGGTAATTGCAGATATTCGCTTTAAAGTGATATTTGTGAGAGATTAACGAAGGAACTACGAGGTTTAAAAAGGGAGCAAAGATGGCAATACCGCGTTGGCTCGGGAACTCCCTCAGCCAGAGTGTTGCTTCGTGACGCTAAGCCCCAGCGACAAATCAAACCTTGAAGGGTCTGCTCAGATGATATGCGCAATCAACGCAAACAGGCGCTGGTTTCGAATGGATAATCATGACGTTACTTATGCAATGCAATCATGCTAACAGTGGCTTTCATTTAACCACCGCCCGTCGAAATCGTTCCTTTCTATGTCCTTGGTTTTTTGGTGCCTTTGCCAAGCAGAAAGAGAAAAAAAGCAGACTTCAGCAATTATTTAGGCTTTGAATTCAGTTGCTGCAAAAGCAGTTTCTCTCCCGACTACCCTCTATTTCTTCAAATTTCCCGTAATACTGTGCAAACTCTTATAAGTGCTCCCAAGTGTATGCGACGACAACAACATGATAACGTGACATGACGACGATGGAGACATGACGACAATGGACACATGACGACGATGGCGACAGTACATCGACGACGCAATAACGAAGACGGCACGGCGTCATGCTAGTCACAATTAATTAAATGACATCTAAGACAGCCAAGAGCCGTCTTTGTAAAATGAGTGCGGAGAGAGAGAGAGAGAGAGAGAGAGAAGTAAACTTTATTACAGGCGTGTTAGTTATTGAGACCCTGGGAGAGGAGCTAGCGTGGAGACCATGTGGCCGCGACGCTGTTAGCCCACTCGGCCAGCATGACTTGGAATTTCGGGTCATCAGCCTTAATCGTAAATTCCCAGGCCTCGAGCGTGGGAGCTTGTCGAAGAATCGTTCTTGGTGGGGGGTTGGATGGGTACCCCCAAGTATGTGATCCTGGTCTTCGGTTAGTGCTTCGAAGTGCTTCGCAGTGCCTGCAGTTAGGTTTATATTCTTGCTTAGAAATTTCAGCCAACTTTTTGGGGCTTAGCGGAGAAAGACTGCAGGGCTGAATGCTGTGCTGCAAATAGCTCTGCAAGTGACCGTTACGTCGTGCATCAGCTATGATGCGCGAGCATTATGCATGCTGTGCCTTCATAATACCTCTACTGAAGCTACAAATCTCTGAGTCTGCAACGCTACAAACCACACGAAGTTCCAAGCGTGTAGGCTGCACGATAGGAGCAAGGAGATACGCTGGCAAGCTGCAGGCGGACCCGGCCTTGCAAAAGCTGCCGGCGAATGCTCCGCCCGAGTGCCTTTTATCAAGCGTGGTAGTCTGAAGCCCTTCACGACGCACACAGTAATGGCTGACGGCGACGACGGAGTTCAATGGGGACGCAACATGCTTCGCGCCATCCATCCCACTTGGCTTTGCTGGCCCGCCCACACATCTCACCATTCGCACTCCTGCTTTGTATCGCGGATGAAATTGAGGAGGAGCTGGAACACCTCCCTCCTAAATATTCAGTGTCCTGGCGGGAATAAAATTTTACTTGCACTTCTCTGCGTAGTCGTGCATTCTACGTTTGTGTCTTGTATCAAATTCGGGAAATCCTAACAAATAATTTTCCATGTCACCAAGAGATTGACGACGATACCACGCTAAGTCCTGTCAATCGCGGCCATGCTGGAGTTTGCGCTTACCCTGTTTGGGTGTGATTTAGGAGGGTAGCGTCGGTTCTGTGATGTGGGTTAGTCACACAAGGCTAGTGCGGTGAAGAACATACATCACCTTTTTTGTGTCCTTCGTTGGCCTGGATGCCAATACTGTGCGCGCAAGACTACCAGCAGCCTCGTCGTTTTCTACTCCGACGTGTTGCTGCAGCCACTGAAAAACAATTGTAAAACCTGTGATACGTAATTTTTTGACAGTACGGTAACGTACGCTGACGACACTTGTATAAGGGCACCCCGTGTCGTAGTGTTAACAGGGCAGCTTTGCTGCCTGAAAAGACAACTTCTTGCGGTTGGTATGACTTCAGGTTCCGCAAGCCTACCCAGATGGCTACACTTTCACATGCCGTAGCAGGCACGACACGTTTTGGGAAATTTTAGCCAAGAAGACGAAGTGTGCATGATAACGCAGTGGTTAGAGCGTCCGGATACTACTTGCTTATCACCCCATTGACATGAGCTCTAACTGCAGTAGTGGCAGTGAGCAATACGTGTTTATTTTTACCACATGTTGAGGCTGAGGAGGTGGCGAGGTTCAGGAGGTGACATGGCGACAGCGGCGTAACGGAACGGCCTGACAGACGGACTGAGCAAATACAATTCCGAGTTTTTAGCTGCTGTCCCAATAAATATCATCACACTTCGCACGAGGACGTTGGAATGTCTGTATATTAGGAGACAGAAGCTGTCCGTTGTTGGCCTCTTTAGCAGGATACATTAAAAAAACATTTATATGTTTTTGTACAAATGAGATAACAGGCATTCACGTCTCAACTATAGGCCCCTTTCACGAAAAAGCATCCTCTCTAGAATAAGTGTTTGCTTTTTTTTTAACTCAAATAATTGTTTAAACCGGTACAACATGGTTTTCGACGTTAATGTTCTTGTTAAACGCAGTTGCTATGACTCACACAATCTTTGCACGCTAGTATTCACAGAAATATTCAGGTAGGTTGCATTGTCCCTAATTTTGCGAAGCCGTTCGACATAGTCACAAGTTAGTCATAAGTCACAACACGACATAAGTCACAAGTTACTTATGTTTCAGTTATCCTTGCTGGATTTCTCCTTAAACTATACTACTGTTTTCAGTGTTTTCCAATCAACCACTATCAATACATGACTGTCATGACTCACCTAGTATATATCAGGTAACATCTGGCGTCCCATAAGATTCGGTGATGAACTTGTTACTTTTTCGAGTCTACATTAATAATCTGCCTAACAATGGGCTCTCCTCAGTGAACTTGTGCGCAGTTGACTGTGTCGTTTGCTATGAGATACATGGCGTTAATTATGTTTCTAAATTACCATAGGACCTTGCTAACGCAGCTTGTTGGTGAAAGGCGACGTGATTGGCGAAGCGGTGGCATGACTTTCTAAGTGCGGAATCTAAACACGTCATAGCAATGCCTATTTTTACTACTTTTCTCACTTGATAGACAAAGTTGTCTCCGTCAGGCTGACGCGGTGACATTAGAAGACCGTTAAAATATCACTTGCTTGCTTTCCACGGTGGTTGAACGTTCGTGAAAACATCTGTGATGTTTCTAGCTTATCGACGTTCGGCAGTTTAGCGACATTGTAAAGACATATATATTTACGCGCAGTAATGGCTTTATCGTTGCTAGGTTATTTGATAGATGGATGAAAACAACTTTATCTTGAACGTGGCACATTTTACCGACCCGGGCTCTGGTCTCCAATGAGGGGACTTCGAGGCCTTGCCTCGTCGCCGCCTCTCGGACCTGCTGGACTGCCCACTCTTGTGTCTTGAGGTTGGAGCTGCGCAGAGTGGCGGCCAACTTCGACGCAAGAGCCACCGGAGCTACTGCCATTTTAGCTGATATAACAAGACACTCCCACAACATGTGTGAGAGCGTCGCTCTAGTTGCCTGACATAACTTGCAAAGAGCACTCGGGTATTGCACGTGGAAATTGTGCCGCAGTCACACCGCACTGGAGAAGTGTTGTGTCTGCAGTTGTTTATTTGATGTGTGCGTTTTATATCATGGTGTGCATTTCTTTTACCTTGGTTCCTTAGTGATAAGCTAATGCAGGGGAAATTTTGGACGCTTATAGAGGAGGAAAGGATGTGATGCGTTGAAGTGGAGTGTCTTTCACTCGATGCTGATCGATGTTGTCATAGCTGTAGGTTAAACATTGCCATCAAAAGTGTCTCCGTAGCATTTTTTGTGTCTATATATACCGACCCCTTGTGCAGTTGGTTCGCCGGTGACCTGCACAAACGAGTGGGATTAATGACGAAGCGAACTCTTTTTTGCGTCGATATACCTACAAGTTCGGCACACCTTACAATTTCAGTGTTGAAGTCCCGCTTTGTGCTCTCTTTTTGGAAACAACGGGTGGAACAGAGCGCGTTTGAATCGTTTCTTCGTAAAAAATTCACGATATTACGATTACGACGATATTATATTACGACGATTACGATACTCCCTAATTCGTCATTTGAGTGCAGGTGTATGCGTGCTTTCATTTAATGATGTACTGGCTGGCGCGGACAATCTGTCTCGTGCGACAAGTTGCAACCGGAGCGAAATGTGGCGCGACTGCCTCGCTAATCGGGAGATCACGAAAGGCACCGCGTGGGTGATGCGTGGGCACGATTCATAGCTGTCGCCGCAGACAGACCTCCGCTCATACAGCGCTTTATTTCCGTACAGATGACGCGTGCTACTCTGGCGCCATCTCGTAGCCATTGTCGCCACAATGTCTGTCTTGCGCGGCACTACGCTTTTCTTCTCACGCTTTCGCCATACCCTGCTCCTCCGCTTTCCTTCGCTATCGCCGTCTTTCATCTTCCGCTACGCTCCGCGTTCGCTTTCATCCTTCGCTGTGTTCGTTCGCTCGGTCACGAGGCGCAGCGCCGACGCTCGCCGCAGGAACGGGCGCCTAATAGCTGCGCTCCAATACATCACTTAGGTGGCTAGCCAAGGTGTGCGTCGGCGTCACGTTCTTTTTCGTTGTGAAATGGCGGCGCACACCAAATACTGACCTCACGGCAATTGCATGGCTCCTGACAGGCTGGATGGAGCTTCGAGGAATTGCCGATAGGCTGCGGAGAAACCACCGTTCTCCTTCAGCCAGGGTATGCCACGGCGCTCGTTATAAGCCGCGTGCCTTGATAAAGCACTTTTTATTTCGCCCGACTCGTCGTGGTGTCTATATGTGCGTCAAACTGATGACAGTCGCATAGCAAGTGGTTGATATCGGCGCGAGCACAGACGGCACACGCAACACTGCAGCCATTACGATGAAGGCGAAATAGGGTTTCGCAAGCGCAGCTTCTATAGCCGCAGCATACACAGGCCAGTCGCCGTCAAGAAACAATCAGCCCATTTCACGAGTTTCTTATAGTGACATGATGCGGGACTAACTGGTTTAATAGGATTTACTAAAAATGATCTACGTATGTAGAAACTTAGAAAACACTCGCGCTATTCGTGTTAAAATTCATAACATGATCAATTGCTACAGTGAGGTTGCTATAAAAAGCAGAGGCCACGTGAAGTTACCTGATACAAGTGCCACTTCGATGGACATAAAATTCGTTGTCTAATGGAACATTGACAGCAGAAAAAAAGCACCACTTGAGCAACGACGTCAAAGGATGCGACGCATGAGTTTTCAACTTGAATGACTTCATTTTCATCAGTGCAACATTTAATTCTACATAAAAAATTGTGGCCCATTCATCCTTTGTGGATGAGTGGCGACGTTAATGCGATTAGCAATGTATCTTGTAATAGGTGTGTGTGATTGTTAATGATACATTTTTTCGCTATAATGATTATTACGAACAGCGGCACATACCCATGCAGAGGCTCATATCTAGTGGTCCAAGTAATCGCCAAAGAGGTTCAATAAAGAGCAGCTCATACCCAGTGTAACATACCCTGTGGAGACAGCAAGAGCCGCAGTAGCCCTTGACTGAGGGCGTCTCCCCGCACAAGCAGAAAGACACCTGCTTGTGCTTTTTTTTTTCAATAAATGTTTTTCCTCCTCCTCTAGCCTGTGGCACATACCCAGTGATGCAAATTGGCATGAAAGGAAACTGCTTATATCCGACAATAGATAGGTGCCGGAAAGTGCGTGAAGTATGCTAAGAATGTGAATCGCATCAAAATTTCTTTTTCTAAATCTTTAAAACAGATGTGCCCATATTTAGAAATCGTTCTACGCTTGAACTGCTCCCAAGGGCTGGTAGCAGCCAATCGTGGATGAGAGAAAAAGAGAGATAAATGCAAAGGAAAGACAGGGAGGTTAACCAGAGATTATCTCCGGTTGGCTACCCTGTACCGGGGGAGGGGCAAAGGGATGCGATAGGTGAGAGAGAAACTTAGTATTAGCGAAGGCGGCTGGCCACTTGTGAACAGCACTTTGCAACGAAAGACTTTGTGAGTACGGCCCTTATCTGCACCCATAAAAAAATAAAAAGAAAGAAGAGAGAAAAGGAATATAATGGTTGTCCTGCAAGCACCTAACCTCCATCTAAAATAAGTCTCCGTATTAAAAAAAACAGTCTTATGTGTCAAGAGTTTCATTAGATCTCTTAGATCTCGATTCTTAGGTCTCGATTTTGACATAACGATCTTTTATGTTAAAAGCATTTCATTTTATATTTGCGTTCTCTCTGTTCTATGTTTTTATGGCTTAGCTGCACTGGTGTGCCGTAGGCAAAAACACGCTTCAGCCAAGTTTTTTGCTCGGTGGCGATTGGCCTAACTGCTGCGCCGTATTTGTGGGCTAAAACCTATAAAGAAGCCTTCTTCTCAGACTTAAATATTAAAATTGCGAAACAATAAAAGAAACCTGAAAACGATGTTTTGCTTTTTTGGCGCGGCTGTGCACTACCTCCGGGATCGGTCCACCCGGAGCCGCGTTTCTACCAGAAAGGCCGCCCTTCGTGCATAGCGTTCGCTGCCAGCGTTTCCCAGTAGACATTACGGTTACATAAGTTGCAGTTGCCCGGAAGTTTGAGAAGCAGTGAGGGATCTATGAATGCTATCGCCTTCCACATTTAAAGGCGAAGCTTAAGCGCCCTCCAATTTTTTTCATACAGCTTCTTTTGCATGCTAAACATGGCTCTAGTGAAAAAGAAGCACGGTTGCGCTCGAAGAGGGTCCGTGCCTTTTTCGACTAGAAGGCTGTTTTGTGTCGACCAGAACCAAGTAGCTAAATCTCACACGCTTGCATGTGTTCCCGAGCACAAAGTTACCAGAAAGCTCCGCTCGTTCCCTTTCAAAAGTTGGTCAACTCCGCCATGTGCAGGTCATCGTGCTATCGATGGCATTGCCTCATCATTACCGTTGTTTTGTCGACGTGCCTCCGTCGTCATTCCGTGTCTGTTAAAATCAGAATTCCAATCTGTCTGTACTTCTTCTTGTGTGTCGTCACTATTGGCGCTTCACCTATTGAAATCCAATTGAAAAGTTGGCTAACTTCGTCTATTTAACTACTTGAACGTTAGGGACTAAAGAATTACTGTAGATTTCTCAAATGAGCTACAAACAGTAGGCTCTTACTCTTATTCGCATAAAATGATCAGCCTTTTTTTTAAAGCTTCAAGTATAATAGCTGGGACATCCTGTATATACAGGATGATCATTTTTAAGTTTTCTGGAATTTTCATAAATCGCCAGTAGCAGATAGCATAATTTTTTGTCCTTGAGCTGGATTATTTCAAGAGGCGGACATTACTAACACCATAAATCCAAACATATGTTCAATTTATGAACAAAATTTCACCAGTTAGTTTCACAATTAATTAATTAATGGCGCTTATTGTAATTAACGATCTCTAGCCGGTGAGATTGCGAGACGTATACGCTTGAAATAAATCAGCAGGATGACACCAATTTCGAGATATTATTTCCCATTGTGTGGGACGAAATACATTGGCGTTCCAGGTACTTTTGTGATTCAATGCAAAAAAGAGCTTTTAGTTTAAAAAGTAAGTGGAACAACAGCGCATTTTTACAACGAGTTTAATGGCGTGTATATCTCCAAACTGGTGTCAACCTGGAAATTCATTCCAAGTAGATACGCCTTGCGATTTCACTGGCTACAACTCGCAAATTGCAATGTGTGCCGTAAAGTAACTAATTAAGAACTGAAATTGTGATTTTTTGTAAATTAGTTTACTATGGGTTTCGATTTCTCGTGCTAGTAATATCCGCCTCTTCGAATGATCCATCTCAGGTACTAGAATTATTACGTTAACTGCAACAGGCGATCTTCAACAGGCGAAAAATTCCGGAACACTTAGAAATGATCACCCCGTATATAAAGTTTCCCATGTAGCGTTAGCCAAGCTGTTCAAAGAAAAGAAAAATTAAGGAAATACTGTGCACGATACAAAATTAAGACCTACGGTGTTCGGACGCACGGTATATAATCATTTCCTTTAAATTTCCTTTGCGTGTAGAAATGTCAGTACGCATTCTTTCAAGCCATCTTGAGCAGGTGTGCCCTTGTGATCTCTTATGTGTGCCTACCTGCCCCGGTGGGTAAGTCGTTCTTCCATGCACAGAGCACGAGGTCCCGGGTCAAATTCCCGGCAACGGCAGCGGATGTAAATTGAGTGCGAAAGTGCTATGTAGCAAGATTTGCGTGCGCATTAAGGAACCCCAGGTAGCGAAAATTTATCCGGAGCTCTCTACGGCGCCTCTTCGCCACATTGCTGATTAGCGATTCAACGCCTCATCGTTTAATTATTTAAATATTAGTCAAGTTTTTTTTTACGATAACAAGCGTAATTGCTGTCATAACCACGTTTCTTTTGAACACATGAACATGCACCTGTTCGAAGCGTTACAAACTATTATACATTAAAAAAAAAGTTGTACGGGGAAATGGGGGAATTGAACTACTGTCGTTGAACCGGAACAACTGAAAAATAAATATGGTTCGACATCCCGTTCTAGTGTGTTTTCCTGTTTCCTGCGGCATAACCGCAGGGGCGCCAGGAAATATTCTATCTCTACTTCTCCCCCACCGCAAGAACCATTACGCTGTCGTTTGAGCCGATCTTATGCGGCGCGTATCGCCGTGTATAAGCATGTGTCGAACCGTTACATCTGCTACAAATGTCTGGCGGATAGTCACCGAACACCAGGACATTAAGCACTCCTGCGTTAAAAAAAATGATCTTGTGTGGAACCGGGTATTATCAAGCAGCAAAGATGGATAACTTCCGCGCTGTGATAAATCTTCGGTGGATGTTCAGGTGTAAGAAAAAAAAATTGCTACGAACGGTTAGAAAATGTTGGCAGTCGCGCCTCGCAACGGGACAAACAAAGCACTTGTTTGACAAGTCTTCTTTCTGACGCGTTCTCTTTCACAGATGTACGGACACGAGATGGCACGCGACTTGTTCTGCGCCTGTCGTCCGCGTTCCCATTGCCGTGCGCGATTGTCCCCGCCACCGCGCAGAGACGCCCCGGGACAATCGAAGAAGACCTCGCGCCTCCGAGACGGTCATTAGAGTAATGTGCGGCTTGGCCTTGTTGTGCGCGCCGTCACGCACCGAAGGAGGCAAGCTCGCGGCTCGTTGTCCTGCATGCATCTCTCCGATCGATCGAAATCTCGTGTCTGGTGGTCGCGGCGCGTGAAGCCGCAAACTGCCCACTTCCGCCTCGGCCTTCGTGTCGGCCACGGCTGATTAGTTGGCGCGCTCCCTCGCTGTACGGGGGGGGGGGGGGGGGGGGGGCGGTATGCACTCCCTCTAAAAGGGCACACTGCTGCCCCGCGTGTACGGCGTGCGGTTTGGCTTTTTAATAAGCACTCACTGGCTGACGAAGTGCGTAAGTAAGATTGACGGCCGCCACTGTTTTAAACCAAACTAATTGTTTCGAGCGCGAAAAGATAAAAACGGCGCGCTGACTTGACGAGTAGTGCTTAGTCAGGAAAGCGTCTCCGACAATTCTAGTTCCCAACCTACTAGAACTGGAATATCGGCGCCGATTAAACGAGACCGATGGAGGCGCCGGTGTGATGTGTGAGTGATATTTGCTCGAGCATGCTTAGAATACAACGCAAAGGGCGTCATTTGCGTGCGATCGAGGATTGAGTTCCTCGAGTATTGGGTTTTTTTGCGCTGTTACATTAAGTACGTGTCAAAGACGCACCAGGAAGCTGTAATGGTCCCACGCGTCATGAGCGAAAGTATACAGGGTGTCCCGCGTATCTTGAGCCAAACATTATAACTATATGCAAATGCCACCTAGTTGAACAGAACGCAAGGTAATGTTGCTTGCGGTCGCTTGGAGATACTCAGAGTTTTTTTCATTCCGCCTAAATGCATAATTAATCTCAATTATTTAATTAACTTCTCAGATATTATAATCAGATGAAAAGTTGCAATGAGAAAATTGCAGATCAACATGAAAAGCTCCCGCTACAGCTTGCTGCCGCTCAATACGTGCTACATGAGTGTTTTATCGAGCGTGAAAGAAGCCTGCGAATACACGCAAAGTGCCTCGAGCGGCCAGTCGCGCGCCAATTTTGCGTGCATTTGCGGGCTTCTTTCACGCTCGGAAAAAAACTTTTATGTATAGCACGTATTGAGCAACCGAAAGCTGTATCGGGAGTTTTTCATGTTGTTCTACAATACTCTCATTGACACTTTTCATCTGATTATTATATTTTAGAAGTTGAATAAATAATTGAGACTAATTATCTAATTAGGTGGAATGAACAAAGTAATTTCAGTATCTCGATGTGACGGCAAACGACACTACCTTGGTTCTGTCCAGCTTCATGGCATTTGCATATTTTTAATGTTTGGCTCATGTTACGCGGGATACCCTGTATATGCGTTCATGAAAACACGGTACCGTCAACCTTTCTATTTATTTAACTATTCATTTACACATAGTGCAACCCTGTAAGAGGGATATCTCAGGAGCGGGAACAGTAAGTTAGCCCACCGCTTCTTCGAAACAGTGTTTTATTAAGTACCTACAAACCTCCCACCACTGCTCCCCCCCCCCCTTTTTCTTTCTTATCTCTTTGTCAAGCACTAATTTTCTTTGCAGAGCTATATATTTCAGTCTGTTTTGTTTTAGCCGTCGTCGCTACCAAAAGGTAATATCTTGTTGCTGCCTGTGCCGTCGTCTATGTTTCTTTGTTTTGTTGCGTGTCTTAATCTGTGGCAAAAACATGTCCTTCAGCAAGCACCAACTAGGCAAACGAACAGTTCTGTTGAAGCAGATTACTACGTCGTTGCGGCCTCATTACGTGGCCGATCCCCAGGAGGGGCCACGCTAGAGGTGTACCTAAGCGCGCATAAGGTGCACAAAAAGAACTGAGAAACATCACGGCATAAACCATACTCGGCGATTGTCGAAGTCAGTGCGACGCATGTTCTCCCCTGCAGATGGCGCAAATCCCGTGCGAACTCGCGTCCTCCCGGTGGGAAACGCTCCCTCGAGCAGCGCCGCACGGGCGGGCCGCGACAACACTGCAGACGACGCACGACCGGAACCACAGGCGGTCGCAGGCGTTACGCGCCGCACCAGATTATTGATGGACAAGTTGCTCTTGAAACACACACGTCTGCGTCCCGCAAGTGGTGGTGCTCCGATCGACGCCGCTTGCTCTTGGTGGCCTGTGTTCGGCGGCCGTTCCCTTGGCGGATCGCTTCTGTGCTTGCTCGCGCTCTACGGTCTGGTAGAGCGCGAGCTCTGCCAGACCGTAGAGCGGTCTGGTACTTTGGACGGCCTCGCGTGTGACCTTGGCTCAGACTAGGCAAAAAAAAAAAAAAAAAAAGAAGGAGCTTCGCATTTCAGAAACAATAAAGAAAGGAGACATATTGCAACTTACGTGTAATCGAATTTTGTTAGAGCTTACTTCACAAGAAACACAAGAGCAGCCATGGTCGGCATCTCTAGCAGCGTAACCTGCCGGACGCTTGAGTAATCTTACGCATAGCAGCTGTAATAGACCTGTGGCTAGTACCGAACTGACGCGCGCCAAAGGACACTATGTTGGATTTTGATCAAGTTGCACTTGTATAAATTACAAGTCCGAAGCAGGAGAAGCATTCTACAGGAGGAAGAAGCGGCGGCGGGAAAGAAAGAAAGAAATGATCAATTGTTTCTTGCTTGTTGCAAAAAGAACAAAATAAGAATCATGTGGTTTTTTTTAGTTATTAAGTGTAACACATAGATGAAGATACAGAACAGAGGTTAGTTATATATAAACCAGCCCTACGAAAGCTAAAATTTAGACGCGGAATTGTACAGCGGAAACTTGATAACTTTGTATGCTAAGTGTCACCTATATAGCGCCGCAATTGCTGTCAAGCATACGAAGGCACTGATAACGGTACACAGAAGTGTAACTATGGGCCCTATAACGTAAAACTATTACAATATGTTATTATTCCAATTTACTGACGTCAAATTTGCGTAACCGCCGACGCAAGCATCGGGCAGTCACCCGCAGGGTTGTCTGAACAGACCAATCAAACGCTCTCTTCATTCATGAGGTCACTTTTTTTTGCTTGAAAAACGAATAACAATACCTACACTGAGTGGCTTGTCTTACCTAATTGGCTGACAAGAAGCGAGGAGCACGCTCAAGTGGAGAGGCATTCGATGGGGCCGAGCCATTGCACTGAAAATCGATAACGGGATGAAGAGGGTGGGGCCGGCGTCTGCGATTGGTCCGCTTTCACTTACTTAGCTTGCGATGGCTGGTCGAAAATTGCGGCGGCATGCAACGGAAGCTTAAGAATGACGCTAAAACAGATCCTCAGCAAAGAAGAGTTGGCAGAACGAGGTCGTAAACGTGCCAAAAATGCTCGAAAACGTCGCGCGGCCACGTAAGGAGTTTATTATACGCAAATAAACACATGCTCTCCGGCAGGTGCGAGTAGCCAATGCCAGCCTGAGCGATCGGCGGTAGCCATCTTTTATTCCTTTCGGAACGGGGCAGCCTGCGGCTATTCAGAAGAAAATTCAATTTTGTTCTGCATATTAATGCATCTTTAACACGTACACGTCACTTTGACGCGGTTAGTTTTTGCGGTTTTGTGACGTCGCGTGACAGGCAGGTGAAGCGGGTGCAGCCCGAAAACTTTTGACCAATAGCCGAGGGCTAACGGAGAAAAGGCATCGAATCAGAAATAACTATTTTTCTTTTGTTCGGACAACTCACTTGACGAGTTAATCGAGGCGCACGACATCGCGCAGTACGAACGATTATCTAATTCAAAGACAGGTCGATGCATCCTCGAGGCACTCGGCATCGCGTACCACACTCAGCATGGAGAAAAGATGGCGGTTCAGGCCTCGGTCCGCGACCGCCTGATCATCCCGCCGCTTCCCAAAAACATGCACCCGACGCACCACGCCGCGAGACGCAACAAACGAGCAAGAGACCTTCAGAAGAAGTTTGGCAACAGCAGCGAGGCGGTGTATGTAGACGCTGCGCGATATGAGGGAGAGAAAATCGCACACGCGATCGCGGTTGTAGACCACACGGGTAAGTGCCTCGCGAGCGCTACAGTGACCACGGGACACACGGAGGCGGCCGAAGAAGCCGCAATAGCCCTAGCACTGGCCACGGTGCCTAGAGCTGCGATCGTGATCAGCGACTCGCAGGCGGCTATCCGCGGCTTCGCGCGCGGTCGCGTCTCGCGGGAAGCGGTCCGCATACTCCAAATTTGTGACGACGGCGACTCGTCATCGCCCTCGCAACCCCAAAATTCTACAGTCTTCCTCCTCTGGACCCCGGCACACACCGATGTCCCGCTCGCGGGCAACGAGGCGGCCCACGCCACGGCTCGAGGTCTCACACGCTGAGCCGCCGCAGATTATGTGGCCGCCGCCCCCGCCCCCGCCCCCGAGAGCGGGGCATCGGATCTGCCTGATCGGGACACAACGACAGAAATGCGGCAACAAGAATCACAATGGGCGTGGGGCGATCGCCTGACCACGTTCAGAGACCTCACCCAACACTACAGACTCCAAAGACGCACATTCCCGCCACCACACGACAAGTTAAACAGGAATGAGGCCGTAACTTTACGCTTGCTCCAGACACACAGCTACCCTAGCCCCGCGGTCCTACATCACTTCTACCCAGGTTTATATACAACAGATGCCTGTAAAGCTTGCGGACAACGAGCAACGCTGCGACACATGCTCTGGGAATGCGCCGGCAACCACGGTAATGGGACCACATCCGTTCGCGACGCGTCCGTAATCGCGGCCGTTACCACAGTACGGGAAGCCTCGAGCTCGCTCCTCCCCGACGCCGCCCCAGCTGCAGGGGCCGCCGGGAACCTTCTCCATCGGCGTCGCCGCCGCTGGGAGGCGGCTCTCAAAAGTTCAGAGTTGGCAGACCAGCTCTGGGCCGTCCGGCAAGCCAAAGATGCCGCCCGAGTCCAAGAACTTCGAGCCGCCACCTGAGGCCACCACAACGAAACTGCCGGCCATTCATTAATAAAGTTTCTTCTCTCTCTCTCTCTTCGGTCAAATCATGCATAATCAGTGTGTACACGTCATATCAGATTGGGAGCTATCGCGGTTTTCGTGACGTCGCGTGACTGACAGCTGAAGTAGGGGGTTGTCCAAAAAAGGTTTTGACCAATCGCGGAGGGCTGATTGCAGAATTGGAATAGAAAAGTTTGGAATAGTTTTACGTTATAGCGCCCTATGTTTACTCCCCTAATGTGCTGCAGATAGACAGCCATTAAAAAAAAATGTAAAGTTGGCCTATAGTTGGTTGGGCATCAACATTCTGAGGAATGGTGCTAGCTGCAGGACCACAAAACAGGCAACACTAGCGCTGGATATCTACAGGTGGTTTGTGCACAAAATATTGCTAGAATGAAGTGAGACGCCGTATACTCATTCTATCTTTCATTAATACCCTATACCTCCTTGCATAATGCCACCGAATAAAAAAAGATAGAGAAAAACGCACCCAAGGCTTGCCTGTGAACAGATTGTACTTCCTGAGCTAGCCAGGATTGACCGATAACTTCAACAGGTCGTGGCGTGCTCCTTATACGGGACATAGCTTCCACAAACATTTTCCGCGTCCATTTGCGACCAAAGTAATCGCAGGTTTCCATCGTAAGAGCACCACTGCGCAAGTGCATGCTCGGGGCTCTATTTCGATGAAGAGACCACCGACAGAGTTTTCTTACGCTGGTGCACAAGACTGCTAAAGCGGCATACAGTGTCTCTTTCCAGAATCGCGAATATACTCCGTTTTACCCTGCCCTTGTAGCGCAGCCGACTGAAGCTACCGTGCTGCGACGGTCATTACAAACAGCGAACGTCGATGCTAGGAGCTGTTCTACGCCGTATGCGTATTCTCACGAGCATTAATTGGCCGAGGAGAACATGGGAAACGTTGATTAAATAATAATAATAATAATAATAGTAATAATAATAATAAGTTCTGGGGTTTTATGTGCCAAAACCACCATGTAATTATCAGGCACTCCGCAGTGGGGGACTCTGGATTAATTTTGATCACCTGGGGTTATTCAACGTGCAGCCAATGCCTGGTACACCGGCGTTTATTTGCATTTTGCCTCCATAGAAATGCGGCCGCCGCGGCCAGGATTTGATACCGCGACCTCGCGCTTTTCCGCATGAGAAGCACTGAAGAATAGTGCTACCTTCCGTAGAGTCCAATGGTCGTTACTGGTTTCCCGCTGTATTATAAGTGTACGGTGAAAGCCTCCAATATCTTTAATCGAAGTCTCTGCAGTGCTACATAGGTAGGTTTCCTTTACGGACGCCTTCACGCTTCATCTAGGCTGCGTCTCTTTCACACATTGAACATCGCGCAGATGGATACTAGCCTCTCAAATAGTTCTCTAGTTTCCTTTATTAAGTTCGTATCTTATTTTGTAGCTTCCGTTGCAGCATACTGAGAAGACAGCTAGCGCCACGCGAATTGGTGCGCTGCCATCGTGATCGGCACACTTACACCTCCGATAGCACTGCCATCAAGGGCACTGCTTGCGGGAGTGGTCCACTCTTTGCGTGCATGCGTGTCGAGACGTGCGCTAGCCATGAAGGAGAAAGTTAAAAGGGTGCACAGAGGTGCCGAGAAGCGGCGCAAACGTCACGCAGTGACTCTACCTAAACAGGGACGAAGCAACTCGGTGGCTGTAGCATGTGTGGAGTTACTGCAGTATTGGGTAGTGTCTCTGTATGCAACCTGCAAAAGAACAATGTTTTACGGCAGCATTTATACAATAACCTGGGGTACAGAGTAGGAGCATGCAGCTGCTTAACGCCGACGAAGAGAGGACAAACGCATAAAAGGCATTGCTACATAAGGCGAGGAAATAACATGTCTAAACACTTACTTCAGCAAACAGCGCAAAAACGGGACGCAGAAAAGGAGCACACGACACAGGCGCTGACTTCCAACAGATGTGTTTATTGCGCGAGCGCGAAATATATATTTGTATTTATAAATAGATACACTTATATTTCTTTCGCGAACGCGAAATATAAATATTTCGCGCTCGCGCATTAAACATATCTGTTGAAAGTCAGCGCCTGTGTCGTGTGCTCCTTTTCTGTGTCCCGTTTTGCGCTGTTTGCTGAAGTATGTGTTCATACCCGGCTAGCCACCATGTTGATGTGTAAACGTTTCGCGAATGTAGTGCATGCGCAAAACTATGTCGGGAAAGCCAGTAGCTTGTGCGCGCAGCGTGATGTCTTTACCCCCTAGGAAAGGTGCCTACGCAGACGACACAAGTAGCTAATTTGACTTGCAACATGTTTGTGTAGATAAGCCCAGAACGAAACTGTGACGCCAATACCTTCTTTCGCAAGCCATGCGAGAAATCCCATAATCTTTCTTTTTCTACCAAGGGAAACCTATCGACCACGTACCCCGACAATGTATCGCGCAGGAGGTTGAACGGCCCGACCGTTCAATCGAGCGCTTGCGCCGTATATGAATTCGAGGCACGGTCTGTTGTGTTCGGACTTAGAATCGTTGCTATGCCTTGGCCTTCGAAGGACGAACTTTACTGTCGGCGCCTCTCAGGTTTCTCGACAGTGAGCGAACGAGTGACTTAGATCTAGATGGGAGATCATACGGAGCGCCATGCACGGTGACATTCGAGGTCACGAACCACTAGCTAATGCTGGCATACGCTGTTTCACGGCAGCAGGAGTGCATGAAACATAGCTTGCGTCCTTAGTATCCATTTTCGGCCGTCGACAGTTGAAAGCAGGCTTTTCATTTTTTTTTACTCAGGAAGTCAAGGCATTGCAGCAAGAAATGACTCGGGGGCAGCGGAAAAGGTGTCGTTGGTGGCGCATTGCGGCTGATGAGCTTCTCGAAATGGCAAGTGCATAACTGCGAAAATATGAGCATTCGTTTTAAGGGAGAGAGAGAATGAAGAGGAAAGGCAGGGAGGTTAACCAGATATGAGTCTCCGGTTTGCTACCCTACACTGGGGATGGGGGATAGGGGTTAGAAAGATGCCAGAGAGGAAAACGCTAAAAAAAAGGAAAAAAAAAAGAAACACTCACACATGGAGACACACACACACAAAAGGCGTTCCAGTTAAAGTCGTTCACACAGGCCGGTAGATCGCAAAAGGCGCAATAGCGCTTGCACGGCCTTCTTCTGTGACGGTAGGTCTTTTTGATGTTGTAGAATTCCTTTTTCGGATAGCGGTTGGTCGTCCAGCTGGTCAAGTTCGTGGCGAAGGCATGCCCTCTGTGGACTGTACTGCGGGCAGGCGCACAAAATATGGCCAATTGATTCTTCATGGCCGCAGCGGTCACAGGTTGGGGTGTCGGTCATCCCTATGCGGGATGCATAGGCTTTGGTAAAGGCAACGCCCAACCAAAGTCGATATAAAAGCATGGCGTCTCTACGGCGAAGCTGTGATGGCGTTCGAAGCCTTAGTGTGGGATCAAGTGAGTACAGTCGCGTATTTCTTAAATGTGACTCATTCCATTGCGACGCGGTGCACTGCCGAGCAAGTAGGCGGAGCTTCCGTGCTGCGCCAGTTCTAGAAAGAGGAATTGGGACGTGGCGCTCCTCAGCATAG
This sequence comes from Dermacentor andersoni, assembly GCF_023375885.2. NCBI lineage: Eukaryota > Metazoa > Arthropoda > Arachnida > Ixodida > Ixodidae > Dermacentor > Dermacentor andersoni. The sequence goes on along the minus strand of NC_092814.1, from coordinate 48,380,263 downwards.
GCTGAGCGGGCAGCGTGATCCGCCCGTTCATTGCCGATAATCCCGCAGTGACTTGGAAGCCACTGGAAGGTTATTTCATGGCCTGCATCACTTATATGGTGTAACGTTTCTGTAATATGGAATATTAGTTGTTCATGCGGTCCGCGTCGTAAAGGTGACAGTAGAGACTGCAGTGCCGCCTTCCAATCGCAGAATATTGTCCACTTGTGTGGCGGTTCATCATCAATCTGATGAAGGGCAGTAAAGAGCGCTGCGAGCTCTGCTGTCGTCGATGTTGTCGCGTCGGGCGTCTTAAATTTGATTGTTGTAGCTTTCGCTGGCATGACGATTGCCGCCGCGGAGCTGCTTGGAAGGACAGATCCATCAGTGTAAATATACGTAGAGTCACGGTAGTTTTCGTACAAATATAGTAGCGTGAGCTGTCTAACGGCTGGTGATGATAGATGAGCTTTTTTCGAGATACCAGGTATTGTGGGGTTGATTTTTGGCTGAGCGAGGCACCATGGAGCAATCGAAGGTCTCGCGGCCGGAGTGAAACAAGCTGGCAATGATTCATCATATGCGGTTATCGTTTGGCTGAAAGATGTGTGTGGTCTGTCCGCTTTTAGAGAGGCTAAGTGGTGACGAGAAGTCCCGGCTAGATGCCTTATATGGGTCCTGAGTACTTCAATTTCAATGTGAGTCTTGACAAGGTGGTCTCTAGCGATTGCTATCGTAGCCACTGTTGAAGCACTCTGAGGCAGGCCTAGACAGATCCGGAGCACTTGACCCTGAAGACTGTATTGTGCGTAGATTCGGTTTACCTGTGTTGTTTATTGCTGGCAAGCTGTATCGCAGAAATCCTAGAAAAATCCCCCTGTACAGTTGTAACATGGCACTTGGCGACATTCCCCAGGTCTTGCCAGCGAAAAACTTGAACAGGTGACAGATGCCTGTCAACCGTTTTTTCACGTATGATACATGTGGGCTCCATGACAAGTCCCTGTCGATTATGACACCTAGAAACTTGTACGATCGGACCCGTCGTATTATTTGGCCATTTATCATTACACTCTAGTTTGCCTAGGGTTTGCGCGTAAATGGCACTAGTGCGCATTTCTCGGAGGAAATTTCCAGGCCTCGATTACGGAGGTAGATAACAGTTTGTGTGGTGGCTCTCTGAATTCTCGCTCGCAACTGTAGGCGTTACTGCAGACGTCCATATGCAGATGTCATCCGCATACATTGATAGCCTGACTGTGGTTGGCACGTGCTCAAGGAGAGCAATTAGTGTTAGATTAAATAACACAGGGCTAAGTACACCGCCCTGGGGGACGCCGCGGTAGCTATAATGTAGACAAGTATGGCCTTCCTCGGTGCTTACAAAAAAGGATCGCATGGATAGATAGCTCCGTATTCATTGAAACATCCGACCACCCACTCCTACCTCTGCGAGAGCAGAGAGGATGGCTTCATGCGTAACGTTGTCATACGCCCCTTTAACGTCGAGGAATAAAGAAGCGCAGAGACGCTTACGGCATTTCTCATGTTGAATGTAGGTGACCAGGTCGACGACATTATCGATCGATGATCGACCGCGTCGGAAGCCCGCCATGGCATCTGGGTAGGTGTTGTGGTGCTCCAAGTACCACTCCAGGCGTCCTAGGACCATCCTCTCCATTACTTTGCCCACACAGTCGCCAAAGCGATCGGGCGATATGATGAGAGTTCCAACGGCGACTTGCCAGGCTTCAGCATTGGAACAATGCGACTTGTCTTCCAGGTTGTTGGTAGCGTGCCATCTCTCCAAGATTCATTGTACACCTCAAGGAGAACTCCTCTCGCTCACTCCCCCAGGTGACACAGAGCTCGGTAGGAAATTCCGTCAGGTCCTGGCGATGATGTGCGGCTACACAAAGCTAATGCTGCCTTAAGTTCGTGGATTGAGAATGGTAGGTCCATCCGGTGATCCCGTGGTGGCGGACAGCTACTCGAAGGCGATGGAATGCTGGTAGCTGTGAGTTGACCGGATAATCTGGCGCAGAAATCCTCTGCCACGTCAATCTCCGATCTCTTTTGAGAGAGGGCAAGCGCCTTGAATGGGAATCGCTGAACTGGGAGTATCCGGAGACCGCACACCGTTCTCCATAGTTGCGATAAAGGCTTGCGTGGATATAGCGACTCACAGAAGGCAGTCCAACGTTGCGATTCGAGCTTGTCTAACCGGTGCTGTATCTTCTTCTGCGTGTGCCTGGCGGTCCGTAAATCGTCCATTGTCTTCGTACGTGGGTATCTTCGTTCAGCACGTCGTCGGATTGCTCGAAGTCGTTCTAGTTCCACATCAAATTCATTCAGTTTCGAAGAGCATGTGAGAGTACGCATAGTGTCTTGCACCGCGCTCTTGATTGCCTCTTCCAAGTCGAAAGATGGATTGGCGTCGCAGTGTTCTTCCATAATAGACTGAAATTTAGGCCAGTCCAGTCTTCGGATCGTATCCCGTATTTTGGAAGGGGACAATCCTCTGATCTTGATGTACGTGGGGATATGGTCGCTTCCGTGCGTCTCTGTGTCCGCAAACCACCCTGCACGTCTGACAAGGCTTCGTGAGACGAAAGCCAAGTCAAGACAGCTGCTGTATGTGGAGTCACGTAAGAAAGTATGGCTTCCATCATTCAGCAGCCAAAGTTCATTTCTGGATGCGAAAGATACCAGCGCTCCGCCTCTTGCGTTGATCATCGGACTTCCCCAGAGTGTATGATGGGCGTTGAAATCTCAAATGATGACCCAGGGATTGGAAGTTGAGGAAGGGATGTCTTGCAGTCTTTTGTAATAAAATCGACTTGACGGAGATAGGTAAGCGCCCACAAAAGTAAAGGCCAAATTCTTTTCCTTACGTTTAGGCATATATATTGATTATTGTCATTAGGTGGCACAAGCTGATGAGTGTAGGTGAGGTCACGGCGAATAAACACCAAAACCTTACTGTTTTCATAAACAGTTGACGACATAAATGATTCATATCCAGAAAGCCTGATTGTGTTCGATAAGTTCGGCTCGCAAATGACGATAATGGGAAACATATTGGCGTACACGAAGCGACGGAAATCCGAAAGGCGCGCTCTGAGTCCGCGCGCATTGCACTGAAACATAGCTGCTTGTTGGACCTCTTCCCTAAAAGATCGTGGCTGTGGAGCCATGATCTACTCAAGGGTTGCAAGCACTGGACTCAGAGCGTCCAGTACTTGAAGCGCACTTCTGGCAGACGGTGTGTGCATGTTGCTTAGCAACACGCGAATGGCATTCATTAAAGGCCTGATAAGTGCTATCACTTGCTAATCTGTTTTCCGCGACTCCTCGGATACAGCACCTTGCTGTACTGGGGGCGGCTTCTTCTGCGGCTCTTCTGGCGGTCGTGTACGCGGAAGTGGCGGCCATTCCTTTGTGGAGAGAGATCTGGCAGTTTTCTCCCTTCCAACATCGGTGTTCGGAGTGCTGGAAACTTCCGCTGATGCTGCTGTTTGACGAGTTGACTTTTCCTGAAAGCTTGATGTTTTCCGTCGTGAAGACTTCGTCGGTGACGTCGTCTTCGCCGTACTTTCACAGCGGCCTCTTTGTGGGTAGAGTTGTCTCTCACCATTTGTTTAAGAATGGTGATTTCTTTCTTGATCTGGGGACAGTCTTTGGAAGAGGCGCAGTGATCACCCTGACAGTTAGGACACTTCAACGTGGTTGCGCTGCAGTTGTCTTCTGAGTGGGGTTCGGCACATCGAGGGCACACGGCCGAATTTCTGTGAACACCTTTCACATGGCCAATCTTCTGAGAATTGAAGCATTGCATTGGTCTTGGAATAAATGGCCGAACCTGGTGGCGAAAGTGGCCGACCTTCACGTAGGGTGAAAGGCAGTCGCCTTTGAACGTTATCCTCACACAACGTGTGTTGCCGAGGCGACCAACATGCACAATGACGTTGTGTTCACTTGCTGGTTTTATGAGAACTGGGAGGTCTGCATTAGGTATTTCATTGTCAATGTCATAGATGACTCCTGTTATTGTGGCACCATTCGTTGGCACGATGGATCGGACCTTGATGCTGCCCAGCTGCGTTACATGTTGTAGTATGGTCAGCGCGCTCGCGTTCATCACATCGATTGCCAGGATGTTTCGCCTGGTGTTTATCCTGATATCCTTGATCTCGTTTGGCACGGTGTTTTCTAGATACACGGAGAGTGCTTGCCTATTGAGGACGCGCAGGTTGTCGGTGTAAAGTGTTTAATAGCTGTGTCTTACCAGTACTCACCTACGGGGCAGAAACCTGGAGGCTTACGAAAAGGGTTCTACTTAAATTGAGGACGACGCAACGAGCTATGGAAAGAAGAATGATGGGTGTAACGTTAAGGGATAACAAAAGAGCAGATTGGGTGAGGGAACAAACGCGAGTTAATGACATCTTAGTTGCAATCAAGAAAAAGAAATGGGCATGGGCAGGACATGTAATGAGGAGGGATGATAACCGATGGTCATTAAGGGTTACGGACTGGATTCCAAGGTAAGGGAAGCGTAGCAGGGGGCGACAGAAAGTTAGGTGGGCGGATGAGATTAAGAAGTTTGCAGGGACGACATGGCCACAATTAGTACATGACCGGGGTTGTTGGAGAAGTATGGGAGAGGCATTTGCCCTGCAGTGGGCGTAACCAGGCTGCTGCTGATGATGATGATGTTGTCGGTAGCGTCCTGTGGCACAAACAGGATGGAGTGAGGCCATCGTTGAGGCGCTGTTTTCACAGTGTTCGAGCTGGACGCCGAAGATGAGTTGATAATTTTCTTTTGGCCTTGCGGTACTGGACAAGTCGAAAGCTGTCTTCCAAGGACTCGTAACCTGATGCGGAGTACAGCTCTGTGTCCTCGCTACCGCTCGACGTATTTCCTCGCTTCCTCGAACCGATGTCCGCGGGTGAACGGGTAACGGGAGGATCCTCGGGGTGTTGTACATCCATCACGGCGATGGGGGGGTGGTAGACCCCACAGGTGCAGTGAGAAGTCCAGAAAAGCACAGAGACGGGTGATGATGATGATGATGAAGCCTCAGTTAATGGCACAAGATGTGTTCCGCAAGAGAAGCACTTCGTCTTCTTCTCCCATTCATCTTAAACTGCGCCAAAAAACTCACGTACAAGGAAGAGCACAGGACCAGCGCGTTACTCTGCTCTTCCTTGCCCGTATGCTTTTTGGCGCTGTTTAAAATGGATGATCCATACCAACTGCCTCGCCCCCAAACCCTTCTAAGAAAACATGAAATTAATATTCTGGCGTTTGATCACCATATATGTCACAGTCGCAACAATTTCTTTCAAAGAACTAAACATGGCTTGGAATACATTGCACTATAGGAGTCGCAGTCAAATATAAACACCTATATTGCTTGTGTATATTACGCTGCAGTGAAACGCAAAGAAATGTTTAATAAAAGAAATAATAAAAAAAATCTGGCTTTTACGTCTTGGGCACGCGAACGACTAAAGTAGCGTTTACAGCAGTTTCGGACACTTTTATAGGTACTTCTATGGGTATTTTCCAAAGCGCGGAACGAAACACATGGGAGTTCCAGTTACTTTTGTGTTCAGTTCATAAAATAGCGTTTTGGTAAAAAAAGTAAGTGGAACAACAGTGCGTTTTTACGGCGAGTTTGATGTCGCATATCTCAAAACTGCTGTCTTTCCAGAAATATTATTTTGTGGATACGCCTTGCAAACTCACCGGCTACAATTCGTAAATTGCAATATGTGCCGAAAGTAATTAAGAATCTATTTAGTGACTTTTTAATTAGTTGACTGTGTGTTTCGAGTTCTCGTGAACGTGATGTCCGCCTCTCTGAATAATCCAGTTCCAGGACTAGAACTATGCTATCTGCGGCAGGCGATTTTTTTTTAATTCCGGAAAACTTAAACATGATTGCCCCGTATATCGATCGTATCAATCTGGAATTGAGGCTTCAACCTCGGGCTCAGGCATTTCAGCAGCAGAACGGCACATCCACTCCGGCGAGTGAAGTGTATCCGCTGCGTGTATTCCTGTGCGTGTCCAGCGCAAGAGCGAGTAGTCCGCCTGAACTTTCAGTCTGTCTAGCCAGTACGCGTTACTTTCAAATAGCATCTTAACATTTTCTTGAGCCGCATTCGCGAAGCTTTTCCTCCGCTATAACTGTTGGTCATTGGCCGGTCAACTTCGGTTGCGTTATCTTCGCAGACGTGAGTTTTCAAGTGATTTAGCGGTTGCTTTGTGTGGCTTAGCTTTCGAGTAATCTCGGCTTTCTACATCGAGCGCAATATGCTTGCACAATAATATTGTTTGACCTATAGACGCTGCCTAGGCAAGCCCGAAGCTGTTCTGTCACGTGCAATTGATTGGACTCTGTTCTTACGTCCAACTAGAGTTTTGTGCTTTGTGGATCCTTTACTTAGAATCGGTTTGCCTTTCTGTTCAAACAATCCGCTTATACCGAGCTAGTTCTCGTCGAACATCCATCGATTAAATGTCCTCAGCGTGCAGGCAGCGCAATATCTGTTGCCTAACACGTGGTGTGGAAGTCACTTTTAGTGGTGCAGATTTGAGAGAACAACAATCGAGGTAAAACCCAGCCAGCTATCTGAAATGAATGATGTGTGCATGCCATTACGCACGGGTGCATTTTGCAAGAATCTCAGCAGAGGGCAACGTTCATTGACTATGGATGCACTCAGTTGCTGAAGCTCTGAGCTCCTCATCTGAAAACCACAGCTATGAATTATGCAGTGCGGAATGTAAGGAGGTAACTATTCGAATTTAGCACTTGCTTCTGTTATGTGCGAAATGGTGGCCTATGGAGCTCGGACGTTATGAAATACCATACAACTCCAATAGCACGGAGGAGCTCGGTAGTGGAATTCCTACGCTGTGCGAGTAACCACTTGTTAAAACATTGGCGTGCTCATTATTAAGTATTTTTCATGGGAAGAGCGAATCACACTGAGGAACAGTGGCGTCTTGAGTCAGTTGGCGTTACGTTCTTCAGTAATTCGTAGCGCAGAGACGTGGAGCGCAAGAATGGAAATCGCATAGAATCGTTGTTACATGTGCTGGTTTTATTCTTTCTTTTTCCGTCCGAAGGGCTTTGAGTTGGAAGTTCTTCAAAAATACATGGTGTTATTCACATTCTAATAACTTGAGTGTAGAAACGAAGATGTGATGTGAATGTAAGCACGGCAATAATAACTAAGAAGCTTCGACGCACCACCGCCGTGCGTCATGCAAGTTATCGCCCCGAAAGTAAATCTCGTCGTATGCCTGAAGCAAGATTAATTAGCCGATTTCTGCTGTATCGTCCATAATTCAATGCTACTTAGGGAGAAAAGCAATACAACCGGGTCGCTTCTCGCTATCGGTCAGGTGAGAAATGAGGGGCGCTTGCCTTACGCTCGGCCGAGGAAATGTCGTTAGTCGCCACGGCAACAGCGACCGTCAATGTCGCGGCGCCGTTAAAGCGGCGACTTTTCCGTCCGCTTTCGCTTCCGATAGCGATCGCGAGTCGATACACAGCGAAACGGAGCGGACAAAAGTCGCTCTTGCTTGCGGCACCGTTCTGAAATCGCTGCGCGAGACGTGCTTTTTTTTTTTATTATTATTATTACGACTTCCAGTGCGAGAGGGTGCGCGGAGAGTCGTCTGCCGTGGGGCAGATTTATGTGGGTCAGTCCGATTGTATCTCGCACCACTTTGGAGACGGAAGCTTTGCGTTGGGCCGGCGCTCATTTTCTTTATCGTTCTTTTTAATTTTGTGCTTCTGCCACGCACGAGCCGCTTGGTCGATAAGCAGTTTATTTAGATGAGCCGCCCACCGGAGGGGGAAGACAAAGCCACCGCGCTTTGCGACGTCGTTGTGTGACGTGTCCGTGAGGCGCGCAGCCTAGCTTGCTCGATCTAGTGCGGACCGGTACTCAGCGGTACCTGGACAAAGAATGGTGCCTGCGTACGTTCGACAGGCTCCGCTGAGCAGCTCGGCTGCGCGCTCTGTTGTTATGGCGCGCATTATACTGCGGCGGCTCAGAACGTGTAGCTTATAGAGCTACTATTAATGTTCCACACGCTTGGTCGCCTGGAAAAGAAACAGTAGCTTTCAGTGCCATGCACTGTGTGAGGACGCAAATTAACCACGCTACCGTTTTGCAAGGGGAACTCAAGCAGCTAGCTCTCGAACTTTGACAACGTAATGAAGTGATTTGTCATAACGTTGTTCGACTGCTGTTATCGCGCTTCGCCGTATTGCAAGGACCTTGACCTTGGCGCGCAAAATTAATTGAAAAAAAATAATGTTGCATGATGTAGGCAAAGTAGATGAGTTAGCATTTGTGGTGCTTAGGCAGCGCAACAAAGAGTCGGAGACTTCTCCGTTTGTCTGGCAGCCCGTTTTGATGTATCCTATTCTGTAGCTCCTTTCCTGGGATCATTAGGGTGTTAATAGACGCACTGCGTGAGGGGCTGTCGGCAGGACACTTCCAAAAGTCCTAAAGCGCTTATGGCCAGCTGTGTCACTCCATAATCATAAGCGCGCAATAGCCTAACTGCGCATGTGCCTCGCGGTATAGTGGGTGAACGCGTATAAAGAAGGCACATGGATGGGTGACAAGGGCAGATGGATGGGCGACGATAGCTTACGCGACGTGAACGCTGTTAGTGCATGACACCAATGGTAGCAAATGCACGGTAAACCAAAGATGAATGCATGAAAATTATGTGCAAAGAAAGCTTCGCTATAAAAAATAAAACTGAATAAGTAATAATATGAAAGGCTGCATTCAATCATGATGGCGAACAGCGCATTACGCGAACAAGATCAGAAGAAACACGAAGGAAACGACGACTGCTATTCGCCATTACGACTGAACATTTCATACTTCCCCAAATTACCACCCTATTAGGCTTTCAATCAACGCAGAGTGCCCATAGGACCGAGCCTCTGAAGCGTTATTTGATGCCAAATTACTGCAAGCGCACGATTCTTGGACAGTCAGTGCGGTGGGCAAGGCGTGGCACCATAGTTGCTTTCTATAGGTGCTTCGATCGTGTCGCCTCGCCGGTATATTCTTTCGTATTTTTTTCATTGTTTTAGCTCTTATGGCACCATGATGCTGAGCACAGGTCGCAGGTTCGGATGCCTACTGCGGCATGCTCTCCGATGGTGGTGGATGCAATAACGCTTGTAAAAATGGTCAGACGGCTAAAATGATTCCGCAACCCTGCACTACGGCGTCACATGAAGCTCATGGAGCCGGCCTTGCACATGAAATGCCCCGAAATAAAGATTCTTTGCTCTATTTTAGCAACATTGTTTTGGGAACATACAGAAGCCAGAACGGGACACCTAGATCTATTGTTTCGTTTAACATAAACGTTGTACATGTTTTTATGTACGTTTTTTTTTACATTTCATATAAATGATTTTGCCACCTCCATCGACAATTTCACTTTAAATCACCGTTCATCAAGAGGTTATACCGTCAACTTTTACACCGGCGGCGAAACCTTCATATCCCGTGTAGTGCCTACGACAACCTCACATGTGCCTAGCTATTCCCAAAATTACAAAGAAGACCGATTGTTTGTACGTTGCTTTGAAGCAGCTGACGCTGGTATTACTGCACCAGACATACCGAGACCACATGTATATTTATGCTGACGGTTTGACTTCGTCTACGAGCTCAGTAGCTGCTACTGTGATTCCAGCGAAATAGGCTCCGATTAAATTCAAAGTGTCACCAACGGCAGAACTTGCAGCCCTCGGTACCGCTTTGAACCACATCACCGATGAACTGGCATAGACGTCAGTCGCCTTTTGTGACCAAGGCAGCTCCTCCCTGCTTCCACTTGTCTTTACATCGCAGAACTTGCGAAATGGTATACGACGTAAGGGAACATAACCATTATACTCTGGTGGCCGCGCGAGCTCTGTGTTCAAAGCTATCTGCGATGGGGACAGAGTGCGCCGAGTGCTCGTAGCTTCGTGTGCGCTGTGTTTTCGTGCTTTGTTCGCGTTGAAGCGAGAGGCAGCACGAAGGTCAATTCGCTCGCTGCTGCTGCCGCGCTTCCTCGCTTCAACGTTTTGACAGCGAGTTTCCGCGTTCACCGAGTGAGATGTGCTCGTTTGCTTGTACGCGCGTGACACCATGCTTGTTAACTTAGTTAGTAAGCGAATGTTTACAAGTTTATACGGCCAATAATACTACTATCCTTACTTCGTATAGCTGTCTGCTAATTTGCTATCACAATCGATGCTTCGCCTTTTCGGCGAGAGTGCGACACTTTTATTTACTGATTTATCTAGGGACCTCTAGCAGCACTCATATTAAGTTCTGAAGTTCCATAATTTATAATTTTTATGTAGCTTATTATGCTTGATCACCGAAAAACTGTCTCTCTTCCTTTTTTTTTCGACTTCTTGTTCTTCTGATAGCGTCGTGCCCGCGTCAGCCAGCTCTTGCGTTGTTTTGTCAAAAGAAATTGAAGCTGGTCTTGTGGGCTCGTGATTCTACGAGAACGGACAGCAGATTGAAAACATACAAAAAACACGAAGTGGACAGCGATAATGCTACACTAACAATTAAATTTATTTTCAAAAAGAAGAAAGCATGCGTTTAAGAAGGCCAGGATGAGTGAAATCTTGTTTCTTGCCTGCGTTACGTTGCTGTCCGCCATGCGCGGTACGTGGATAAGTCGGTTACCTCTTTACATGACAAATGCACCAAAGGAACACTGACGCAAGCGCTACCACGGCAACAAATGGCAATTGCTTCTATAATTTCGTGTGACTGCGTGTTCTTGCTCTTTAGAAGTATGTGTAATGGAACTCGGCTGTGCCGGTGCATTATCTGCAGTGAAGATAGGAATGATCACTGGGGGCTGACTAGAGCGCGACGGCGTTCTCCCTGGCCCCTGTCGTTCATGCATCTTTGGGACGATACCCTCAGTGCGTTCGGCGGTATGCAGCGGCGGTATGCTCCAAGGTGAAGTTGCGACGAGGAAAGTGAGCGGCGGGTGTGCTCGTGTACTGTGTCGTGTTTTTCGTCGGACGTGGTGAAGTGATGGAAAAAAAAAAAAAACATTCTCAGGAGAAATGAGAAAAGCGAGTGTCTATGAGCGTCCCAGCAGAAAAGATTTGTGCAAGCAACTTCCAACGCGAAAATTTGCTGCTGCCAGCTCAGTGTGGAAGTGATCGTTGGCCGCAGTGTTGCAAGATAACCGAGCATCTAGTCGTATAAAATTATGGCCATTAACCTGGCGCCTTCACGAGGGAGCTTGACATAAATTCGCGTCGCTCTTTGCTCACTGCACGCGCCAGCTGTAGACTGCCTGCTGTGACAAAACCACTAAGTTTTGCTGCCAGCGCTCTACATGCTTTCCCACAACAAAGCTTCGCGCTGGTTTCGATTCTAGTGATATATGCTACTAAAAATTCATATGACAATGTTAAGGCAACTGTGCTATATATATATATATATATATATATATATATATATATATATATATATAGTTACACACATTTACACACAAACGCGGGTAGATTTATTAGAAGTCCCTTCACAAGCTGCTGTGCCTACCTTGTCGTGTATATATATATATATATATATATATATATATATATATATATATATATATATATACACGACAAGGTAGGCACAGCAGCTTGTGAAGGGACTTCTAATAAATCTACCCGCGTTTGTGTGTAAATGTGTGCGCGTGTTCTCTTGCGTGTTTGTGTATATTAAGACGTAAGCCTTTAGTGACTCGTGAGTGTCCGGGCGCACTCCGTGGTGGACGCAGGAAAGCGGTGATCACCGGCGAGGGGAGCAAGGAGAGGAGGCGCCATGCCAGTAGCGCTGTGCGAGTGGACACGTGGGAGAACGCGGACATGCGCGTGGCGGTGCGCGCACATCGGCGACAAACCTTGCAGCCATATGGCTGCGCTTGCATCCAATGCTCGCGGCCACGGCGCCGTCCGTTCGCAGAACAGTTCAGACAACAGCTACAGAGGCACTCATAGATAGGCTTTCGCCTATCGCACTTTAGCTCAGCAAAGTGCCCATAGATTTATTTTACAGCGAAGCTGTATATGGCTAGGGTTCCGTGCATTTTTGTTCTCCGTGAACAAAAACTATCATCATCAATGGCTCATACCCCCTTAAGCATTCAGGCTCCCGTAAGCAAGCAAAAAATGCAATGGCTCATAGCAGAGGCTACACGCACTCAGCTAAGTGAAGCGAGCAGTGCTTAAATTCTTTTTAATCACGCATACAACATACAGAACAGCATGTCGAAAACTGTCATCATCAATGGTTCATACCCCCTTAAGCAAGCAAAAAATACAATAATTCGTAGTCCCGCAAGGTTCATGGCTACTCACTTTGCGTGAATTAGCTGCGATGACACTACCTTTGCTGTCGTTGTCGATGATTTCAGTGTGGATTTGTCGGTACCGAAAAAGAAGCGGTTTGCGCGTTCCGTACTGTAGAGATATCCCTTGCGATGCCACACCGATCCGGTCCACCCTCCGACCCAGCGGCGTACGTGCATTGATGTGACATTATCAGAGCTATAAATAGTCGTAAGAAGCCAGCCTTTATGTACTCGGACTCATGCCATCCGCTCGTTCCCTTCCAGAATGGTAGCGGAAACAACAAGTAAGATCCTTCGGGATCAGGACTTCACTATGACAAGTGAAGAGCAGGGATACCACCACATTTCATGGTTCCCTGCCCACTTAAGGGACATCACTGGACCGAATGGCATTAACCCGAATGAGGCTGCCCATAGGTTTGCGCGTGACCTCACGAACTGCGCAGCCGAACCTCAGGCCTCATAAAGTCCCATAGATCTAGGAAAAGACCCGTTCCATACATCATGTCATGCATCATCAATATCATGAGATTACCGCTCATTATAAGCTTAGCCGTAGAACCCTCCCCCTGCCGCACCCCAAGCTTGACATGGCCCAGGCCTCTACGTTTAGAAGGCTATAGACTAGATGTTACCCTACTCCTCGCTTAATGCACTTAATCAACCAGGAAAACTCACATGAATGCCGCAATTGCGGATACGAATGTTGTAATTTTGAACACATGCTCTGGCTGTGCCCCGCCTTAGAGGCCTCTTCACTTCAAACCAAGGACTCCCGGGAATCCGTCCTCAAGTGTCCAGAACATGCAACTCCAGGCCGTCCAGAAATCCCATGATGCTGGGGTGGGTCTCGGCCTGCCATTCCCGTTATGGGTGAAGCCATCGGCTTATCCCGGGTCCCCCGCACGTGGGTTCTTCAGGACCTCAATAAAGTTCTTGTCATGTCATGTTTATTAAAGAATGTGATTGCAGTTGCGAGTGAAATAATGAACACCGATCAAGACAATGAATGAGTTTGGGCACCTTTCGTCACGACGACCACCTATCAAGACAATAACTGAGTTCGTGCCTTTGTTCAAAATTATGTGTCACCTCCGTGTCGTTTGCTAAACAGCTTGGCTGGTCCACCACCTTCGCAGAGTGGAATAGCTCATGATATTTATTTCCCCCATTTTTTATATGTAAGATTTTCTTACTTTTCGCGCTCGCGCTTGTGTGCGTATGTTTGAATACGTGCGTGCTCCAGTGCATATTTGTGTTTATTCTTATTTCGGTCCTTTTATCTTTGCATTTGTTTTTGTACATTTTCTTTCAGCTACGTCTTTTCTCACAATTTCATTAACTCATTCAAAGCACCAAGTCCTGTGCGTAGCAGGGAGCTCTCTTCGATCTCATTAAAGCTTTTCTCTCTCGTCCACCTTGTCCTCTCAATCTGCCTTCTCGCTGTGTTTTCTCCTACTATTCTGTCCTTGCTTCTTGTGTTGTTGCCGCAATATGACTAACCAACTTGCACAAAAGAAAGTTCTATCAATTATGACAACAGAAAAGTTTACAGATACATTAAGTTTAAAGCATCACGGAGGTTGCACAGTAACTTCGCATCTCCCCCTGTTCATGTGTTTATGCATCAGTGCATGCGGCAGCTCGCCAGAAGTGCACATCAAAGGGCGCCATATTGTGAAACAGCACCTTGTAATGTGCTTTTTTTCACGCTTCCAGTCTTAGTAAACAGACGGTTCCGCTGTCCGTCACATATGGTATTACATATTTTCAACACGGATAACATATTGGAGTGGGGTGTCATTCGCTGTTTTATGATTCATCATTACAAAGGCATTTTTCAGTAGATGGAACCCAGAAAGCAGTTCACTGAGAGCTTTTGCAACTTTTACCATTTGTTACTTCACAATTTTTTTTTTATATGATATAAGGAGATATTCACGCACAATTTAAGGCGCCGGCTACTCCTTAGCTCTTGAATGGTCCTAGCTTTCAACATACATAGTTAAAGATTACATATCAAATAACCTTTTCACACAAGCACCAGAACTTGTGAAGCAACGTTTTCGCAGTAACACTATGACGTAAGAAATACATCGTGCATACAGTACACAAGTTAAGTGACTCCACAATTCTGTAGAAGAAAGTCTCAAAAATACAAAATGATACTGTTGCCTAATAATACAGTCTCTATTCATCGGGTGGTGCATACATCGTGTAAATGCATTATCATATATTGTCACAACAGAACAGTCCACATAACATAATCCACAAACACATACATATATACAGCGACATTGAAATGAAAGGAACATTAAAAGCGCTAATAACGGCCAGCAATGTAGCTGTCTTCGAGAAAAGTTTTTAATGCTTTTAAAGCGCTCTTCTGCAAGGTCGTTGTTGGTCATGGACCCAAAAGTTTCTGTAAACTGAAAGGTCTGCGGTCTGATGTAATTAGGGTTGATTTAAGTCGGCGTCTTGGTGTGTCGTGATGTAGGCACTCTATAAGGAGGTGATGTGTGTCTTCATCTACAAATCCACAATCACATTCAGGGGTTTCCGCAGGGTCATTTCTATGTAAGAAATGTTTTTTGTATACAGTGCCTAGCCTTAATCAATGAATAAAGGTTTCCATATTTCTGTCTAATGACAATGTCTAATGACAATTTCTGTCTAATGGCATCACTAAGCTAATGATGTTTTATAATTGTTCTCTTATTCGCACAACTTGCCTGAGCCAAATAACTAAAATAAACAATGCAACCACATGAATGTGCTTTATCGTGCAAGCTGCTAACAGTGGCTGTCAATTTCGCGTTGACTACTGGTATTTCACTAACAATGGCTGCGACATGACTGCGCTTTGGAGTGTAGACTGCTAACGGTGACTTTCAAGACTGCCCCGACTACTGCTATTTCACCACGGGGCCCACCAAGCTCGATGGTAGCTACCCGAATGAGTATTTTGGGCCACACTAAGCTAATGATATTCTATAACTGTTCTCTTATACACACAACTTGCCTGAGCCAGATAACTAAAATAAATAATGCAACTACATGAATGTGGTTTACCGTGCAAGCTGATAACAGTGGCTGTCAATTTCGCGTTGACCAGTGCTATTTCACCAACAATGGCTACAGCATGAGTGCGATTTGGAGTTCAGACTGCTAAGGGTGCCTTTCAAGCGTGACCCGACTACTGCTATTTCACCACTGTGACTACTGCTACGGCTGCTACTGCTACTGCTGCTATTTCAACTACTACTGCTACTGCTATTTCACCATGGGGCCCGTCAAGCTCGACGATTGCGGCCCGAATGAGTATTTTGGGCCTTCTCACATTGGCTGTAAAAAACAGGCTGTAAAGAAAAATATGGGCAGCACAACTACCTGGAAACAGGCTACAGGGGCATGTCCCTGGGCTTGCATTGCTATTATTCGTTCAAGTGGCTTAATGAAATTCACAATGGCTGTGCTGTGGAGCAAACTGAGCCGGCGGTATGTTTTTGTTATCGCCTGGCTGCTGCTTCACCATAGTCTGCCCAACAATGGCTGCCCGAACGACGACAATTGCTGCCCGAATGAGCACTTTGGGCCCCACCAAGCTAACGATGTCTCGTAATTGTTCTGTTATTTTCATTACTTTCCTGAGCCATATAACCAAAATAAACACTGCAACCATATTTGTGTGCTTTGGCGTGCAGGCTGTTAACAATGGCTGTCAATTTCACGTTAACTACTCCTATTTCACCACAGGGACTGTCAAGGTCGATGGTGGCTGCTCGAATGAGAATTTTGGGCCCCAAAAAGCTATACAATGTCATTAATTGTGTTTGCATTCGGATTTGCCAGGATTTAAGCATGTTTCCATGCCAGTACGTAAATTGAGCATTATGTGTGCAGGACATTGCTTTTTGAGAATTGAGCTTCCATTGAAAGGAATATGCCATTAAATGAAATACCTATTTATTTGAGAGGTCACAGGGTGAAGGCTCGGCTAAAGCGTTCCCCCAGCGAAAGTTTGGTGCCTCACCCCACACAACGTGAAGCGGTCAAACTTCGGTCTACGTCGTCTCTTCTCCGCATTTCGTGGGTATTTTCGCGACGGCGTCGACAGTTTGCCACCCGAGAAATTTCTTTAGCCGCGGAGGCAATCGGCTACCACACTTCAGGTATCTGGGCGGGGCCTCTCCTCCTTTCTTAAGTGTACCCGACTATAGTACAGTGGAATCCAATTTCTTATTTTCAACACGTCAGAATCGGCGTCTTATGAAATAAGTTCCAGAACGGCGTGTGGTAATTACTTACCTTATTTCTCAGTCAATTCTATAAAAGTGAAACATGCGTTTTGATTTTCTGCATGATCATACTTTTGAACAAAATTCATATCTTAGCCGGCCTCTGCCGGCGAATTCTCCTGGATTCATTGATTGGTTCATTTGTATCGAAAGTCTCTTCATGGCTCCTACTGACATGACATCCTACTGGAGCGCTGAGAATAAATTTTTCGCCGCCTAAAATTCCTTAACAGCTTCTGAAATGCAAGATTATTTTTTTTCTCATTCCATTGAAATTGCAACACGTTCGTCGTGACTCAGGATCAAACATACGACTACGTTCTCAGCAGTGCGCAGAAAACTTCAGCCACTGAGCCCGTGTTCTCTTACCATTTCTTTAGTTTTATTATTACTCTATTTTTAATGTGCAAGGGGTACTTTCTACTGCCACTTGCACATAGTCATTTGAAGTGTTCTTAACTGTACGGGCTGATTATTTCTACGTTTTCCGGAATTCTTTAAAATCGCGTGTTGCTGTTAATAAAATTCTAGTCCTTGAGCTGGATTATTCAGAGAGGTGGGCATTACTTGCACGAGCAATCCAAACACATAATCAACTAATCAAAGACTTTCACTAATTAGCTTCTTAATTATTTAATGTCTGGCACACATTGCAATTTACGAATTGTAGCCGGTCAGTTTGCAAGGCGTATCCACTTAGAATGAAATTACAGAATGACACCAGTTTGGAGATATGCGCCATCAAACTCGCCGTTAAAATGCACTTTTCTACTAACTTTTTTAAACAAAACACTCTTTTATGCATTGAAGCACAAAAGAAACTGGAACGCCCATGTATTTCGTCCCACACTTTGCGAAATAATGTCTCGAAAGTGGTGTCATCCTGGAGATTCATTTCAAGTGTATACGTCTTGCAAGCTCGCTACATTTCGTAAATTGCAATATGAACCGTAAAATAACTAAGATGTGAATTAGTAATTTTTTGTTAATTAGTTGAATATGTGTTTCGATTTGTCGTGCTAGCAATGTCCGCCTTGTCAAATAACCCAGCCAAACGACAAGAATTACGCTATCTGCCACAGGCGATATTTGAATATTCCGGGAAACTTAAAAGTGACCACCCCGAATAGTGTAGTGTAGGCTGTGTTATGTCTTCCTGCAAATGAAGAGTAAGAGGGCGGCTAAAGGTAACTTTACACACAGGTTGATCAGTTAATCAGACATTTTGTGTTTGTAAGAAGTGATCAAGCCCCACACTTTATCTTAGCAGATGTCTCACATTTAGCAACAAATCAACAGGCTACTGACCAGATCTTGTTTGCATTGCTTTTTTATACTGCCCAATCGCCTGTTGGCTTTACTGACCTATTGTTAGTCCACCGACGACGTGATTGCACATCTTCCAGAGTTCACTTTGAAACTTGGAGTTCAAATTTCTATTTTTGACGCGCAATGCGCAACAAGGTTCTCTCCTTTATGCTGTGCCTATTATGGATGTAATAAACGAAAAGAAAGGATGTTAACCGAGCGGCCCAATTTTTATTCGTCTTATCATAAGAAGCCAACAAACACTGACACCAAGGACAACATAGGGGAAATTACTTGTGCTTAATAAATGAAATGAAACAACGCTAAATTAATGGAAATGAAAGTGTACGAAAAAACAACTTGCCGCATGTGGGGAACGATCCCACAATCCCACCTGCTGTCAGGTAGCATGTGTGGGTTTATTGACCAGTTGCCTTCAACCAAAAAGATCACGTTCTCGTGACGCCTGCGGCAGAAAGGACGTTCCACGTCCGCCGCCAAGGTCTGTAAGTGGTGGCGCTGGCTAACACTCCCAGGGTTCTGCTAGGAAACATAAATACAAAAAAAAGTGGATGGGGAAACGGCGCCGTGGTTGCTCAATTGGAAGAGCATCGCACGCGAAATGCGAAGGTTGTGGGATCGTTCCCCACCTGCGGCAAGTTGTTTTTTCATCCACTTTCACTTCCATTAATTTATCGTTTCTTTATTTCCTTTATTAAGCACAAGTAATTTCCCCTATGTTGTCCTTGGTGTCAGTGTTTGTTGGCTTCTTATGATATTATGGATGTAGTTTTATTTAAATTAAATTACGGGGTTTGACATTCCGTAGTGTCAGAGTCAGACTGACTATTAGGAACGCCGTAGTGGATAATTAAGGATTCATTTTCATTGCCCGAGGTTCTTTAACGTGCACCCAAGGCATGGAATACTTTATTATTATTTGATTTATAATATCTCAAACGTCCCAATCGGGGACATCACATTGAGCGTGGATAAATGATCGGCTGTCAGTTTAGCTGGCGTGACTTGATGGATGGTTATCAATTGCAGTCATGGAGCGTAACAGGTCGGTGATTATGGCGATTTGAGGAGGGAGTACGTTCGGATGCCTAGATGTCTGCAGAGAAAAAAAGAAAGAGCACTGAAAGGTAGTGGTGTGGGGCACGCGCAAGATAAACTACATAGGGATGGCTAAGACGAGAGAGGCGGTGAAGCTGGGAATATGAATTGGTTGCCTGGTGGTAGCAAATAAAAAAATATGAAGTAAGCAATAACGAGTCATTCTACGGCATGACGCAAGGTTAGGTATGTAAAGCTCAGCTTTACATACCTAACCAGAGATACTTTAATGTAAACTGTACTCGTTGAGTATAATTTGGGCCGAATGGTTCTGGATGGCCTCAAGTGTGCTGTTTAATTTTCTTTGCTGAAAATCAGAAATATCACAAGCGTATTCGAGTTTCGGTCGGGTGAGAGTTGTATAGGCCAGTAACATTACAGAGAAAGGGGCTAGGGATAAATTATGGCGCAAGTAGCCAAGCGAATGGTCAGCGGAATTTGTTATGGGAACCGCCCGCCATGATTGCTTAGTGGCTATGGTGTTGCGGTGCTAGGCATGAGGTCGCGGGATCAAATCCCGGCCACGGCGGCGGCGGCATTTAGGTGCACTGAAAGAGCCCCATATTGTCAAAATGAATCCGGAATCCCTCACTACGGCGTGCCTCATAATCATATCGTGGCTTTGGCATGTAGACGGACGGACGGAAAAAACTTTAATGGAAAAAGGACCTGCGAGGTTGCCAGCCCGGGCTCAGGCCACCCGGGCATTGTGTGCGGTGAGGCATAGCCTTTCCACCGCTGCCCGGGCCCGCTGGATAGCCCATAATTTAATTTTTAAATTACGTGAAAGACATGTTGAGTCCAGGTTAGGTCGCGTGAAATGTAGACACTTAGGTACTTAACGCAATCGACGTGTGTTATGGGGTAGTTATTTAATAATTATGAAAGAACAACGTAGTTTCTCTGACGATGAAAGCAAACTAAAGAGGTCATTCCAATGTTCAAGGATAGTGACCAGTCGTTTAACCATTTCGGTATGCGCAAAGCTCATCCTGGAGAGCGTGCACATCGGAATAATTTTTCATGGCTCAATACACAATACAGTCATCTGCAAAAGAAATGCCGTGCGTTCTTGCATTCAGCCCCCATTGGAATGCGGCCACTTTGGTCAGGAGTCGAACCCTCAACCTCGTTCTCTGCAGCATGACGCCATAGTCACTGAACCAGCGCGGTGGGTGTGCTTCCATTTTCAATGTTAGTGCTGCAGGGGAAAGCAGTCTTGAGGAGTGTTTGGTAATATACCATTTGAAGTTTGATAAACCAGAGGAAGAGACGTGAATACAACTCGTTCAAATATTTTTTATTGTCAACAATGTTGTAAACGCTGGCGTCACTCAGCGCATGTTAGACGTCGTAGAATTTTAGGTCAGCAACAGTTCGAAATATGCAACAGCACATAACAGAAACTATGGCATGCGGTGCCCCATCTTTTAACAAGTAGGAAGTGTTTAAGGTACATAGGTATTACTGCGATCAAGTAAGTTAGAGGGGCAATGCGGGGAAAGTCGCACAACAGATGGTGATACCGCCGAACAACTGCGTTTTCTGCTTATACAGTTTAGGAAAAAATAAATTTGAGTGTGCATTACGGTGTCGTTGTCGGGGGTCTGTGCTGTCGCGCATCTATTTCGAAGTGTCATAATTGGTGTTTCCCGTGTTCCTGAACGCTCTACGTTCACATGCAACCTGACCTCAGTGCATTTCAACAACAGCCGCCCTCTTAAACTGCGAGGGGAGAAAATGCGTCATCGCAACAGGACCATGTTGATTGCCCATAGTGCATCTCCCACTATACATCCCATCTGTATGTAGGTGTTTCGGTATGATTGTCTCTTTCAGTGTTGCGCTGGTGGCCAGCTTCTTGGTGCTATAACTGGCATTAATCTCGTAGGTGTCTCAAACCACGTAAAAACAGTGCTAACATCTCGTGCTTTCACTTCCTGTTTATTTGCGTACTAAGATATGTGTGAGCAGCTAAACCAGGCATTTGTCACAAAATGACGACAAAGTGATTAAAAAAAACATCAGGTGTTGGTGCCAAACGTCCGCTCCGCATCTTAGTGCTCTCAAAAGTGAAAACAGCAACTTCAATCACTACCTTCCAAACACCAATAAGCAAGCGAATGACCAGGTGGTCTTTACAACGTCGACCTGGCCTTCAAGTTTATCACAGCTCCATCTTTGCGACTGAAAAGTGCTCTTCCATCAAGCAATATGTGCATAGCTCCGCTGTCCTAAAAGCAAAAGATGAAAAGTTATTTAAAAAAAAATGTTTGATCACCTCCTAGTTGAATCGCCTATAGGGTGCTTCGCGATACATTTAGTAAATATAACTAGCTTTCGTGCATATTTAAGAATACCTAATATATCGAAGCCGGTGCCATCGAAAAAAAAAAAACATGTCATGGATGTGCAGGACTCCCGCGCCTTTTTGAAGTAATATGAGAGCAAAGAAAAACACGGCGCATGCAATTTGCCCGTGCACGTGCATGTGCACGGGCAAATCTTGATTACGTGCACGTGCAGGTCTCTAGATTATCTTCGCCGAGTCAGTCTTTAGCTGGCAGCATCGCAATGCGTTGTCCCTACTGCCCTTAATGCGGCGTGTGGTTCTCAGCTGACAGCGTCAGAATATATTCATTAAATATATAGTCCGCCAGAGGAATATGCGAGTCTAGCCACGGCCGCTGAATGAAAAGGCCCACCTGCGCCTTTTCGTTCAGCGGCCGTAGTCTAGCAGTGCCAGGTTGTTGACCAATAGGGACGCAGGCGCAACAGCAGCTATAAATGCGGACTAATGGCACGAAAACCAGCATCTGAAATGCTGCTGCCGATGTTTTATTTTCAATACCTAATGTAATGGCTGGAGTTCAATAACTCGTGTGTGTATATATATATATCGAGAGAGAGAGAGAGAGAGAGATTTTTTTCAGACAGAGCCAACACCGCAGAAAGGAAGTTTAAACAGCCGGCGCCCACCGTTTTCTTCGTTGGGTGATTTGTCGTCAAAATAAAAGCTCACTGCTTCAACAGCAGCGAGCTTATCTCTTTACGTGCGTCAGATCGTTTGTTGTATCTCTCTACAGCGAAACGAGGGGCCGAATTTTGGAAAGACCATCTCAAATGTCGTGCTTTGTGGCTAAAGCTACCACCTGCGATAGTCAAGCCATGAACGATAGCTTTCAACTACCAACGTTGTGAACGTCTGTCTTTCCCACTGTACTTTTTTTTCCTTTCTTAGTGTTGTTGCGACAAAACAAATATTTAGGCAATTACAAATTAGTAGCGAGTGCCAAAAGAGTGAGATTTAGCTGGGATTTGTGAAGAATGCACAGACGCGAAAAACGCGATGTAGCGACCGCGTGTTGACTCGAACGAGTGGAACATGTTAAATATGCACACTCAGTAGCTCCGAATCAGATGCTTTCACAATGCACATTCCCATCGCAATAGGGAACACGTGGAAAGAGTGCGTGGTAGAGTTAATAGCCTATCTAGCAAAATAATAGCATGGCCTGGCGGTCATTGTTTATGCCTGCGTGTTTTCAGGCTGTTTGGCTTTAAATCGCATGTGGCATTGGTGCGCTTTACTCCACATAACTGTGACCAGTGTTTCGCACTAATAAAGTATTTTATTATTAAAATAGCTGACGCAGGTCAAAATATTAAATACTTCACTCTTGCGTGAATCCTATTGGCACGCGGTCGGTACAACATAAGATATTGGTGGTTGAGGCTATGCTTAAATGTGTTGAGGTGAAATTTGGCAGCTTCGCGTAATTTTGTTGCGTTTTTTCGGGTATATGCAAATTATTTACTTCTGGGAAGCCGGCGCGCCACTGAAACGTGTATTTTCCCAGTCCCGGCAGGCCGGACGTCGTGTTACGGTGCAGCGCCTGGTACAGCCACCGCGCTACTTTACACCGAACGAGTTCTCAGAGGCGGTTATTCTCAGTGTGCGCAGTAACGCAGAGACCGCGCAGGGTATACCGTACCGTAGCAGCATCTGGATACGCTCGGTCTGCATTAGGCCTGAACGGTCGTTGACCGTGGTGAAGTGTTACATCAATACTGTTATAGTCTCGCGCCTCCCCACTTTCTCCTTTTTTCGGGTCACTCAAAATTCTAATTTCGTTCCTTTTTTAATCAATGCTCGGGTTTTATGCGTCCGCTATACATTGCCGGCACGATGTGCGTACTTTTTTTTTTGTCCTTTATACTGTGTGTTGTTGCTTGAAAGAGACCAATGGTCGGGGGGGGGGGGGGGGGGGGTATGAGGAAACAGCGGATCGTGGTTAGTAGCGCCTGGCCGGGTAGTTGTACGGGATTAGGTCGCTGCGGTTGTTGGGGTAGCCGTTGTATCGGAACGGGCTGTTGGGTGGGCTGAAGGCGAACCCGGCGTTGTCGCGTATGCCGCGACCGCCGTAGTCGGTGGCGAACCGGTCTCCCAGGCTGTCTTTGCCTCCGGTGTACTCGGTGCGCGTGAAGAAGGGGCTCTTGGTGTGTATCACCGTGGGCGGCTTGTGGCCCGGCGGCGCGGTCAGCTCGCGCTTGCGGCGCACGAACTCGATGAAGAGCGCCGTGAAGGAGGAGGCGAAGCCGACGCACAGCACCCAGAAGGAGCCCGTCATGTGGTGCAGCGTGATCTTGCGGATGTCGCCAGCTTGAGGTTTTGACTCGACGGTGCACTCGTTGTCCCGCGGCCAGTGCTTGCGCTTCCAGTGCATCACCAGTCCGGACTCGACCAGCCGCCGAAGCCTGCGTGCCGTGTGCATGGAGACGGTCAAGAACTGCTTCTCGTGCGTGTTGGAACAGTACGATGCAGGCGAATGACAGGGCTTCTAGCTATCAGAGGAGGCCCAGACATTTTAGAATGCACAACGAAAAGAGTCTGTTGTGGGGAAACTATTTTATACTGCCCAATATTGTGACATGACAAATTAAAAAGAAGAATAAGAACTTATTTTTATGCGGTTAAGAAGTGCGGCTAAGTAAAGCAAGTGCTACTTTTAGTATAGGCTACCACACGTCCTGGTCCGGATATATTCCAAGAATCACGAAGGTCTACTTTATGCCGCAGCCGCATCAACACAAGATACAAATGGCAAGTAAAAAACTGGGTCCGACTAGCAGCATGCTTACTCGTTGTTGAGACGGTCGAGGAACGGGAAGCCGACGCGTACTGCCAGCGATTTCACGTCTCGTATAACTTCGCCGCGAGCCACGGCGAAGTCGCAACGGGCGGTGCGGTTGAGCTCACGGCCCAGGTAATGGAACATGGTCACCTCGCTGCCGATGAGCGCCATGTATCCCATGCGCACTTGGTCCAGCACCCACTTTTCATGCTTTGGGTCTAACGTCATCATTCTGTCGGATAGAACCTTGAGTGATCCACGCTCTTGGGTCTGCGCGACCAGAAAAAGAAAAATGGAGGCAGCTTCAGTCATTTATTGACTATACATCACTGGACGCCTGTCTACGAAAAACACGCACATATCAGTTTACTGTACCAATAGAAGCAATAAAGAATTGTCTGAGAGTCTGTTCAGAAAGGAAATTTCGCGACGAAATCTTAATGATGACAAAGAAGCTATGCAGGTAGACCTTAGATCTCTAGGATGCACTAGTAAATAAACGACTCTAGAGCAAGTGCACCCATACATAATGCCGTACCTTGCACACACATTGTGGCCAAAGCACGTGGGACACGTGAAAAAAAAAATGGAATTTCGTAATTAGCGCGAATTATTATTGCATACGTAGCTTTTCTCTCACTGTTGTTCACGTAAGAAGCGATGCAAGGTAACTTTTGACCCTTTCGCATATCTGGGTTTCCTGCCACAAGTAGTTTGTACAATCCTTGGGTCACGTAAAGCAATTTCGCTTAGTTAAGACAACTAAATTAAATTCTGGAGTTCTACGTGCCGAAACCACGATCTGATTAAGAGAGCACGCCGTAGTGGGGTTTGATTTTGACCACCTGGGGTTCTTTAACCTGCACCTAAATCAAAGTACACGGGCGTTCTCGCCTTTCGCCCCCATCAAAATGCGACTGCCGCGGCCGGGATTCGATCCCGCGACCTCGTGCTTACCAGTGCATTACCAAGGCCACTAAGCAGCCACAGCGGTCATTTACGACGAGCGTGAACAAACGAGACCTGTAGTTGTAAGGAACGCATTGTGCCGTTATTTCTTGTTGATTCTGCTGCAGTGACCGGGAGTCCGCTTCATTGTAGTGATGCAATACTAGTGCTAAAGATAACTTTACCAGCGAATCTGCACAAGTAAGTGAACCATCGTGTCGAGCTCTATTGCTTTTAAATAAAAGATTCTAGGGTTCATGTGCCAAAACCACGATCTCATTATGAGGCACGCCGCAGTGGGGAATTTCGGATTAATTTTGACAACCTGGTTTTTTTTAACGTATACCCAAAGCACGGTACACAACCGTTTTTGCACTCCGCCTCCGTCGCAATGCGGCCGCCGCGGCCGGAATTTGATCCCACGACCTCGTGCTTATAGCAGCGTAAGGCCATAGGCAGTGAGTTACCGCGCCGCTTTTCTTTTGGTAGTCACTTCATGCCTGTTTATAGTAACATAGCACGTAACTCTATGCGCGTTTATGGTCGCATAGCCGAAAGATGCAGATAAAATCAATTCTTTCTTGTGCGCGATTTCGTAAACGATTTCATTGTATCGCTCGCGCATTTTTCGCATAACTTTCAATATATACGCCAGGCCTCAATTTACGGGGCACTTTCAGTCCCATCCGGCGAAATGGGAGTGAAAGTGCCCAGTAGACTGGAGCCTCCAGTGCGCCGTTAGTAGCACTTGGACACGCCGTTGCGCGACGCTGTCCCCGGAAAGACCCTTTTCCTGAAATGATGACGTGCTCACAGAAACCGTACGAGCAGGTCTAGTGCAGTGGCCTGCGCACCTTGAGCAGGTCAAAGACGGCCTGTCCCTTGAAGGCGCCCCATCGCATGTACCCTCGGTGCGCCACGAGGTTCTCCACGTTGTCCACGGGGTTCCGGATCTTGGGGAAGGTGAGGTCTGCCACTAGGTTGCCACTGTACGTGGTGAGCGTGACGATGACGAACAGCCACCAGAAGCCCACCAGGATGCGGCCCGAGATAGCGTCAGGCAGGTGGATGCCACCTGCATGTGCACGACAGCAGCTACTGCAGAGATTCTGCGGTCTATCTGAGCTCAGGCCTCGGCAAGTGGCGAGCAGGGAGACTCAAATATATGCCGCCGGTCAGTGCTTTGAGAAGTTGCGCTTCTGCTGTAACGCCATGGTGAGTACCAGATGGCGGCGTCTTCCTGTATACTCACAAAGGAACTGAGCACGTGCTGGTGGGCGAGTTGGTTATACTTGATTACAACGAACGCGCCAAATAAAACAACGGACGAAGGAAGGTGCCTAGTGAGCCTATGTCGTTGTCCCGTGTCGCCTTCCTTCGTCCGTTGTTTTATTTGGCGCCTTCGTTGTAATCACAAAGGAAGAAAATCTGCAGGTGAGTAGCGAATGCCAAAATTTGGGCACCGAGGCGACGTTAGAATGGAATTGAAATTCTCATTATGACCGCGTGGAACGTGGTATATAGAGAAAAAGCTTAGGCCTATTTTACACCACAGCTGCATTGGTTTAAGCCGCGCGCTAGAGTCAGCCGTGCGGCAATCTACAAAGGCAGCGGGCTCAAAACACTAAGGCAGTTTTGGTTTCAATTCGTGCGTAAGCGATGACTCTGGTTGCCAGCAGAAGCCGCTCACGCCAAGAAATACGGCCTTACCGAACTAAACACACGTGCCCTCGCACACTAAACCATTGCACCTACAGTCTGGAAACGTACCTTGTTGAATGATTGCCCCGAAGCAGTACCATTCACAGTTTTGTAAAAGGAAGAGTCCCTTGTTGTTCCGGAGGCCATAATAGTCATAATATGGGCTGGCGCAGTGGATACCCCAGAGCACGGGTCCAATGAGTAGCAGCGAAAAAAGCACAGCCACCCATGTCTGCAGAAACCAAGACGCAAGCACTGTAAGGCCACGGAGGTCGCATTTGCTGTAAGTAAAGTGACTTTAACTAGTAAGCGTAACTTGTTTAGACTTTAAATGAGAAGAAAGGGGGTTAACCGGGGGGCCCGATTTTTAATAATCATATCATAAGAAGCCAACAAACAATGACACCAAGGAAAACACAGGGGAAATTACTTGTACTTACTAATTGAAATAAAGAAGTTATAAATTAATGGAATTGAGAATGGATGAAAAAACAACTTGCGGCAGATGGGGAGCGATCCCATGTCTTCGCATTACGCGTGCGATGCCTTGCCAATTGAGCTACCGCGGCGCCGTCTTGCCATCCACTTTCTGGGGTAGTTATGTGTTACTACTAGAACTAAACCTGGGAGTGTTAGCCAGCGCCACCACTCACAAACTCACAAAGACGTGGGATCGTTCCCCACCCGCGGAAGTTTGTTATTTCATCCACTTTCAATTTCAATAATTTATAATTTATTTATTTCAATTAGGAAGAACAAGTAATTTCCACTGTGTTGTCCTTGGTGTCCTTGTTTGTTGGCTTCTTATAATATTGCCCAGACTCTGTGTTTCGTGCAAGCACCAAGCGTTCAAACTGCGAACTGAAACTTCTGTTGTGAAGAGTCAGGCGAGTTGTAACCACATGCAGCAAGTAATTTTACTGTTCATATGTTAAACATGGCCAAGTAAAGTAGCGGATCCTTTTCAGCAGATAGATCTTTTTAGTTAAAAAAGAAAGAAAAAGACCAAAATACAGCAGGCAGCTCTCAAGTATGGCGGTTTGGGCAAGTTGCTACATCTGTACTTCATATACGTAGCGCACAAGAAAGAAAGAAAGAAAGAAAGAAAGAAAGAAAGAAAGATGAGGACAGAAAATCATGAGCCATTTCACTCTGTGAAGGTGGATGCGACGCTGTTTAGCACACGACACAGAGGTGACACAGAATTTTGAACAAATGTACGGACTCATTTGCCATGATTTTTATGTATACATTCGCGTGGACGACGGGACCGCCTTCCCGAGGAGCCGGAGAAAACTAGACATGCGTGACGTTTCGACGGGACCGCCACCACGGGAGAGCGGAAGGGACGGAGATACGCAAGCGCTTAGAACGCCGGTCAAAGTGCAGTATCTGTTCTTATCACAGTAATATTTCATACAGTTTGTAGTTGGACCCAAGATATTAAACTAATTTTGGAAAGTTGGCGGAGTGCTTGAAGCTTGCTTCACCTTCACCGCGGGCCGGCCTATCTCCGGCCCACGGCTTTTGCACACGCAGAATAAGAATGCACGGAAGCATAGATATAAACAGCTTCGCTGTAAAAGGGGAGACGGATAACAACGATTTTTGATATAACGATCATTTTCGGGAAGAACCGTAATCAGCTAATCAAAGAACTCATTGAAGTAGAACCGATGCTAGGATTGGTGAACTTTATTTCTCCAAACCATCAATCGCTCTATCCGAAAAGTAACTTGCATTTTTTTTTTTTTACACGAAATGTGAACGCAGTGAGTATGCGCGGCTGATTTCATATATGTGCAAGGTCTCTCGTCAATGAACAATTAGTTCAAAGTCAGCGCTACGTGTGTCCCTTTCCCTCATTTTTCCCTTGTTTTTTTTTTTCGTGCGCTAATGCACAAAAAACTACGTATATGAAGTGAGGAGGCAGCTACTCCCTTATTAACCAGCAGAGGTTTTTCCTGCGGCTTCGTCGTGCGATCTATATGTGATCTATATGACGCGGACAATCATGGCAAGAGAAGAGGAAAGGCAAATTCGAAGGTGGCTGCCCAACTGCACGACGTTATGAAACTGTGGAGCATTTCACAAATACAGGCAATTATAAATATTGAGTGCTTGGTATCTTATAAAACACGGTATCCTTAATATGCAAGAGGCTGGAAGCACATACAAGCAATCTAGACGTCAGAGTGTGGTTACTGCTACGAAGTATCATGTGAATATTTCTGCGTTTGTCTGCGCTCCAGTGGCATTCACACTAAAAGAAACTGCATAGTATTCAGGTGCACCATCATGTGCCCTCACTTCATAGCTTGAAAGACGTGCTTCGTTGTTTGAACGCGAAGGCGTCATTTTGTATGCCTATTTTTTAAATTAACATAATTCAAAATAATTGAAACACCAATATTAGCAGAAACGTAACTTACATCCCATGTGAATGGATCGAGAAAGAGGTACTTGTAGTTTGCCCTCGGTTTCGGTACCAGAATCTTGTACGGTGATTCGTCGTATGCTGACGTGAAGTTCACTACTTCGGACCGCTCTTTTGTTATCGAAAAGCCGTAAGCTGCGAGGTCGGCTTCCTGAAAAAGTTGTCGAATACTTTCTTTAGCACGACATCTCAAATTCGCAGCCCACTGCTGAACACATCAGAAATATAGTACGTGGACTTATCAAAAGGTTAGCGCTCACTGAAAAGAACTCATTCCGTGCTGTGAATAGCAGTGTTCGTGTGCATGTGCCCCGTTTCTTTCTCTCTCACTCTCTCATATCTACCTCTATTTCCTTGCTTTCTTTCTACGTCCCCTTCCCTTACTCACAAGCGTAGGCTAGAAAACCTGATTTTTGTTCTGTTTAACTTTCCTGCCGTTTTTTTTTCTTTGGTCTCTCTTTCTCTCCAGTTTCTTTCGATAAGCGTGCAAGTGCTGAATCACTGCGGGTGGTTTCCC
This sequence comes from Dermacentor andersoni, assembly GCF_023375885.2. Classification (NCBI taxonomy): domain Eukaryota; kingdom Metazoa; phylum Arthropoda; class Arachnida; order Ixodida; family Ixodidae; genus Dermacentor; species Dermacentor andersoni. Next base: position 48,350,397 of record NC_092814.1, on the reverse strand, counting down.
ATCAGCTGGATCTTCCGTATCATGAGTTTCAGAAGAAAGCTATGGACGTCAGCTATCAGAGGACTGGTCTATTTTCATGACTTGGATTCCCTATTAGGCACTAGTCACTGTAAAATTTTTAATCAGCGAGACATGTCAATTACAAGCTCGGTGACTTTTCTTTATGGGCTTCTTCAAGCCATGCAGCCACGAAAAAGCTGGGGTGTGAATCCCTCAGACACTGCGTGCATAAAGCTTGAACTTTGTATTCAGTAAATAACTCGGGGCTCCGCGCAGCCCTACTCGCACCTGTCTGTGAAGCATCCCGATCAAACCAGTCCATTTGCCTTTCTCGAATGACCCGGGAATTTCTTCATTTGGCACCCGCCACTCGTACCTAAAAAAAGAAAATATCATCACAGAAGTGTGTCTGTTGTACGCGATTAATTAATTAACAGTTAATCGGCAGGTTCGCCAGAAGGCGAAGCAGTGACAGCGACATCAAGGCTGAGCGCTGCGCTTGAACTGCTCCGACTGTGTTCCAGCTATACCACGTGTACTACTAACGCGGCTGCCTAAAAATTTCTGCCAGCCTTAAAAGATTTAACACGCCGTGTAGGGCCTGTATTGGCATCACACAAGCGCCGCTAAAGCCGCGTCACTAATATACATCTCTTTCAAGTTGGATCACTGATACTGTATTGCACTTTTAATATTCAATAGCCTGAAAACATTTAAAAGCCACGCGATGTGAATGGTACGTTTAATGAAATTTCTTTGCGTGCTGCCAATCTCAAGATTCTGAGGAATAATTCAGTCAAGAACGTAAGACGTGGTTTGAAGAAATTTGGCAGTTGGATAGTATAGCATTTTACTTGCATATATGACATGCATAAATGTATACCTAAATATATACAGAACCTCACGGCGACGTTGACGGCGAAAATTCGCCTGGAGTGTCTAAAATAATAAGTAAATAAGTTAATCAATTAGTAATATTCTAATGAAGGTAGTGCATGCTTACTGTGTAGAGAAATTCCCGCCTTCTACCGGTTTCTTTTTGTGTTTTGCTAGTCATCCCTGGCCTTCCGATGAGTCTGGTTATGTGCTGCGTAGTATCTCTTAAATATCAGTGAATCCTTTGTGTCCTGGCTGAACTATGTGAAGTTAGGATCTGGTTAGGTTTTACTCCTAATTCTCCTGCACTGAGGAGGCGAGGGGAGAAAGTCGAGCGGCAGGCGCTTATGGTGCGGAGTACAACATCCATACAAAAAACGTTGTGAAGCTCGCACAAAAAAAAGGCAATAATGCGCACCGATGTACTGGAAGTTTTAATAAACACAAAGCAACAGTTATAGGAGTTCTGGCATGGGTTGATTAGCGGTAGTCCTTTACGACCTCTTCCTCGATGTCACCGTGATTAAAGCCATGCGGTCTCTACTGACACAACGCGGAAAGAACCCTGCTCGTGTTCTAGCATAATGATTGCAAGTATCAACCACTCGGCACTCACGTAAAGTTCAGTCCTCTGGCCAGTGACTCGACCATTTCGGCCATCGTGCCAGTGACATTTACAACAGCTTTTTTGTCCGGTGTCATTTGAACCACAGACATGGGAGGGTCCTGTAAGTAGAAGGCACCGTTACCTTTCACAAAGCAAGACGTACTATGGCGTTCAGTACGAGTTGAAATGTGCGAGCTGTGGCCGCAGCGCTGTTCGGTTCGAGCTGATGGCGCTACCGTGCGACGCACTCGAGAAAAAGAAATGTGGAGAGTGTTTCGCCGTTACAGTAACGTAGTGTGCATATATCATGAAGCTGTAACACACTGCAGCACTGCAGCACTGCTGCTGTTTGGGATGTGTAGCCCGAGAGTCAGGCACAGGCCTCACACAGTGTACAGAAGAAAAAAAAGTTTCTCTTCATAAAAGTGACGGACAGTGCGTGTGTAATGCAGAGAGCACACGCATTTAAGGAAAAAATAAAGCGTTCAGGTAAGTCCAATGCAAGAGTAGGTCCGCCTGCAGAAACGTGCACGCACGCAGGGTGGATGGAAGCACGAACATAGTATGTGACGCGCAGGCGACGTACGTTGATGACGGCGATGATCAGCTTGATGCCGCCCAGGTCACCGATGATTCCGGGAAAGAAGTCCTTGCGCTCCATGCGGATGCCGGCCACCAGCGTCCACTGGCCGACGTCCAGGAGCACCTGCTCTCCGCGCAGCTTCGCCACCGTCTTCAGTGCGAAGCGCGAGCACTGTCCGCACCGGCTGCTGTTCAGCAACAGCGTCTGCGATTATCGTAATTTTTTATTACACAACCAGCGCAGCACTATGGAAAATCACAAGGACAACTGATGCAGAGTTAAGATGGCCCACATGGAGTAGCAAACTTCAGCGACTGTAAATGAGATAGTAAAATGTCGATTCGACTCCTTAATTCGACTACATGCAGAAGCCCCGAACGCGCCCATGATTTTAACTTTTTAAGGTTTGTTCTCTTTCGAGATTCGAGGAATTCGAATCAGTTTTGCATGGCCGATTGGGTTGAATTAACGGAAGATGTTTGTGACAAGGATATAGTGGTGTTGGAGTGGTGCTGCAGTACGGGTAGTAAACGCGTATGCTAGTGTAGTTTACTTAAAGGAAAAAGGTAAAGACGACAACTCGAATATAGCGAGTCGTAAATACATACTTGTGTACAAGAAGAGGCTTTCATTTGTCAGTGCGGAGTGACACGTGACACAGATGAACTTTTTACCTTTTCTCTTTTTGTTCTTTCATCGTAACCATGCCATTTTGTTTAACACAAAAGTGACAACCACACTGTAACCCACCTTTGACGTGTTTGAGAAAATGTACTTCGTCAGCATAAACTCTGATGTCCTGTACGTTCCCTTTGAAAGCTTGTCTCCGATGGTTTTGGCCACAGTCTCGACTGCCATTGGCAGCTGACAGTGTTCCTCGACCTGCGGTATAATTTGTTCCGTAGGGTAATTTATGGTTACCGAACAGCATGCTAACCACACAATTGTGGATTTCCTAAACATAGATTTGATGCGTGCTTACAACATGCTTAATAAGCATTTAATAATTGAATAAACCCATGAAAGCTTACAGGACAGTCCGTTTCTGAGACTTCAGCATACGCAATGACAACGTTGGCACCGTCTGGGAATGTCCTAGTGAACACTTCAAACTCCTCATCGATTCCTTCAGTAACAACGCAGACGAAATCCCGGTGGAAGGTCATCATGTCACTGTCTCTTATCTGCATAGAACAAAAGAGCTCGTAAGGTTTTTGATTTCACAGCCCTCAATGTGTGAATCTAAATGGCATGTGCAACTTAGGTGATCAAAAACATCAAAAATGCAAAGCCAAATTGTTTTCCTACCTTTGCGAGAGTTCCTCGAACAAGCGTCATGTTTCCAACGATGATGTAATGGCGGAGGTGCACTTGCTCTCTAAACGTATCGACGATGTTGTCTATCGACGTGGTCCCTTCTTCACAAGAGCTGCCCAGACAGACACGATATGTTGTAATCGCCGCGGGCTTTACGTTCGACGAAAGCCCTCG